>NC_137631.1:15449892-15784892 GCF_963383615.2 Lipophrys pholis | reverse complement strand
GAACTCATGGAGAGCAAAGAGAGGAGGGAGATCAAGGGGGGGGGGGGGGTAATCTAGAGCAGGAAAAATACTCCACAGGCTCAGGATGGGTGACAGTGTGCTCATGCCATCTTTCACTGAGGAGAACGTCTTGGAGGACGAGCCTCTGAGAGAGTTGGGAGGGTGACAGGAAGGAAGGATAGAGAGATGAGGGAGTGAGAGAAAGAGGGAGAAAGAGAGTCTTCAGCCGGCGTCCTCTCCTTTTTTTTAGTCTTGCGCTTTGTAATCCCTTCCTTGTTATTCATTCAGCGGCCTCTTGCTCGTTTGCTGTATAATGATCTGTTTTTCAGTGCCTCTGTTCTCTTTTCTGTCTCTATTCTTGCTTTATCCACCCTCCTTTGCCTCAGTCCCACCACTGACTGCTCAGCTCAGCGAGCACAGAGGAGGAGGAGGAGGAAAGAGGAGGGAATAAGGAGGAGGGAAGGGAAGCAGGGAGAGAAAAAGAGGGAGAAATGGAGGGAGGAAGGGAAAACGAGGGGAGGAGAATCATAAGACAGATGAGTGAGGAAGAGATGAATGAGTTTATGTTTGTGTGGAGTGCGCGCGTGCTTGTGCGTGTGCGTGAAATGTGAGGAGAGGAGGAAGGATGATTTAGCTGGTGCATGTGTGTGTGCATAAAAAGATTGAGAGAAAGAGAAAGAGGGAGGAAGAGAGAGGCGAGAGGGTGTTGATGCAGTTCTCATTATCAGTAGATTGGACTGGTGCCTGAGTGACAGCTGATTCATCATGGGAGAGAGAGGAAGGGAGAGTGAAGGAGAGCAAAAGTGTGTGGTTTGTGTGTGGTGAGAGTGCATGGAAGGGGGAGTAGGGGGTGGGGTGGGTTAAAACCTGCCCTTAAGCATCTGCTTCATTCAGATCTCCTCTTCTCTTCTCTCTTTCTTCCTCTTCTCTTTTTCAGCCTCCAGTCCTAAAAATCAACAGTCGGCTGTTCTGGATCGCAGACACGCTGGTGATGTGACCAGCATGACTGTAAAACTGTATTACACACACACACACACACACACACACACACACACACACACACACACACACACACACAGACATAGCTCCAAAACTGGTCACATGCTCCCATTGATTAGACAGGCCTCATACGTCTGACACATCGCGTTAGCCTGGTTTTGAATCAATTACTGTCTACTCTTGGCGAGCTATCGTCCCATACACCGTCACCAAGACCCAATTCTATCACAGCCATGCCAGAGATACAGCCAGGAATCATTGCCCACTGACACAAACACACACACAAAGAGCTTCAAACCCAGACTTCATCACAGGATGTTGATTAGTAGAGATTATAAGAGGGGACTCCATGTGGCTCACGAGTGCCACACCATCAATGGTGCTGTTTTATGCCGCACGTGGTTTCTGTTGGTTTCTGTCTGTGTGTTCGTGGCGGCTGCGTGGAGGAACCTAGCCACTCTATCACTGCCTCCATCTCCACACGGGAGCCTTCATTTCTCTTTGTCACTTCCTCTCTCACACGTATAGCGCATGCAGCCACACACATTGTCTGCTTCCGTGCACAACCCACTCTTACTGTGTGTACACTCTTTCTATGTTTCTTTCTCTTATCTCCATTCTCTTTATTTCTTCTTTTTCGTTCTCCACCTATCACCCTCTTCTCTGTGAGTTGTGAGGCGGAAGTGTACCGGTGATAAGATTGATCGCAAGGGTCTCAAAGAGCTATCTATAACCTCGCCTGTCACCACTGAATCAATGAAGAGAGACTGCCGTTGTACAGACTCTGTACTGTATACAACACACACATGCGCGCGCGCGTGCGCACACACACTCACACATAAATACTGAATATTCACAAACACATTTGTGTGAACATGCACAATTGGCATGCAAGCAGACATGCAAGCTTAGATAGATACAAACACACACAGACAAACACACACAGACTGATCAACAGCTGTGAGAGCAGTTGTGAAACATCAGCCAACCACAAACTGACAGAGAGGGCAGACTGAAGAAAAGAGATAAAGACTACTTAAGAAATGGACTCAGGGGATGGAGAGGTGGTGAAGGAGGAGCAGTTTTTGAGTGGACAGGGACCACAGATAAACAGTGTGTCTGTGTGCGCATACACACGCATGTACATGCACGTGAATGCGCGTGTGTGTCCTTTGTAGAGGATTTGTGTGAGATAAAAGAGGGGATAATTCTCAATGTGTGTCTTAATCAGATTAAATTCTCATCTGTGTTTTCCTACCAAGCTGCTGTGGAGGCACATCCACCAACACTCTTTAAACACCCGTGACCCCCTGGGTCATGGCAGTCGAGACCTTTCAGCCCCCACAGGTCACGCTCCACTGCATAGAGCAGGGTTGGCGAGGTCAAGAGAGGAGACAAGATGGAGGGTGGGGGGGGGCAGTAAGGGGCCAATAAACACGCAGCACGATCTGTGATGATTACAGACAACAGCCAATAACGAGCATCCACCTTTGACCCTATTGCTGTGGAAACGTGAGGGAATGCCTGTCACCGAGGGAGCAGTATAACTCAATCAATCACCAAGGAGAGGGGAAAAAAAGATGTAAGGCGGGAGACAGTTGAGAGATATGGTCAAAAAATAATATCAGTCTCACCAATCTCACATCTCCTTACTGGAGCTCTTGTTCTGCCTTCAAAAAAGACGCCGGCACATAGACAAGAAGCAGCTCCCCCTCCTCTCCCCCTCTCCTCTCCTCCCTGGCTCTTTCTCTATCATTTGCCTGTCAGATGCATGCTGTGGCAGAATAAGAGCTGACACCCCAGTCCCAGCAGCAACCAGGGGCTGCCATCAGCACTTAAACATTTTCTCTCTCTGCTGCTTCCCCCTTTGCTCCCCTGTGTGCATGCAGCACTCTAACTGCTGACAAGGAACACAGAGAAGATGACAAATAAAGGAGGAAAATGATGAAAAAAAAGAGGAAAAAGGCCCTCCTCCATCTTGCTTTTATTCCTGCTTTCCCTTCCCCTCTTGTTTTCTCTACACTCCCTCCCCTCCTGCTCCTCCTCCTCCTCCCCGTCATCTCAGCCCCGGTGAGGTCGGTGACCTAAAGTGAGTGAGCCTCATTACCCAGTCACTCTGTATCCACTCACATAGCAAAGGAGGGAGGAGTTTCTGTGTGTGTGTGTGTGTGTGTGTGTGTGTGTGTGTGTGTGTGTGTGTGTGTGTGTGTGTGTGTGTGTGTGTGTGTGTGTGTGTGTGTGTGTGTGTGTGTGTGTGTGTGTGTGTGTGTGTGTGTGTGTGTGTGTGTCTTGATGAGAGGAATTGTAAATATATTTGTCATTCCTGAAGTCACTCAGCCAGTTTCAGAAAAGACATTTAAAGAGACGACAGAGGACGAGTGTCATCCTGGGGAGGAATGAAAAGATTAAAAGACAGAGAATCGGGGATGGGTAGACCGGAGGATGAAGTGGTGGTGGGGGGATGAGGGGATGGATGGGGGGAGAGGGTGGGGTTGATGCATGCATTGGATCAAAGATAATTGTCAGAGGAAGTCATTATGCACATATTGTATAGAGATACCCGAGAACACTTCTTTCAAACAATCCTTCTCATCATTCCTCCTAATCAGCCTCTTGGTGTCTTCCCTACCATGAGGGATTTAATTGGACAGTGATGGGTTCACCGGAAACTCAAGAGGGAGAGGGAAAAAAAAGTTCAAAATGCAGGGACAGTATGTAAAACAACTGCATCGACACAAATATTAGCTTCAGCCTTTGTAGAAACATTTATGATCCAGAATCACAAGAGTATGTCCTCTCCTCCAATGTTACGGCACAGCCTCAGACATTAAGCACTAATCCCTAAATTGCAGTCTTATTGCGGTTTTAGATTGTAGGCTGGCTTGGTTTTGTGTGTCATTGTCTATGTAGTACATTGCTGGCACACATGTGACAGTGCCACTCTCCGTATGTGTGCATGCAAATGAGAGTGAAATTGGAGGAAAGTATGCTGTTATTCTCCAGACCCCTCATTTCAACCCTCAAGTGAAACTCTGGACTCAGGCTGTCTGGTGCCTGTCTGGCCACGAGACTATGCTAAACATGCCATTCACGCATGTGCCCTGCACACAGACATCAGAAGCCCTGAATCAGCACTCGCGCGCACACAGAAGAGGCTGACATTGTCCCACCACAGCATGCAGAGCGGCATAAATCAAGACTGTTAATGGGCCTGGGCCACACGGCCTCACTGTATGTCTCCACAGCCAAACTCTCTTCCTCTCTGTGTGCGTCTCTCTCTCTCTCCACTGTCCATCTGTCCGTTTGCAAGTATGAACAGAGCACAGTGACACACATACTGAGTGGGAAATTAGCCTGCTGCTGTGACATTCGGTCCTCTGACTGTGTGAGCTTGTGTTTCTGATTGTGTTCGTGTATTAGGAGCCGTGTATGCATTTTACTACAGTATGTCTGTGATGGAAGTGGAATTCACTTTCATACAGCATTTTCCCCACATTATCAGTCTCAAAGCACTTTACAATGTTAGTCATCTGTCTGTCTATGTCTGTCTGTCTGTGCGTCGTGTGTGCATTTGTGTGTTATCGGAGATATGCGGTGCAGTGTGCGGCTTTGTTTGGCCTCACGTCCACCCAGATGGTGATATCTCGAGATTATCACCACATGTATCTCCCCCTCCATCCTGCAGCCCTTCTGGGTCAGTCGGGTCCGTCGCTCGCCTGTGCGCCTGTGCCACCATCCCTGATGCCACGTTGATCGAGCTCAAAGTACACACACACACACACACACACACACACGGCCTCCCCAGGGGAGTATGAAATTCTCTCAGCACATTTCCCTGCCCCGGCCTGACCGCTGAGGTGACCCCTGACCTCTGACCTGGCTCAGTGAACTCTAATTCCTGGGTCTGTCTGTTCTGATGCTTCCAGACCTCAAAGGCTCATAAATCATTACCTCAGTCAGACGCCACAGAAACGACACTTTCTGAAACTCAGTCAACATTCAGTCAGCATCTCTACATATTTTCTGTAAATCTCTTCATTAATTCATATTACTTACACACACACACACACACACACACACACACACACACACACACACACACACACACACACACACACACACACACACACACACACACACACACACACACACAAACACACACACACACAATTTTATAAGAAGCGTCTGCAAAGAGTGAATAGATTAAGGAGAATAAAAACCAGAAGACGTATGATGATACTGATGTCTACTGAAGGGAGCCACATCTTCAAGTTACATTATTTACAAAAAAATGTAATTAATATTTGATGCTCGCCAGCTACATACATAGATGGGAAGTTTTAAATCGCACTGGAAAAAGCTACACAACTGCAGCTTGTTACATCAACTAAAAAGGTAATGACAGCAATATATTTAGGGGAAATACATGGCGTAATGTTGATACAAAAGACACAGTGTTATGGCTATGGTAAATATTTACTTTTAACCATATACTTTTTTTTTTTTTTTTTTTTTATGGAATTTGCTCTGTTGTTGTTCTGAGACCTCCCATTCCTGTTGTCCTCTGGCCTGAACATAGAAGGTAAAAATGAGGTTGTAAACTGTGTGAAATCAGGCAGGTGATGCGCTGATGGAGGCTTTTCTTTCATAACATGTGTTTGAAAAGTGAGTAATTAAATCATTGAACCCGAGTGGCACCTGTTAACTAAACCTGACAACGAAACCATCTGCGCAAACATTTGAGGATGAACGCACTGGATAAATGGAAGTTGTATACGTTCACTGAATGAAAGATTGTGACAGCTGTGATGTGTTTCACAAAGAGCATGATGAACAATACAGTTGATCAAAAAAATAAAAAATCATTGTTTTTCATTTTGACAAACAAAAGTGACGCTGTGTTCCAAATTGTTTGGGACGATGTGTCAGATGTAAATAAAACAAATTGTGTTGATATCCAGTGAGAATTTCCCTGCTTCGGGACATATAACTTGGGGCTGGGCTTGACTGTGGGGAGTTTGCATGTTCTCCCTGAGAGTGACCATAAATTGCCCGTCACTGTGAAAGTGACAGTTTGCATCAGCCAGGGATCTGCTCCAGGGACCCTTTAGATCAGGAAATGGCCACTGAGCTTGCAGATTTCATCCTCCTTACCTGTGAGCCAACTGAGACTGAACACATCTACTGCAAGGATTTATGAGAATCATGGTTGCACCTTTATTAGAAATTACTGATTGTGTCTAATCTTTCGGTCAGTATGCATGCATTCTCATCCAAGTGCATTCATCAGATATGTCTGTATATTGATTTAGGCATTATATCGCATTGCTTGAATTGTACTCAATTACAAGTAAAAGGACAGTTGTTCAAAGGTACTTAAGTAAAAGTACTTTTCTCTAAAACTACTCAAAGTTCCTGTTACTCGTTTCATTGCATTGTCAATAGCAGGCCTTTGATTAATTTTGTCCAATACATTTCTATTTATAAAGAACTTAAAAACACCCACGGAGAGTACTGTACACAAAATATATAGCAGAGTAAAAGCCATATAAAAGACAAAAGGTAGAGAATATATTAAAATGAGTAAGTTGCACATAATATCAGCATCTTAGGTGGGTTTTTATTTAGAGTTGATTTATAATTGTATCTATCTATAGCACATTTCTCCGATAAAGCAAACAATATAAAAACATTAGACAATAGTAAACAAATGTGGATATCTAAAGAATAAATGTATTGGCTACAAATGTGCCAATCCAAAGGTTTGAATGTCAATTCATTCAATAATGATTTGTGATTTTAAAAGTTGAAGCAGTTTCACAGCAGATCATTTAGATTGTTGTTAACTATAGCAAAATTACATGTTTGGAAAAAAAATCTCGAATAACGAACCAAAAAATATCACGAGAATTCATGTTTAATTAACAGTAGCAACTTTTTTGTCTCTTTAATTGTAATCTTACACAGATGTGATGGACTAAAGTTACAGTTACTTTGTCTTCAAAACAAATCACCTGCTCTGCCTTCTGGGATATCTGGCACACTGCTGGTTGCACTGGTGTTGTCACTCATCAGTCAGCTGTCACTTAACATCTTGATCTGCCAAATTAAAATGCAGAGGAAAGACTGAGGAGATTTTTCTGTTGAGGGGAAGCAGCTTTTTAAACATTTTATCAAGATAACAGATATTCAAATGCTTCATATTTCATGGCTCTTGAGGGAAATCCTGGCAGTCTGAACTAACCAAGCACATCAAGGATTGTTGGAGCTCTGCTGCCAGCACACACACACACACACACACACACACACACACACACACACACACACACACACACACACACACATTACCTGGGGGGTCTGAGCTCCCCCTCTATGGGCCTTCACCCCACATGCTCATCTCAATTAATCACCCAACAAAACAGATGTCAGGAACAAAGGAACGATCTCCAGGCCTGTGGGGTAAAAGGGGGAGGGGGGGGGGGGGACGAAGACAAGTGGAGGGAGGAGGGACAGCAGGAGGAATAGGTAAGCAGGGGAAGGAAGTGCCAGTGCATCTTGAGCTGGGTGGGTTGTGTTCGATGCAGGTAACGGGAGACTGCAGGGGCAGTTTAGAGTGGGATGTGTTGGCAGTCTCTTTGCCGCGAGTTCTGCGATACTGCTACTGTACCATCCAGGATGAAAGTGTAAAAGAGTTAGGGGAGAGAGAGAGAAGAAGAAGTCACGATGTAAGAGGGGGAGAGAGTGAGGGACGGTGAGAGTGAGAAAACAACAAAGCCCTGGAGATGAAAGACGGTCGACAAAACAATGGATACAAAATAATGCTCTGCGGTGTGCAGAAATAGAGCAAAGATTGAAAACCTGCCAAGATAAAGACAAACCCCCGCTTTTGAACTGTCACTTCGCCGCGATACTGTCAGAAAACAAATGGCAATCTTGACAGGTTTCAGCTGCTTTGAAAGAGAGCGAATCATATTTTATTCACAAATGCATATTTTATGGCTTTTATACCAAAGATCGTAACCTGTTGTTAAGTACTGAATCTTTGAATCTTCTGCTAAATTATTGACATCTACATAATGTACAGACAGAGAGGAGGGGGGAGGGTGGGACACAGAGAGGAGAGGAAATAAGAAGGAAAATGAGAGCTGCAGGAAAGAATGAAGCCGTCCACATTTTTATTACAAAACAGGACTGGTTGTTTTTACATGGATTCAGTCTGAAGCCTGAACCGCACAAAGGGTGGTCATCAGTCTGCAGGCATAATCTGTTTCTTTTCCCTCCGTCCACCCATTCTTCTACAGCAGCAGTCCTCTGTTTCTCCCTCTGTGTGCCTGTGGACAGTGAGACTTACAGCTCACATCAATAACGGGCAGATAACAGCCCGGTCCTCAGTCTTCAAGCACAGCCTTAAATCACATCGGCCCCGGGGAGAAGTAAATGAAGAGAGAGGAGGAGAGAGGGGGGGGGGAAGCTTAGCACTTATGAGGCGCACAGCGACGACAACAACAACATCAACAACAACAACAGTGCAGCGCTGGTGAAATACACACACATTTTACAAGAACACATCAATTTATGCAGCATAAAAACAAGGCTTGGTGTTTTAAGTGAGAGTTCCCACACGGAGCAACACGCTGAGGGAGGAGAGAAAAGGAGCCATGAAGGCGGCGAGGGAGTGTTTTTATGAGTGTGTATGTATTTGCATATGTGTCACCGCATGTCTTCAGGCCCATTTTTCCTGTTTGTTTGTGCAAGGGCAGCACATTAAGGAGCTGCAGCACACAACATGAAACAGATCTTAATGATAGGTTTCATCCCACCGCCTCACATGGTCCCTGGTGCTCCGGGACACTGACCGCAGCTGAAGAGCTAAACAGGAACATGCACCAACGTATCTCACGTCTCATTTTACATGTTTTTTTTTAGTTTCAGTAACCGTGATTATTCGTTTGTCAATCAAATCAGAAGCTTAGCCAGCCAGTCAGCATCTGCTTCACATGTATAAGTTCATACATCATGTTTTTTTTAAAGTACAAGAGACCTTCGGCCGTGACCTTGGACGACCAAAATCAAGCCAGTTTGTTTGGTAATTTCAACTCGTTAGAAAGTCCTAAAACTGATCCATAGACGTCATATTAATAAATGAAGGATGGAAGAAACAGAACAGTTGTGAGTTTGGATCTGAGCCAGGGCTTTCTGTTTGGAGTTTCTCCAGTTTTCCCCTCACAGTCCAAAAACATAATTTCTCTCATCGTTAGCTGGACTGAGCTCATGTGCTCGACCACGATGATTCAGACGAAGTGGTACAGCAGCCAGACTTCGTCTGTTTGCTTCAGTAAACTGATGAATGTGAATATTTAGATCAACAAGATCCAGATAAAGTAACCATTCGATAGTGGTGCGCACACAGCTTCTGTGAGATATGACTCTTGTATTGACCGGTACCAGGGGAAATCTGGGGGTCAGCCTCTAACTAACTCAACTGTTATCACAACATCTTATAATAGGAAAAAGACAAGGTAGACTGGTATTTATCCATAATTTACTACTTGACACGAGGGGGAATTCAACTGCTGGTTTTTGTGAGGGAGACTCGTCCTTCCACATTTTGAGAACCCCTGACTTTATGTCTACTTCTACTACTAGTACTACTACTACTGCTACTACTACTACTTCTACTACTACTTCTACTACTACTACTAAACAATCTTATTGGTGGCATTCATTTTTGAGTTGAGGAGGATTTTGTCATTCAATGTGAAAATGCTTATTATTTACTGCAGTGACTTGCGGAACTGCTCCACTGTCTGTATTTCTCTCAGATTTCAGATGAATTTTCATTTGCAGAAAGTACATACTGAAATAGAGCGAACTGAAAGGACCGAACAGGAGATATTGTCTCTCACGTGCAGAGCCTGTCGGATCATGTAAGAGCTCGCTGTCAGGTGCATCAAATGTCCCCACTGAGAGTGTGAGTTACACCTGGATCCGGCCGTGGCCATGATGCAGATGATGGGCAGTTACAGAAAAAACAAACAAACAAACAAAAAAAAAAGCAGGAATACTAATTCTGTCCATTGTCCACTGTGAGTTGGCATCTCAGCGGGATCTATCTTTGTCTTCTCCTCTTTCTTCATTGTTGTTGTTTATTCTTCTCACCTCCTGCTCTCTACATAGTACGCTGTGAATTGTTGAGTCCAGAGAAAAGTATTCATTTCCACCACTCCAGACAACATATGGTCTCCTTTATGTTGATATAACATATATGTAACAGTGTCTCTTTTACTTTCCATTTCCATCTCACATCACATGACATTCCTGGCTTGAAATGACTTATTTAGGCTAATTGGAGGAAACAAGTTGTCCACATGTAATGAGTAAATGTGCTTGTATATTTGCTTATCCAGCAGATTTGGAGAACTTAATAATTTATTTAGCATTTTGGTTCCGCAGCAATATGACGTGCACTATCGCTGGAGAATAGCTGAATATGCATTCATCCACCCATCTTCTACACCGCCTCATCCATTCAGGGTTGCAGGGGTGAAGGGTGAAGGAGGTTTAGACCCTGGAAATTTCAGAGGGCAAACACCAAAAGACAGTGAAGCTCAAACCTGGGGTATTCCTGCTGTGACACCAGTGCATGTCCCCATGTTCTGCATAATGAGTGTAATAGAGTGAAAAGTGACTGTAGCACTACGTTCTGTGAACTGACTGCAGGTGCTGAAGTCTGCATGGTTTTGTTACTCTTTGCTTTATTATTTAAAATAACTGACCTTTGGAATTGGATCCCAGCTGGAAAGATCAGCTTTGACATTGGTTCAACGAACTCCTGTTTAACAGAAACACAACCTTTGTATTGAATACTTACGCAAGCACCGCCGACCTGAAAGCAAAACGAAAGATGTGAGATTGTAATTAGAATCAAATCGAGGTAATCAGTGACAAGGTAAAAGTTAGATTATCTTTGTCGGATTTGTAGATTCTCGTAGTTGTTTTGCTGTTGCATTCCCTCGTTGTCATAGTACATGTATCATTTACTTCAAAAGTCAGTCACACCAACCGCTGGTTCTTTTTGTCTTGGGGCCCATCCTCCAGATGAGCTTGAAGAAAGACCCCTTTGCCAATCTCTGAGGTCAAATGGTGACAGACGCTCTTACCATCAGACAAAGGCCATCATGTTTTCCATTTACATTGTCCAAACCTTTTTGACATTGGGTTTATTTATAGCGCCAGTTTCAAGAGAGCCTTTTTACGGCACTTTATAGCCAAGAAAGAAAGAAAAAAAAGAGTACACAGAAAGCAGTCTCCAGCAGAACCATGCTGCGAGGTGACGTCCATCTGCCTCAACCAGGTGAGGTCAGGAAATCATAAAGAGCAGGGGGGGGAAAAGTACAGTAAACAATCAACACAATGCAGGCTGATGGGACCAGGAACTGCAGTTCAGAGATAGCTGCCAGGAGGCAACCGAGAGAGGGCAAGAGACGAGAAAAGCACGGGCTCCAGAGAGAGGCACAAAGTTAAATTTGTGCAGTGGTGGCATATACCGGGAGTGCAGAGAGGTGCTGAGTGCAATGAAGACGGCACTCCAGCAGCCTAAAACATACAGCAGCACAACTAAGAGTCTAAAATATGATTTTAAAAAAAACACTCTGAAAATGTATATAATGGGACCCCTTCAGGTTTCATGCACCAATATAATCTCCCTGGATCCCCCAGCAGAGGTCAACATGACCCACCAGACCACAAGGTGTGTTGGATATAATCTGTATGTTCAGTGAGGAAAAGTAACTGAACTTTCATTATTTGCCTTACTTGCTTTTCTCCTTAATTCACCCTTCCTGGCCTTCATCCTCTATCCCTGCTTCACTTATTCATTTATTAATTTTTAGCTCTGCCACTCACACACACTTCACCACCTCCACTCTACAACCCACATCTCACTCATTTGTCTCATTTTACTCCTTTCTCTCTCTCTCTCTCTCTCTCTCTCTCTCTCTCTCTCTCTCTCTATCTCTCTCTCTCTCTATCTCTCTCTCTCTCTCTCTCTCTCTCTCTCTCTCTCTCTCTCTCTCTCTCTCTCTCTCTCTCTCTCTCTCTCTCTCTCTCTCTCCCCCTCTGTGGTTTTCACTCTTGACATAATGATTCAGCGACACTTGTCTTTTCGCTTCAGTATCACGCTGACAGGACGAGCGCACACGCACGCACACCAACACGCGCACAGTCACAGAAGGGAGTTGGAATGATGTGCGGAGTAATGGGAGGTCTACTTCAGTCCATGCTTCAATATAAACAGAGAGTGTGTGAGCTGAGGCCAGAGGTCAGGCGGTGTTACGACTCTCTTTGTGCCCTCTGCGCTGCCGGAGTCACACATCCTTCACACACAGCTGCTGTCTGTCCATACTGCCTCCGCGCTCTGAAGTATGGATCAGAACAGCTAAAGAGATTTAAAGGGATTACTTCAGTCTCTCCCTTACTGACACTCACACATAAACACATTTTTCTACTGGTGCGCAATGCCCACGCGCGCACACGTGCGCGCACACACACACACACACACACACACACACACACACACACACACACACACACACACACACACACACACACACACACACACACACACACACACACACACACACACACACACAATTAAGATAGACAGACTAATGGTCTGCCATGTTAGTGCATTATGAGAGTGTATATTTCACAGCAGTGTCCACTAATGACATTGCATCCTGCTTAGACCTGCTGACCTGCTGACGTTCTGACCTCTGCCCTGCGCTCAGCACCTGCCAACCCCATGTACAGGAGGGGTCAGAGGTCACACCCAACCACAATCCTAGACGAAGTGATCTTTTAGGAGTAAGGACAACACCTGTTAAACACACACAGCAGTTGTGGTACCAGTAAACATAACAGTTGTTTTTCTTTGCAAACAACTCATATTGCATTTCTTTTATCATTAGGCAGTTTAATTATGTATTTGAAAAAACATCCAAAAGTTAAGCATTTTAAATTAAAATAAGTGGAATGATCTTTAACAATACCCCATGATCCAAAATACATTAAACGTTCTCCATTTGCAAAGTCTGCAGAATCCAGCATGGTTGTTTTTTTGTTTTGTTTTTTCCTTTGCTGTTTAAGCAACTTCCCAATATGGCAGATAGCTTTCACCTCTGAATCACCGATTTATCAGTGTCAGATATCTTCTGTCATGGCTGCAATCTAGCAAAGCCTGGACAGTGAATTACAAGCAGCAGTTACATTTAGGAAAAAAATCATGTCACTGTCTTCTAACTAATGATTGTGATATTTTCCTTTAGTGCCACCCCGTGGCCCAGACTGGACCTTGTGGTGGGCTAGTTTTACCCCCCTGGCCACATGTTTAACACTCCAGCCCTAATAGTGATAGCAGACTAATCATAGTCTTATCACCTCAAAGTTCAAGGATTTGATTTTGTTGGCAAATTATAGACAAGTCCTCATTATGTGAGTGTCTAACTGATCTAAAGTCCCATCTTAAAAGGTGAAAGACACACACACAGGCACACACACGCATTACGAGTGCAGAATTACATCAAACTAACATATTAGGTTCCCTATCATTTTGTACACCAGTAGGTGTGGAAGACTCCCAGATTTTGGACAATACAAGGAGAGTAGCACAAATCATCCCCTCTACCACCTGTCCCACACACACACACACACACACACACACACACACACACACACACACACACACACACACACACACACACACACACGCACACACACACTCACACTTCTTCTCAGGTTGATGGACTGCACCGCATACATGTCTTGTGAGTGACAATTATACTGACACACACACTACGCTCTGTTTGACATGTCATGTGAGTTCAGTCACTCAGAGAATGTGCCCTGTATGAATGATGAACGGTCACACCTCACTAACTCCCAACACAATGACAGGAGGTCACACAGTAACTGTCTCCGGTCAGCGCGTGAGTAATGTGCGTGTGTGTGTGTGTGTGTGTGTGTGTGTGTGTGTGTGTGTGTGTGTGTGTGTGTGTGTGTGTGTGTGTGTGTGTGTGTGTGTGTGTGTGTGTGTGTGTGCGTGCGTGCGTGCGTGCGTGCGTGCGTCTGAAAAGTGTGTGAAACAGTGCATATGTTAACCACAATGACAATTTCTGACTCAACAGTTTCTATTGTTCATTGAACAGCTTTAACAAAGATCAGGCTCCAAAAGATTTCAGCAATAAAAGACATTGTTTCAAAATCTTTGTCATAGTTTATACTGTTTTAGTAGTGACATCACAAACCGGTTCCATTTTTTAAAAATGTTTAAATTAATTCAAGACTCAGTTCAATTGCTTCCATTTGTGGTTCATTGTTTACTTATTTCTTGCTTTGATTTTCTTGTTCCATTTTAATTACGACTGTACAAGTCTCCTCCTGGCTGCTTTTGTGCCAATCAGCTTTTGTTGTGATTTTCAAATGCAATGACAACTCCTTACATCCCTGGCTATAAGACAAAAATAATGTGGCTTCCCAATTCATTATGATGCATATGTTTGATTTATTCATTCAAAATGTTTGGGTCATAGGTCTCTTAAAGAAACTGTTTTGAGGAGCTTTGCTTATTTTTATTTTAAATGATAAAAAGCAAAAGTATAGATATGTCATTTGTCAAAAATGAGAGTAAATGACTCAGGGTTTAAGGTTAGAGCAGGTTGAGATTTTGATCAGTGTTAAAGTACGATGAGTCTCCATGAAATAAATGTAATGTCCCTCACACAATTGTGTGTAGGTGTATGTGTGTCTATGTGCGTGTGTGTGGTGGGCTGTCAGTAAAGATCTGGTGAGAGTGGGCTAATTGGAGTTAATTCACCATCTGTCTGTGTGAGCCAGCAGACAGGGTCATTAGCAGAGACAAGTTCAGCCACAGGGGAGGCCGAGAGGGGAATCACCATCCCTCACTTTCACTCCTTCTGTCTTTAGTTTTCATTTCCTTCCTGTCCACCAAACCCTCTCCTCCTCGCCCCATCCTCATGACTATTTGATCTCACCGCACTGCATCTTGTTGTTTGAATTTCTCAAATTTGTAAATACCAGTACAAGCTTAATGAAGTCTTCTTCTTCTTCTTCTTTTTTTTTTTTTTTAATTTTAATGATTCATTTGTTTTCAAATGGCTTTATTGAAAGGTGTTGAGAGTGCAATGTGTGAAGGGTAAAAGCCCTCCTTTGGCTTTTCTATCCTTGTCAGACCAGCACTGCCCTCTGCTGAACGCTGGATCTTAAACACTGATCTTTCTTATTTTTGAAAAAGTATATTGCTTGGCCGTGTCTGAATAGTCACTTTTTCAGACCTGCAGCATTAAAACTTTAGTGAATTTATTATACTGAAAGAGATTATTCATTTAATATAGATTATTAATTAATTTGTGCTTGGAAGGTTGGACATAATGATGCATGTTTATCAATGTTTGACGAGCCTGCACTCAGGGTGTACCCTGATAGCTACGGACTGTGTAAAGTAGAAAGTAAAACTGTCATTTGAAGAATATGAAGGCCTTGTTGATGTATTCAAAAGCAGCATCGGTGCAGAGTATATGATGCTTGTTCCTGACAGGAATGGCATTGTTGAGAGGATGAGATTATATACAGAGACATGAGGATACATCCGTCTCCCTTACAGGAGAGTTGGGGGGCTGAATTAACCCAGAGGACTCACTTATATACACTCAGTGGAAAAACTGTCAGGACAAGAGATATTGTACAGTCGACTGGATGAGACGGAGCTTTATGGCACGCTTGGTTAAAAACCTCAAGTAAGTCCTGGTAGTCCAGCAGGACCACTCTGTAACTATTGGAGTGGTGGCGGCCTCTGCTGGAGTCAGAGCAGAATGCACTCAGCAGTGATTAGAGGGATTTAAATTTAGTCTTGAAATTAGTCAGTTTTAGTATTTAGTGGTGTCTCGGGCTGAGGACTTTGATGCCAGCTTGACAGCAAGGTTCAGGTCTGGAAAATCTCTTCAGCTAACAAGATCACCAGAATCACTGCTGATTGGCCTCTAAGTTGGAGTTTGGGTCAGGGGTTGTGGAAGAGCAGCTCAGCAGGACCCCCATCCTCACTGATGAGCTTCCTCTTTTGGTCCACAGGGGCAGATAGAGAGGCTGGATTGACAACGATATATAACCAAAATCTCTATTGCTGAAAAAAAAAAAAAAACAACACTCAGCTGCTGCGCTTGTGGTTTGCAGCCAGTTGCTTCATCCTGAGCTGAATAGGTGGAAGGTGTTTACACAGTTTGTTTTTTAGTTGCACTACATCATTTGCTTCTATACTTTTATTTATCTGTACAGATTGATTTTTGTTTATAAAAAAAAACGTTCAAAAAAAACCCATGACTTATTTCTGGGGCACTGGAGCAGATCTCAGCTGATTATTGGCTGACAGATTCCAAACACAGTCTCCTTAGTGCTCAAACAATCTCTTCATCTGTTATAAATAACTAAAGCACTCTTTGCAAACAAGGTAAAAAGGAGAGGAACATTATCAAAGCAAAGCAGTCGAAGCTGATGTTTGTATAGATACAGGAAATCTCTGTTCTTTTCTTTTTTTCGCGGACATCAAAAATGTGCTTAAAGGTTTTTATGCTCCGTTATACTCCCCCCAGTTCAGTGGACATGAGACAATAATCAATGTATTCTTCAACCCCATGCCCATACCAACGACTACCCTGGATTTGTTAGGAGATTGAAAGCTGCCAAATGGCTCGATGGAAAAAGATTAAACTTTTGTTTCTGCTTTTGTTTCAAGCTGAATATGGTGCAAAGGCCAAAGCAGGAAGTTTTCAAGAGGGCAGAGTGTCGGTTCCGTTAATATTGCTTCAAGTCATTTCCATATGCTACTGCTTTATCCAACTCATTGTTGCTCAAACAGCATTTCTTTGCTCGAAGGCAAGGCAGCATGTGTATATACAGTATTATATTACACTGTGTTTTTTCTTCAGCTCATAACTCTTTTGCAAGGTACCTCCTTTTGCTGCTGCAACATCTATAACCCCCCCCCCCCCCCCACTGTGGTATTAATAAAGAAGCATCTATTCTGATCTATTCTCATCTCGTGACACATCACTGGATGTATGAGGAATAAAATCTGAGAGGAAAATGAGTGGACAGGCTGCAGGTACATCTGAGAGACATGTGAGGGCTGGAGAGAGAGAGAGAGAGAGAGAGAGAGAGAGAGAGAGAGAGAGAGAGAGAGAGAGAGAGAGAGAGAGAGAGAGAGAGAGAGAGAGAGAGAGAGAGAGAGAGAGAGAGAGCGAGAGAGAGAGAGAGAGAGAGAGAGAGAGAGAGAGAGAGAGAGCGAGAGAGAGAGAGAGAGAGAGGACATATTGTGTTCACATGCTTATTACTGAGCTTCATCTTCCTGGGCTGTTCACTCAAGATCAGTGTCACTGATCAAAACTAAACATAAGATATGGGTGGATGGATTTTAATTAGATTTTTCAAAAGGGTGGTTTCAGGATGTATTTTGCATAAACATCTGTCTGAACATTTGAGTGAAATTTTCTTTATTCAAATTTCACTATATTTATATTGTTAAGTGGAAGGAAAATAATACTTTTGCACAATTAAGATTAAATAATACAAGGTTGTTGTTTGTTTGTTTGTTTGTTTTTTAACTGGGTGTTACATCTATACAACATTTATTTTGGGAAAACAACCAAAAATAAATGTAATATGATATGCTTACCAAATGTAAAAAAAAAAAAACCTGTTTCTCTTCACATACATAAATAACTGATTCTATAAATATAATAGAACGTTTATTTAGATATTTGGGGTTTATTTTGAGCCACTGAATTTATATCAAGTGAAGAATGCAGTCTTGAATTTTCTGGGGGTAAATTACATTTTTTTCTGTAAAACTAACAATAAACAAGACTCATAGTCAATAAATGACAAGGCAGATTTGAGTGTTTGAAAAGTCTGAGATTTTTCTGTCTTGTCTGACATCAAAATTGCTTCCTCATCCGTAAATTTAAGCAATCTCTGATTTGCTTCACACTTAATGCCAATTCTGTCGGTAAAACCAGAAAGTTTTGATCCGTTCTTCTCCAAAGGAACATAGAGAGTGGAGGTTGAGGAGTGTGGTCATGATTCATGCCGCCACTCTTGGATTTCTCACCACATACAGCTCCTCTTAGTCCCACGCCCTGAAGAACATCACACACGTAAAACAGTTCAATTACACAGAACACACGCTGACATGTCATTTCCACGGGAGTTCACCTCTTTGCTTCAGGGCTCCTTGACAGAAGATCATAATAAAAGTGATCAGTTCATTCGCTTCACTGCCAGAAAGAAAAGAATGAAGTCTGACGTAGTATCATTGCATGTACTCGTATCTGGTAATCACAGAGGCTGCACTGTTGAAAGGGAATTTTAGCTTTAAAAAAAAACACAACATGCGCCCGAGAAAAGCACAAAATTCTTAACTAAAACTTTCTGTATGAAAATGCTGGCTGGTATAATGAATTAATATTAAATGAGTGAGACTTTATCAACTATTCATGAAGTTAATGTTTTAAAGATTTACCTGCAGTCCGACTGGCAACAGATTTCATTTTGTGATGTTTTCTTGTATATCCATAAAAACGACAAATGACTTCACTTCTAGCTACTGAAAGATGGTAAATGGAATTCACTTATTAACTACTTTTTCCTCCACTGACTCACATCCTCCAAATCGCTGCCTGCCACAGGGTTTCTCTGCAGCGGGTTTAACCCGTCACACAATCCCTGCAGCCTCCAGCGTGCACGTTTTCATAAATGTCAGAGTATGGCTTTAATGCTAATGCTACTATATTAGAACTAAAGTTACTCATTTCGAGTGCAGCACCACTGTTTTTTGTTATTTAATCGTACTGAAACCCTGGGATGACTTGAGGAAAAAGACACATTTGTATTGAAAAGTTAGTGTTTGCAAGAACATTTAAATGAACCCTTTGGCTGTTTTGGTCCATGGGTCGTGTGTTTGTTGATAATTTGGGCTAACTGTATTTTGCATTAAGTACCAAAAATAACATTGCTTTATATGTACATATACTAGAAGAGTAGTGTTTCTAAAGTGCCGATTCAGTGCATGTAAGAAATTCTGCAGCAATGACAGTTTATTCAGTTTATTCGCACCCAAGCCTTGGAAAGTCCCCGACTCTGTGCCTGCTTGAGGTTTGAGCAGCGTCTGCTTCTAATTCTCTTTGGAATAAAAACCTGCAGGGACACATGTGATGTAAGACGTGCTGCGAAGGCAAAGGAAGTGGGACCACGAGTGAGTCAGAGGGCAACAGCCAGACAGGAGCCCGAAAATATGCCAGGAATTGAAGATATTTATTGTTTCTGGGCCTCTGGCAAGCTGCTGTCAGGAGGCCCAGAGTTTCAAGCAGTGAAGGTCAAAGGTGAAGCTCTAACCACATTAACTTCTGACTACTGGGACCGGCAGAGAGTTGTGTAGCATAACCACAGTGAAATACCCAGTACAAACAGACGACTGTTGTTGTTGTCTAAAATACAGTTTCTTATTCTTAGGACTGAAAAAAAGTTGTTTCTTGAACTAAAAAACTAAAATATGTTAAATTATTATTAGAAATGCTTTCTTGTGCTGCAAAAGTACATATTTGCATTTTATGACGTTTGAAATTTGAGCCGTGGCATCAAGTCACATGTTGTGTTTCAATTCAGCTTATAATAAGAAGAGGAGGAAAATAAAAACTAGGATTATTTTTTTTGGTAACTGGCAAAAACCAAAACCAAGAAAAACTGTGAATTATGAACTGATTATTCACGAGATTATTTGTGATATACTATAGAACACAAACATGTTGAATATTTCTCAGCCCAGGAAGATGATGGCTTAGTAATAAGCTCTACTCTCTCTCTCTCTCTCTCTCTCTCTCTCTCTCTCTCTCTCTCTCTCTCTCTCTCTCTCTCTCTCATTCAGGAGCCACATCCCACCTCTCTGTCTCATCCTCACTGATCTCAGTGACTGACCCCCCCCAATAAATGAAAGTTTTAGCTTAATTTATAAGTAATAATGAGAATCATGCCATCATAGAGTCAATCACGGCCCTGCTCACAGAAAAGTTGTCATATAGTCATTCTGGATACACACACATGATAGTAATCATTAAAGCTTTTTGATACTTTCAACCCTCAAACATAATATGATACAACACTTCAAGTAAATAATAAATATTGCCCAAGGGGATCATTTGGCATGTTGTATGTTCAATTCAATTCAATTCAATTCAATTCAATTCAATTCAATTCAGGTTGAAATCATAAAACTATATTAAAACAAAATGGAAATTGTGAGAAGTGATCATGTATTTTATCTATATACATCCATTATTTTATGTAAATATTCTCTCTGAATAACTGGAATTCGCCCTCGGTGTATCGGGGGAAATTCACTTACTTTTATGCCGTCAAAAACTCTTTTACACTTAAGTATGAAAATTTGTGTTTTCAAGTGCTTTCAAAAAGTTGCAAAACTCAACAATAGGAGAAGTTATGAGGTATGCTTTCTTCTTCTTTCTTTCCATCTTAAAGCTTATTATAGCTTTAGTGACAGAAATTGAAAACACAATCTGACTAATATTCTGTTTTTAAGGTTTAGAAATCCCCCCTGCAGTCAGGCCGTCTAGTTTACTTTTATTTGCATATTCAGTTTCTCTGCACAAGGAGCCTGCTTTGCGCTATTTACGCTTCTCTTGATTTCTTGTTTGTTTTCCTGTGTGTTTATGTATGAAAGGTCACCTGATATCACACAACAAAACATTTGTGCTACAAATAATGATTGAATTATTCAATACTTGTAAAACAACAGAGGTTGGTGCTGCAGATTGTTTGTGCATCTTGTATTTGATCCAGGTTGCCCTTTTTATGTTTTTCCAGTGAACTGTTGGCTTGGGTTTTGTTTTAGTGTTTTTCCAGTCTCTTAAATAGGAATAATGTGGGGTTTTTATTCTGAGATGACCTGTTTCTTATTTGCTCAGGGAAGCTACAGTCCTGTGGCCTGGCTACTAAGATAAATAAAGCATTAAAATGTAAACTGTTATTCAAGAAAAAAGAAGAAGTTCCAGTCTATATGGTTTATAAACCAAAGACAAAAAGCAACTGTTAAAGTTGCGAAGCTGTCAAAGTGCAGCGGTGCCTGTTCCCTCCACCAGGGGGCGCTGCATCTGAACTCCCTGAAAGCGAACTCACTTTATGGTTTATTCATTGTACAGATCCGGGATGCTGCTCGAAATGCGACCCACGGTCAAAGATCCCGGCGTCTCTGCTCCTACAAACTAAATAGATGTACCGATGAAGACGTCTGCAGACTACAAAGTTCCAGACTGCGTTCGCGATGTGGCGAAGTGAAGAAGAATTGCTCCCGGATCTGGATGTTGTTCCTCGGTGAGGCTCATAAGTTCAAACCGCCGAGGCTAACGCTAGGCTAACCACTAGCTCCTTGGTAAATAATACCGCTGCCTGGCTGAAGTTTCTGCCCCATCTACCTCCACGCTGTCTGCACGCTAACTGGGTGGATGGTTGTGGTTTCGTGCGATCGGACTCTGGGACGAGATGGGAGGATTTGTGTCTTGTTTCACTCGGAGCTAACAGGCGGCTAACGCGGCTAGCTCGTTCTTATGTAGCTGACGTTAGCGGAGCGCTGCCGGGCCAGACAGCAACTTTCGGCCGCTCGCGACAAACTCCACCAGAAGCCTCGCCACAGCCGCCCGCCGTCATGTCTGAGCTGGAGACACACGTATCGTGCCTTTTCCCGGAAATATTGGCCATTATATTCAGCTACCTGGACGTCAAAGACAAAGGCAGAGTCGCCCAAGTGTGCAGCTCCTGGAGGGACGCGTCCTACCACAAGTCGGTGTGGAGGGGGGTGGAAGCCAAGCTCCATCTGCGGCGAGCCAACCCGTCCCTGTTCCCCAGCCTGCAAACTCGGGGCATCAAGAAGGTGCAGATCCTCAGCCTGAGGCGAAGTCTCAGCTACGTGATCCAAGGGATGCCGCACATCGAGAGCCTTAACCTGTGCGGATGCTTCAACCTGACGGACAATGGTCTGGGACATGCCTTCGTGCAGGACATCCCGTCCCTGCGGGTGCTCAACCTAAGCCTTTGCAAACAGATCACCGACTCCAGCCTGGGCAGGATCGCGCAGTACCTCAAGAACCTGGAGGTGCTTGAACTCGGGGGATGCAGCAACATCACAAACACGGGCCTGTTGCTCATCGCCTGGGGCTTGCACAGACTCAAGAGCCTTAACCTGCGCAGCTGCAGGCATGTGTCGGATGTGGGCATAGGCCACCTGTCTGGGATGACCCGCAGTGCTGCGGAGGGCTGCCTCTCCCTGGAAAAGTTGACCTTGCAGGACTGTCAGAGGCTGACTGACCTCTCTCTCAAACACGTCTCCAAAGGTCTCAACAAGCTCAAAGTCCTCAACCTCAGCTTCTGTGGGGGGATCTCAGACGCGGGCATGATCCACCTGTCACACATGACTCACCTGTGCAGCCTGAACCTGCGGTCGTGCGATAACATCAGCGACACCGGGATCATGCATCTGGCTATGGGCTCCCTGCAGCTGTCCGGGCTCGACGTCTCTTTCTGTGACAAGATCGGAGACCAGAGCATGGCGTACATCGCGCAGGGCCTGTACCAGCTCAAGTCCCTCTCGCTGTGCTCCTGTCATATCAGCGACGACGGCATCAACCGCATGGTGAGGCAGATGAACGAACTCAAGACCCTTAACATCGGGCAGTGCGTGCGGATCACGGACAAAGGGTTGGAGCTGATAGCCGACCACTTGACTCAGCTGACGGGGATCGACCTGTATGGCTGTACGAAGATCACCAAGAGAGGCCTGGAGAGGATCACACAGCTCCCATGCCTTAAAGTGTTAAACCTGGGACTGTGGCAGGTGACGGAGAGCGAGAGGATGAGATGAAAGCTCCACCGTTTTCCTCTTCGTGTTGCTCAGCTGCATCTTGGGCCTGCACCCGTTCTTAATATCACCTTCTATACTGTGACTAAACACCACGGGGAGGGACTCGGCATCAATCACTGGAATTGTGTTGGCCTCCGCTGCAATCCTCCGCTACTATTGTGACTCTGGTTTCCAGTCCTGTGCTCTCTCCTCTTAAATCTCAGCCTGTGTACAGTTCTTACTGTCTAGCTACCTCAGCCATCAAAACACAGGAGTGCCTACCGTCTCTGAATACTAGATTAGATATTATATTTTTATGACTCACATATGAAAGGAGATTTTGATATTTAAGTGGAATCTCTCAGCAGAATGATAACTAGCTATTTTAACTCTTAACAGAAAGGCTGGCGTACCTTTGGATTGAAGTTTTGATAGAATGTTTGTTTTGTTTATGGCTGATTTTATTTTTTACTTGTGTAACCAATTCTTGTTTTTCTTTTATCGAATGACTTGCTGACAAAATTGTACTTCAAATTGAAGTGGGTGGATCACTCCTGTCCCTTTGTTCACTGATGTATAGTTGGCTACGTTTCATATTCCTGAGGAAGTAAATTAATGTATCTGTTAAAGGTTTTTATTAACACAAGGCGTTGTAATGAACAGCTACCGATGTGATGATATGCAATACTTGTACAGCAGTGTTCCTCCGCCCCGCACGGGTCTGAGACGCGTCTCTGCTCCAGTACGACTGATTTCAAGGGGTGGCTCTTCATCATGCTCCTGACAAACGGTGAGGACGATGATGATTTATTCACTGGAGCAGGGAGCTGTCAGAATGATTCAGAGCGGTGGATCCGTCAGGTTCAGGTTTGAGAAATGCTGTTTTAAACTGTTCATCAGTGTTGTTTTGTTTTTGTTTTTCCACTCTGAGGAGCTTCCACTGATACTGTCGGAGTATTTGTTTAAAGGCCGTAATTTAAGATCGTTTTATATTCATACATTAGTGATATTTATGAATAAAGATGGCAACTAGCTTTGGATTTTGCGCAGTTATTTGTTCAGATTTATTTTACTGTCTGGCTTTGGTGTGCACTTCAAAGGAACTGGTGTGACAAGGTGGACTTCAACAGGAGGTAATTTAACATGTTTTGAGTTATTAGATCCATGAAAGAATGGGTGCGCAGTTGATTTGTCATGTCGCATTAAAAAACCACCTTACTGTTGGCTTCAAAGTCACATGGTGAGGTGAATCGGTGGAAATAGGCACGCTGAAGGAAGCACAATTCATCTGGAACAAATGGTTTTTGGATATTCACTTTATTTTACACCGAGCATCTTTGAAAATGGCCTCTGCTATCGCCTGGATGGAAAACTTTGAAGCAGATGTGAGAGGGAACGTTTGAGGCAATGTAGAGAAAATGCAGAGGAAAGCCTAATGAAACAAAATTGCTGATAATAAATTAAACACATAAACTTTTAACGATCTGCCCTTTGCAGTGATAAACCTTTGTGCTTTCCTCCTCCGACTGGCTCCACCCTCGAAGTGTAGTTCGTCAGCTCAGACGGAGAGGGGCAGCGACGAGTCAACCATTATAGCTTCTGCTAAAAATGCTTATTAAAACAAAAAAAAAAAAAAAATTCTAAATGGTTTCCCTGTTCAGTTTCCAGGGTCTGTTTTTGTCCACAAACTAGGGTAACATTATCATTATATTCGTCATCAAGTGTTGGTTTTTATTTTTTAATAGTAATCACCATTACTGAAAGAAGCAAGGCTTATAATTTATTTATTTACATACATACAAAATCCAAAGAACTCACAAACATGTCTGTTTTGCTTTCTTTTTACAGTTTGATTCTTAACACGAACAGACCGAAGGCAGTACATTTCTTTTACAAATGCAAAAAGAAAACAAACACTATGAAGTGGACAGAAGCCCCTTAATCAGCTCTGTGTTCTGCAATAAGGAGTCGAGAAAAAGAGATGACTGGACATTAAGGCAAGGGCAGGGACACAGAGGCCAAAGTTCTTCTTCTCTGAACCCAGCGGTGAAAGGTCAGGGTTTTAAATGGAAATTAAATTCATCTCCATCTGGAGGTTCGACCGACAAGAAGCAGAAAAACAAGCATCCAACCGACACCTTCCAAACGCCAGGGTGTGTTTTTGTCAAGTCCGCCGCTTCACAAGCTCATCTAAAATTCAAGACGGAGGTAATCTGTTAGAAAACATCTATTTTTAGATGTATGACAGAGTTTTTTTACAACATATTGTCACGTAACATTGTGTTCCTCGTGTAACAGCGGGTGGGCCGGGATGGTCGGAGACTTATTTTTATCCATCAGGCTCAGTCTGCCTGTGACGTCAACAAAAAAAATCCCCAAAACAAGAGACATCAAGAGAAGAAGAGACTAAAGCGGACAACACTTGAATCTCAGGATAATACATTTACAAATATATATATATTAAAAAAAAAAATGACAATTTGTAAATGAATGCAGAAAAGTACTCTCCCATCACACAGTCACGGTTTGAAAACATTTGTAGTTCACACGTTATTTTGACACAAGTTTTTTTTTTTTTTTCTTTGACACTTCTTTCCTCGTGTTTCTGCTGAGGACACTGAACTCCACGGTCATTTTGTTCAGAGCGGTGTGCTCTTCAGATTCTGTGCAAACATTCAATGCATATCGATACAGTAAACATTTTATATATTTATATGTATTATATTCATTTATATATTTATCTCTATAGAACATGACTTTTCCGCAAGTTATGGCAGTACTGTCACAAACACACTCTTTGTCCTTGAAGACAAAATGAGACACAAAAGACAACTGCACTGCTTGTAACTTTTTCAGATTATTATTTTTTTTTCTTAATGAACGCACAACACCTTCCACTTAATCACCTTTATTCAGTCACTGTACGTGTTAAATATCACGTTATTTACAAACGGATCTAAAAAGTCAAAAATCTGCCGAAAAGTGACTTTCGTTTTCCTGTAAATGGAGATGCACATAGTAATTAAAAACCTCAGCCCTGAAGAGTTCAAAAAATACAACGGAGGCATCACTTTGTAAGTGATATGGAAAAATATAAAAGAGGTGGGGACATCGCTCGTGTTCCGCGGCGATTCAGTCGAACTAAAGGTCGGGTGGGCTTTAAGTAACATCTTTAGAAACTTTGGATGATTCTGGATGATCGGCGGATCAGATTGGAAATTCTTACATCATGCCTTAGCACCAGTATCACAGAGGAACATTTATCCCTGCATTAGGTCCAGTACTGATCTCTGTGCATGCTCCAAGGCCACTAGAACGTTCTCAAAAGAAACATTGCATACCTCATAAACAAGTGGACGTTAAGTGTGCAAAACCATCTAAAAATTAACACGTCACCAACAATAAAAGCTTTATTTGTTGTTGTTGTTTTTTTTTTTTAAGTCCTCTCTCTCATCCATTGAGAACATTATAACTAAACTCTGATGTTTGAACATGAGTCAAAGGTCAGGCCTCGATCCCCCTCTAATGCCAGTGATTCCAGCCACAGACCACACATGAGTACCTTCAACCTGACCTGAGCTCCCTGGACACGTCCACAGCTCAGGTCCACAACATGCTGCATTTATTTATTTATCTATTTATTTTTTGGTTAAAAAGCATTATTTTATGCATGTTACCACAGCAGTAACGCTGACTAAGTTACAAAACAAGCATCTGCATGGCTCCATGAAGCAGCCTCTCTGGACTCTGCTCCTCCTCGCCCCCCTCCTGTTGTAGCAGCTCCCCACATCTCCGAGGTGAAAAGTGCTCTCCTGTCCGACGTCGGAGATAAAGTCTCCCCGTTTAATCAGCGAGATGTGTGAGAGAGGACTCTAAAGGGAGGTGACAGAGTGAGAAGGTACCCGTGCTTCATCTACGGAGAAGAAGGTTGGCAGTGGACTCCAAGACTTTGTGCAGAGGTTTGCATTTCTTTTCAGATATCCTGTCTACACGACTATTGATTTTTTTCCTTACTAAAAAAAGGCAAATATCAAATTTGGTGCGTTTACAAATGCTCAACGGTACATTTTTAACTGACTCCAGTGGACTGCGGTTCTTCCTCCATGTTCAACCTCAGTCCATCTGATGTTTGCTTAAACGTGCCACATTTAACAGCATATTTGTGAACAGTCCAAATGTGAATTTGCCAGCCTGATGTAAGAGCAAGAAGTAGGACAGGAAAGCACTAATGTCCTGAGAGTTTGTTTACAGGGCGGACGAGGAGGGCGAAGGAGGAGAACGAGAGCCAAGCGAGAGAGAGAGACGAGATAGCGCTGCAGCTTTCTCTTTTACGTCCAGGAGCCGTGTGTTGGGTGGAGGTAGAGGCACCTGGGCTCAGCCGGGTTGTGTCTGAGGTCAGAGTTGTCAGCACGACTCCTCCAGGGCATTTACGACCTGCTCCAGGATGTCGGGGCAGTAGTCTGCGATCTGCTGGAGGACAGAGTTGGCGTACTCCTGCAGCTCACCGCTCTCCTTCTCACACACCTCCAGCTCGCGCTCCAACTGCAACCAGGACAGTGTGAGTTAGTTTGGTTTTTGCCAGCATTTCAAGTAATATATATTCATCAGCTTGTACAGCTTGAGATGTTTTAGTTTAAAATAGGTGTGAAAGCTAAAGATTAGTTCGGACACTGATTCAGTTTAAAAAGAATGAGAAAGTTTTGGGGGAAAAAAAACTTGTAAATAGCAGCTGGAGATTATTCTTAAGACAGGCGATGTCTACACACCTAAAACTATAAAGGTTAGATTCTGTTTTGCATAAAGAACACAAAGTGCAAGGAAGTTTAAAGTTTCCTAATCGTCCAAATGAAAATCTAAAGTAACAACGAGGATGTTTATGGTCATGCCATATTTTGTTTAAATGTTTTTGTGAAAGTAAGAACGTCTGATCACAACAGGCAGAGCAAAGCAAAAGGTGCTTGGAGTTCTGTGGTATCTTAACCATCTGAAGGTTTTTAAAATCGCAGCCCACACACTGACAGTCCAACATAAATCAACGTCCTGGTGAGCTCCAGTGTCTTTAGCCGCCCTCAAAATTAAGCTTCTTTTCCCTTGTATGAGCTGTTTCAATATACATTTTGCACATTAAACTTTTTGGCACACTCAGATTATCTTTATTCCGCCAATACTTTAGCAATTTGAGAGTTAATGATCTTAACATGTGTTGGTCACTACAGTGTAAATATCCATCCAAATTTCATAGTCCGTATGGGGTCGCGGTGGCAGTATACAGAGCAGAGAACCCCCCCACAGCCTCATCTAGCCCTTCTGAAGGGACTGCAAGCCGACCCCAGACCAAACGAGAAACCTAATCTCTCCAGCGGGTTGCCAGCCGACCACACGGCTGACCTCAAGCCAGACGTGCCAGGTAAACTTCTAACTACAAGGAATTCTTTTCAGATGGCTGAACCACCTCCACTGCCTCCACTCAGTGTGGTGGAGTAGCGCCTCCACTGTGAGTCTCTCCCAGACAGTTGAACTCCTCATTGAACAGTAAACTCGTTCTTTCATCCACTATAATAAAGGTAGTGCACACCGTACTCCTCCTGTACTGCACTTTGTTTCATCCATGGTTTTGTGAGAGCGCTTTCTAAATAAAAAATAGTATATGTGTTGTGTCAATGCATGTCACCTTAGAGTTGACACTGTTTTGTTATTCAAACAAGGAAATGTTTAATATATTCAGCTTACATAATGTAAATCTGAATACGCTCCTCAAATACACACCTTACATCAAACAGGCCTTTAGGAGTTAAACATGTAAGAATCATGAAGCCTACTGAAATGTAAAACTAATTCCATAGCTGGAATCTCAAAACATTCCTGCGTTTTATTTTTTCCACTAAATTCCACAATCAGTAGGGGGGCTTTTTAGTATTTGTTTTCTTTATGGGATTTCAAAGGCAATTCTCAAGCTCCCTGTCTAGAATTGAGCTTTGATTCTGTCATAATCAGCAACACAGAGAGAAGACGTTCAAGGAAACGTTTGATTTCGATACAAGACCGAAGGGGCCAGCTGTCAGCTCATGATTATCTCACAGTCAAAAAGCTTTCACATAATCATTCATTCAGTTCAAGGTATGAGCTGAACGGGCCGCTGTGGCGTACACACACAGGCCCGAGTGCCTGTTCTACCTGTTCGACGCTCATCTTCTGGAGATCCTTCTCCCAGTCTTCAGGGTCGCTGTGGTGGTAGTGAGAGGGTGGCGTGAGCTGGCTGAGGATGCTGGGGTCCCGGTCGTGACAGAGGTCTGTTAGGTGGGCGATGTAGAGCTTCAGTTTGCTGCGGTTCTGAGACAGGGCTAGAAGAGGGGGGATCATCTGCAAAAGAGAAGTGAAGAATGCCAGGAAATGGGAAGAAAAGAAAAAAAAGAGAGAACGCAGCAGTTTATCAAACAGAGGAAATGTTATTTCGAACGGTCAGACTGAATTACAGAACATGCAACACATAACTTAAAAACATCAATTCACAACAAATACATCCTTGAAAGAAAACAAACAAAAAAAAACCCCCAGCTTAATCATCTTCATGCATGCATGCATATGAATCCAATCCGCCACCATCTCATACCGGAGCCAGCTTTTTGTAGTGTGAACATTCCACTGAACAACTCAATTGTGTGCATTTCAAATAAACTTAAGGTAAAACTGTGTGTGTGGCCCAGAATATGAGAAGCTTCTCATGAGCATCGCAGCAGTAGCATGCAAAGCTACAAAGCTTCAGATTGAGATGAATAATACACTTTTGGCATATAGACGAAAATGCACACAAACTGATACACAAATGAAACACCGACCCCCCTGAGCCACAAATAAGACAGAAGAAGAATCAAGTATGAACCACCCAGATGGATCTGTGACCACCGTGAGATGAGACAACAAGACGTGAAATGACAAAGAGGACGTAACAAATGAATGCTAGACGAGTACGCATGCCAGTGATGCGACAAAGAAACGGCTCTGATTTTTCACAAGAGCTCACCCTTCTGAACATAATGGCTGAGAGAGAGGGGCAGGGGGCAAAAGATGGGCTATGCCCAAATACCCTCCTCATCATCCTTGTTAGCCACAACGTTAGCCAATCGCAGCGTTAGAAAGGAACATTTGGTTAGTAAATAAACAAGAAAGAAGTAAGGAACACAATGTCAGAGTTCAGTCCGTTGTGACCTTCTTAAATGGCCCAATAACCATTCTGAGATATTTCTGCCAGCAGCTGAAAAAAAAAAAGCACGTGACGGTCGGTGACTGGTGAGACTACCTGATCTGGAGAGGGCTTGTGATTTGTGTGATCAGGTGTAGTCTTCAGATGATCATCCTCATAGTTATCTGCCATCAGCTTCATCCTGTTCTGAGTCTGGAAATCAAGAGAGAAAGAAAAAAGGTCAGAGAGAGACGACGTCTTCCTGGGATCATCTTCAGTGACGGTCAAAATATTTAATACGCAGTAGTTTTTAAAAAGTTGCTATTTGGTCATGTTAAAAATCAGGGACTTTGGAGACTTGCTCACACTGTCAATCATTGTGAAAACTGTTGTAAAATTGAACACATGGACACCAAGTCACATTGAAGTCCTCTGAAGCCTTTTCCTCACCTGCTGCTTGAGCTGCTGCACCAGTCTGTCCTTCTCCCTCTTCAGCAGAGACACCTCGTCCTGCGTCTTCTTCTTCTTAGAGGACGACAGCTCCAGTAGTGCAATGTTTGCGTCCTTTTCACTGATTGCGGCCAACAGCGCCTCCTGTCTGACAGGTTGGAGCAAAGCCTTTACCAACAGGGTAAATAACTCAATCGTCATTTATAATTCATTGCATAACATCAACCTGCCAGCTGGTGGACGCCAGAATTGGATGACATTTTACAAAAGAGCGGTATCGATCAATAATCCGGTATCAGTGTCACCCTACTCTGTGTGTGTGTGTGTGTGTGTGTGTGTGTGTGTGTGTGTGTGTGTGTGTGTGTGTGTGTGTGTGTGTGTGTGTGTGTGTGTGTGTGTGTGTGTGCCTCTTACTTCATTTCCAGCACCTCCTCCAGGTGCTTCCTGCGCTCAGCTCGCAGGGTTGTGAGGTGCGCTTCTTTCTCACACAGGGACTGCTGGGTGGAGGAAAGCTTGGCCCTCATTGACTCCAGCTCTTGCTTAACCTTCTCCATGGCCCCCAGCAGCTCCTCCATCTGGGAACACACACACAACAAACCCGGTCGATCAGTTACATTCCATCAGTGACAGAATAAAAATACTCATTTGAGTGAACTGCTGGAGAGCGAGAGGCGGCATATAAACTACAGGATTAGATGTCTTTTCCTTCTTATTTACACAAGAGAAGCTTTGTTCCATACAAGTATACACTTTAATCACAACTTACTGAGCAAGAGTGAATGATTCCTTCACAATCGATCAGTTTTACTGACATTTTGATGCATGACCAAACCATCACATGAGCTTCTCTTTAAAGCAAAGATCAGGTAAAAGGAAAAAAGGCTGGAAACAAAAGCAACACATGGCCAATCCCTCCAGGAGCTTGTGGATTAATTGCAGAGAAAACTGTTTGTTTTGCAGCCAATTCCATATATTAAACTGTTTAATTATAACACTTTAGCAGGAAAGGTCTGATAACCAGTAGAGTAAATACGGTAACTGCTGTGTGTTCCTTCTCTTTAGATTTTTTTTTTTTCAGATAACAAATCATTGGCTACCATGTCGCAAAACAAATCTACAGTGATTACTGTCGCTCTGAGACAATGTGACTGCAAAAGAACACGTAAGCCACTTTCTCTGTTAACATAAAGCCACCTTCACCCAACGTCAGTCGGTCCGTCTCCACTTGTGTGCAAAACATTCGGCTTCTTCTCAACTCTTGTGTGATCTTTCATAATCACCACAGAGTAGATGTTGTGTAACGCCAGCAGGCACCATGTGATGATGTCGCATGCATAATAATTTTTTTAATTTTTTTTTTTTTTTGCATTCAACAGCTGTTTAAAGGAAAAACTTTGCAAGATGTTTTAATCTACAATAAAATATTGATTCAAAGTTACAATTTTCTGGAGGGAGAGCTTCACGATAAAATACACAGTCCAACAACATTAGACTCAAATCCACCACAAACAGCCAAACTTCGCTAAATTGTGCATTTGCAGGGTTGTTGTTTGAGACTGTGTGAACTTTAAAGTGTTGCTTTTATTGTGTCCACCCTCTCTGAAGGTGGGGTTGCTCACTGATGGAGGTCACACATACTGGGCTCATACCTTGGACCACTTAATGTGGGCGAGGTTGGACTCATGCATTGGTTTGAGTGAGTGCTTCTGAGAGGCGGTGTGTAGCGGAGAGAAAACAAGAGAAAACGACAAGCAAAGATAAAAGAACTGAGAACGCAGAGGAGGCCAGAGGAGATTAGGGAGGTGGAGAGGAAGAACAACTCAAAAATGGCAGCAAAGAAGGTGATAGAAATCACACCAAATGAAGGTGGTGTCTTTATCTGTGAATATACAAGTTTAGACCACAGGGGTGGACTTGTTGCTTGAATATTATATTACTGCTTTGTCATGCATGTGTGTGTGTGTGTGTGTGTGTGTGTGTGTGTGTGTGTGTGTGTGTGTGTGTGTGTGTGTGTGTGTGTGTGTGTGTGTGTGTGTGTGTGTGTGTGTGTGTTTGTGCGGGCTCTGCACCTGTTTCTCCTGGTGAGATCTGGCAGCTTCCTCCTGCGCAAGCACCATCTCTCGCTCAGCCGTGATTTGAACGCTCTCCCTCAGGGCCTCCTCCAGCTCCTCAATGCGCTCCGTCTTCTGACGCAGAGTGTCCTGCATGATAAAAGTGTTTGCTTTAACTTAGCAAACGCTGGCTTTTCCTGCAGGGTGTATACGTCCCTGAGAAGCGCATTTCTCACCTTCACCTGCTGGGAGTTGTCCGACAGGTTGTCCTCCCTCTTCCTGGCCTCCTCCATGAGTCGAGCGTTGCGGCTCTTCTCCACCTGCTCTTTGTGCTTCAGGGTTGCCACTTTTTTCGACTGGTCTTTCGTTTGCCTGCAGGGAATCCAACAGATGCAGAAGGAAGACACAGGTTTAATACTGCATTCAGAATAAAATGCCCAAACATTCAACACTACGTATCTCTTCTTATCGGGGCAAATGTTATAGGGGCAAAGCTATTTGCATAATATAGAAACTGAATGTGAAGCAAAAAGCAACAGCAATGTCATACGTTTACATTCATGCTGCCAACATGAGTTAAAGATATAAATGACATGTTGGATTTGTTTATCATAATAGAAACAGTTGAAACTTTAGCTTACACGTCCTGAAAATCAAAACTACAGACTTGAGGAGTTCCCTGTTTGGTTTCTAGAAGATTCCAGAAATATCACAGGTATTCATTAAAAATACATGAAATGTATTATTTGATATTTTATCATCATAAAACTAAAAGGCAAAAAAAAAAAAAATACTTCAATGATATTGTAATATTTTTTACACTCCTGTATACATTGTTGTAGTTTCATGTGGTTGAGGATGATTAAAACATATCACTTGACTGGGGTAAATTAGGCTTATATTTTTTAAGCTACACACAAATAAATTACCACCACATACACTTCCAATGTACGCAAGTATATTGGCTCTTGGTCTGCATGACACACATAGGGAAAATAAAAGATTGCATGCCAATATGGTCAAAGCAGCGCTTGATGACTCAGTTACTGCCATGTTACGACTGTTTCCATCTGATTACTGCAGCCCACGTACATACGGTGCCAACAAGGTGTTTCCCGGTCAAACATGGATATCCACGGAGAAAAACACACGACAGACTGCTCCTTTTTCAAATAAACTGAAATGACAGCTGCATCTGCAGCTCAGCTGACTTTCTCCATTAAGTTTTTCAGACAGCCCCGGTGCAAGAGAACAAAAAGAGGCCAATGTGGAAAAACGAGTCTGAGAAACAAAGAGTTCAATATGTCAGGAGGAGACAGTCGCTTGCAGCTCCACACACTTTGAAGAGAGGCGCAGGCAAACAGACAGAATGAAATGTGAGAGGGGAACAAAGAAAAAAAGATGTGATGGTCAGGGGAAGAGGAAAGTTGAAATACTGACCTGGAGGCCAAACTGGTGGGATGAGAATTTTCCCGTGTAAAGATAAGAAAGCAATAAAGAGAAAAACACACTCAGACCAAGGAAACAAGCAAATACAAGGATCGAGAGAAGAATCAGCTCTGCTACAACACTCCGGTGTGCCACATTAGTGCTTCACTGTAAAACTCCAAAGTTCTCCACATCAGCTTTTACAGCTGCACTGCCAAGAGACCAGATGAAAGGAGATTAGATTTAACGGTCCAGGCACTACTGTCCCACTTACATGTTTTCATTGAGAGAAAATCTGCACAGGCAGAAGGAATCAAAGGTCACCAGTCCAACAGAGTGGGTATGTTAACAAGTAGAGGACACACATGGGATTTAGACACTTTCTCTCTAGCGGGGAATCATCGTGCAGCGCATGTGCACACAAGTTGTGTTCGATGTCTTGTTGTCACTGAAAAAGATCCGGCTTCCAAAATCTCTTCTGTCTAAATGAGCGACAGTCTTTTCAAATTGGCTGTCTTTATGACGAACATTGGTCAATGACAGAAAACGTTCAGTTAACGTGACATTTGGTCTGCATCAGCAAACAATTTTCTTTACCGTGTGTTGAGTATTCAGTCGTGAGCACCAGTCACACATGAATCCATATTTCAACCCACCTCTCCAGCTCATTGATCTTCTTGTCCTTGTCATTCTTTTCGTTCTCCATTTCCCGAAGTATCTCCAGGAGGCGGTCGACCTCAGCCTGTGCCTTCCCAGAGTCCTCTCGGTGGCGGGCCACTTCCTGCTCGAGGTTTTTAATGCGCTCTGCCCATTCAGTGTTGGCTTGAGCTTCCAGCGCTGCGTTTTGAGCCTGCCAGAGGACGAGAAGCTGGTTAGAAATCCGTTCAGGGTGACGGCACAGCAACACCATTACAAAGTGACCGATTAATGGTGGAGATAAGTAAGAGCAAATCGGCACACATTTAATAATATCCAAGAACTATTAAATATCACAAAAAGCAATAAGCAAAGCAATATTACAACTATGGCTATAAAAAATATCAAGAACCAAATCTTATAATTCAGCAAATATATATAAAGTCTGGTTGGCATAGGATTCCTCAAACAGACAATAAATTCAGACTCTGTAAGACTGGCATGTTGTGAAACTACAAGAACTGACCAAACTGAAAATGTTTGCTTAGCATAAGAAAATGACTGCAGCTATTTCCTTTAAAATATGTAATTCCTTTGAAAATAATGTAACTGCTGAAGAGAACATACTAATAACTACAAATGTATGTTAAGTTGAGACAGAAGAAGACTTTTAACCTGGATTCAAACCAGAGTTATTCTACTTATGAGGCAGATGCACTACATGCTACATTTCTTTTCAATGTCTTGAATGAGGAAGTTGTGAAATTGGTTTTATTCTTAAGAAAGGGAAAAACATTTGTTTTTGCATTGAATAAATTGGAAACAAGTATGCTGACTTGGCAGTGTTATTTTGAACGCAACATTAGCTGTACTATTTTATTCAGATAGAGTTAGAGACAAATCCATACATATAAAGTCAACTTAACATGCAGAATTGCCACGAATGAAAACTGTTCTGGAAATACTTACCTTTTTTACCTTTAAAAAAAAAAATCCTCTTTAGCAGTTATAAAATTATTTTAAAAAGTTGATTAATACTATCGATTTTAATAATTTTGCCCCATATTTTCTTTCGGCTATATATATATCGCAATAGTCATCGTGTCTTTAGCTGACACACAACTTCCGTCAGAGATTAAAATAAGAAATCAATAAAGTTTTAAGTTGCAATTTCTACACTTGATGGTCATTGTGGTTTGAACAGAGCAAGCATTTCCAGAAAAAACCCTTCTGGAATAAATAATACCTACACACCACCATGACCTGCTCTGATATTGAGTTTTTTTTTAAGTTGATATGTCTCACTCTCTTAAGGTGGTTCTCTAGTTTGAGGCACTCCTCTTTCTTCTGCTCCAAGTTGATTTCCAGACTCTTCAATTTGGAGTCTTTCTTCAGCCCCGAAGAGGCCAGAGACGATGCATGCTCCTTCAGGTCCAACAGAGAAGTCTATGACACAAACACAAACACGCACGATCCATGATAATAAACTAACATAGCATCAGACTGAAAAAAATACATGAGGTCTAACACAGGCATCCATGGCTGATTGGTGTTAAAAAAAAAAAAAGAAAAATCTAAGCCCCATTTCTTGACAATGATGTTTCAATGTATTAATAGAATCACAGCACACAAGAGCTCGCCAATAGTTGCGATTCTGTTTCTCACCTCTCTGTCTGACAGGTCTCCCTGCAGTAAGCTCAGTCTCTCCTTCAACTCCTTCAGATCCTTCTTGTTCCGGTCAAGCTCCTCCGTCTTCTCCCGTTCGTCTCGATCTCGCTGCTCCTTTAGACGCTCGATGATGCGCTCCTACAGAGGTGCAGAGGAAACGATCGCACACGATGCTCTCATGGATGCAAACCAAACATACCTTTCTACAAATGCCCAACAATACAGCTAACTGAGGATAAATACTCCACGCGAACAAAGAAAAAGATTTTCTGCAAAATGCTGCCAAGACGAAGTGACGAAACCGAGCGGCAACAGTTCCGAAACCAGGGCTGCGAAAAAAGAAAGATGTCATTCTTTTTCCTCGCAGCCCTGCTAATTTTCTGTTTTTGTTCATTCTCTCTTCCATATCTTCAGTATGTGTAGTCTGTAAGTCCAATTTTTTATCAAATTTTTTTGGGTGATGTATTTTCACCTTTTCTGCAAGAGACTCTTCCAGCGTTGTGAGAGCAGTGTCTGTGTTGGACGTGTCAGCCTGCAATGACTTCACTCTCTCCTTCAGGTTGCTCATCTGTTTCTCTTTGTCCCTCAGCTGCTCCTGCAGGTTCTCAATCTGCAGCACACACAAGCAATCACCGGGGAAAACAAACAGATATTAACCTCGGCACTCCAGCAATGGTGCAGGGCTGCAACCCTTTTCACAAACAAATTCCCTGCGCGGCCCCGCGAAGAACATTTTGTTGTTTTCACCTTCTTTTGCAGCACGTTCACTTTGCGCTCCTTCACTTCCAGCATGTCCTTGAGATCGTGAATTTCCCCGTTGAGGGTTCCCTTCTCCTCTGACATTTCTTGTATCTGCTTGCTCTTCTTATTGAGTGTTGCCTCCTTCTCCTCCAAGCGGAGACGCAAAGCATCCACCTGGGGAGGAACGGGTGAAGAACTTTAAACAACATACAACAGACAAACATGTGTCTAATTCAGCGTCCATAAAAAAACATTTGTTAATCTTTGCTTTCGACTGCAACACAATCAATTGGTCAACTGCATTAGTGCACCATTAGTACCTATACACCGAGTCTGAAGGTAAACATATTCACCTCTGTCTGGAGGATGGCAGCACGCTGCTCCTTGGCAGTGAGGGACTCCTTGAGGACTTCAATGTGCTGCTTGCTGTCTGAGAACTGGTTGGTTAGCGTCTCCAGTTTAGTTTGCAGGCCAAGCATCTCCGTGTCTTTCCTGGAGAGGTCCTGCTTCACCTGTTCCATCTGACAAACATTTATTACATTTTACATAGGAGCACTTTATCAGCTGAGATGACACAAAAATGATGAGTCAAGCAAAGGAGCCTGTTGTCTTGTTGCCGCTCACCTTGTTCTTCATGAACTTGGTGTGACTGCGGTAAACCTCCATCTGCTTCATCTCCTCTTGACGCTCCTCACAGCTGAGAAGACCGTTCGATTTCATCATCAGGAGCTCCTCCTCCATGTCCCTCAGATTCCGCTCCATTGAGTTGATTTTTGCATCCTGGGTTTGGTAAACACACAAAGAATGGTGTGACCAATCACCTCACAAACACACACACAAACTCCCATTAGCTTCCACACTTACCTTCATGTCAATGACGGTCTGCAGAGCCTTCGTTTTGGTGGACTCGGGGGTTCCTTCGTATCGACGGTGTAGCTCCTGCTGGATCAGATGTGAAACATGTTTCAGGAATAGACAGAATATCGAGGTACCGTTATATGGCAAACAGAAGTAGGCGGTAAGTGGCATGATTCAGTGGGCAATACCTCTCTTAGTGCAGTAATCTCTCTGTCTCTCTGGTCCAGTAAACTCTCAAGGTGATGCCGGTGCATCTCTGCATCAGCCAGTCTCCTGGTCCGCTCCTGGTCTTCCTCTGATGCCTTGGCAGATGGTCCTGACACAGCAAGCAAAACAACTTTACAAACATGATATGGCATGTACAAAAGCATCAAGTTGTTTTTTTTTTAATACTTCCTGTATGTCGTGGGCCATGTAGCCTCACTTACAGAACATTCTCCTCTGCACCCATATAGGGATCAAGCCACTAAAAATATTCTATTTAAATGACTCTCTGTAGGGTTAAATGCACCTTTGCTCTGCAGCATCTCCAGAAGTTTTTTGATGGACTCGTCACGGGCTCCGAGAGTTTGTTTTTGCGTATCGATCCTCAGCTCCATCTCCTCCAGGGTCTTCCTCAGCAGGAAGAGTTCTTTGGCCTGCCTCTCGTGCTCGCCGTGGAGTCGGCGGTAGTTCTCCTCTGTGGGTTCAGATGTCAGGGCAAGGTCTCTCCCTTGGCTGGCAGGATCTTGCTGGAGCAGTTGGTTCAGGTCCCTCTGGATCCTCAGCTCATCCTGAAGAGCCTGAACAGTCATCTGGAGATGCTGGAGACAAAGAGGAGATGTATGTTTTTTAAACTTTTTTTTATTTTAAATTACGATTAACACAGAGGGATATGACCTGAAATGCGTGTTGATCCTGTCGCTGATAGACAGATTCCAGCTGGCCCACTTTATGGGAATGGATCCCAGCAGCATATTGTGTTACAGCTTGTAAAAATCAGCTTCTAATCATGACTAAAAATGTATAAACGTCTTAACTGGCAACAGGCTGCGCTTTGTGTACAGTGTTACATTTCATGCCCAGAGAAATACAAGTGGTGCAACACAATCAGTCCAGTATAGTATTGCATTGTGTGTGGCATCTGACGCCACGGACACTTGGCAGGGCTACTATGAGACAGTAACACAAGGCTGTGCTACACTCTGGTCTGCACCAGCTGTGAGCATTTTCAGACGACAGAACAAAGGGAGAAGTCAGTGTCTGCCTTCGTTTCTCTCTGTCCTCCGCCTCCTGCCCCCTCCCTCTCCTTCCTTTGTCACCCTCTCCTTCTCCCTCCACCAGCTCGCACTATACTCTCCTCCTCGAACACACTGTACAGCTACCTTGCCTGCTCTCGCCTCATCTCCTCCCTCTTATACTCTCACCTCTCCTCTCACTAGCAGTCCCTTTCCATCACCCTCTCTACCCCGTGACTAAGGCTGACTCACTGCTGTGACTGCGCCGATCCAAAACAGACCGGCACAAACACACTCTTCTGCCTTCCTTAGCCCCCATGTTCTCACTCTCTCTGCCTGAGGAGAGACAACAGTCAGGTGTCTGAGCTGAGAAAGCACAAAACAGAGGAGATATGATGCACCGACTACACTGAACCAAATGCCGAGTCACAATTTGTAATGACACTCAGCTCCATGAATCAGGACTTGTCCTCAGCAAAGGTTCAAATGTACAGAAGTTGAAAATAGTAATGACAACACTTTGGATCGCTATACATTAAAAATAAGCCAGGCATCAACATTAGTGGATGTTCACAGCATCAATGCATTAATAAAAGTGGTATTTTATCCATGGGCTAGTAAGATGACAGCCACTTTACCCGGGTTGGACATTACTACACATTCAGAACAGCAGAAAAACGTCCCCCAGTAGAGAACTCAAAGTGCCGCAGCCGAAACCAGCTTAAACATACAGTAAATGTACACCCATGCAGCTGAAGCTCCATACATTGAGGGCAACGCAGTTTCTCTGAAGCTATAATCATCCAAATGCCTCAGAGGGTGTGTGTGTGTGTGTGTGTGTGTGTGTGTGTGTGTGTGTGTGTGTGTGTGTGTGTGTGTGTGTGTGTGTGTGTGTCCATGCTTTGCACTGCATGTGTGCCAGCGTAGAAGGAGGAGGCAGATGTATGAAAGCAGACATCTTTAAATTAAAGCACCCGCTGATTAGCCCTGCTCTAGTCAGGCATTACTGGGAATTAGTCCAGAGTGTGATTCTGTGACTCAGCAGGAGTGAAAACAGTAAATTATACAGGTCTGCCCATCCATTAAGAATTGCAGTGAAACAAAGACAATTCCTCCTCATTAATGAAACCTAATTTTCTCAAGTCCTATGACACAGTGCAAGACCTCAGTCCTATTTATCCTATTACATTTGTTACATACATACTTGATTAAAAATGAAAAGGGGTAGACTTGCATTATTGTATGGCATGCAACATCAAGGAAGAGCAATTAGCAGAACACTGACATAAAGCTACGAAAATACAATTGAAAACCTTTGTCACTGTAGAATTAGGATGAAGGAACTAATTTGGATAAACAGAAATAAATACACTGAATAATGAAAAGCTTAGTAATATGTCATATAATTGATTTTACAAAGAGGTGCAAGGTTCCAATACTAAAATGGAAAATGTCAGTAGACAGAATGAGAAACCCAATAACATCTTCTATAAATGCTTTTAAAGACGTCAGCTTCTTAAAAATTAACATGGCCTGTGCTTAAAAAGTGCTAAAGAAGTCATTTCTTTATTGCTTCTACCTGCGACATAGTTCTTATCTTTGTTTTAATTTCTATGCGGTTGTACGACTGAACATCTACTGCCATCTAAATTAGCTTTCTCTGCATTCTTTTTCCTGTTCACCACATCCAGGACTTTCTCATCACATACAGAAATGCTAATACAGCCATTAGACGCACACGCTCTTTCATCTACTGAGCATGAGCATATAGCTGCATATAAGAGGATTAACGAGATCTTCAAAAACTGCTTCTAACCTATGCAGAGAGAATAGAATGAGGCAGAGAGAGAAGCACACTCAGACTAAAGCTGACACTTTTAGTCGGTGAAGTGTATTTTCCTTCTCAAGTACAGTCAGCTAAGGCAGCTTGGAGCATCTGCTCAACTGTCGAAAGGCTCAGAAACAAACGTTTTTTGTTTTCTAAAGGAAAAGAAACCTCCCGATGAACGCACATCAGTGGGAATGCTCACCTGAGCTTCATCCTGAATAACACGGTATTGCTCCTTCCAAACGGTGATTTTGGAAACCTCGTCTTTCCTGAGAGCGCGTTCCTTTTTCAGCTCGGGGCTCCAGAAGGTTTTGATGGAATTCATAGAAGAGCTGAGTTTGCTCTCCTTGACTTCCACCTCTCGCAGCAACATCTCGTTCTCACGCAAAACCTGGAGAAACAGTCGGAACAACTCAGGATGCAGTTGACCAAACCTTCACGGCAGACTTCTCGAAGAAGCCTGCAATTTGCCAAATACCTCTTTAAGTTGAGCTTGCAGGTCAAGTATGGTGTTGTCTCTGGCCTGCCTTAATGAGTGGGGCACTGTGGAGGCCATGTGGTGGTCCCCAAAAGCCAGCGCGTCGCCTGCCATCATGCCCGCTGGCAGCACAGCATTACCAGGCACTGAGGTGGAGATATTAGGAGTGCTCGCGGCTACGACTCCACTGTTGCTACCTCTTGAGCCATACGTCACCCTCTGCCTCCCCATAGTCGTCACTGTCCCACCACTTTTGGGAAGGTGGTCTCCTGCCATGGCAACTTCATTATCGCTCAGGTACATCGGTCCTGAGGTGGCGTACGCGGCATTGAGGGACTGGATGTTCTCCATGGAGAGGGTCTTGCCTCCTGCACCTCCTGGACCCCCTCCACTGCCTCCGGTGCTGTTGGTGCGACGGTGTCCCATCCGGGGCGAGCGAGGAAGGCGAGGGGATCGACTGGACCCCTGACTACCGGTCCCACCTACATCTCTCCCCCCACTATGATTGGCATCCCCTCTGCCAACAGAGCGGGCGCTGCCGTACATCTTCTGCTGAAACAGATGAAAGAAGCTGACAGCTAAAGTGACCAAGCGCCCTACGTATCTCTGACTCTCACGGATCGTGTGAATGCTGCGTGCCGGGGATCCTGCTTCAGCTGGGCAGAGTGGGCACAATGTTCATGATACACCAGAGGTCTGATTCTCTCCACTTTCAGAGCCAGACGACACTAACAGACCTTTCTCTTCTGACAGGAGTAATCCAGCTCCACAAACGCTGACATCAATCTGAAAAGAGAACACAGCCAAGCTTTAAAACCTCGCAACAATGGCACACAAAAGCTGCTGTTGTAAACAAAACAGCGACTGAATGCATGTCAAGTCGATGAAGCAGTACTAAAACTAGTTTTTCCACCAATAACAAATCGATGGCGTAACACTTGAATTTATTTGATTAACTGTGATTTGGTCTTTGTGTCTTCTAAGCTTTATGTCATTAAATGCTTCTAGTTGCATAATTTAATTTCGATTTATCGGACTTAATTATCCACTGCTGTTTGTGTGTAACACTGATTTCTTTACTCAGTTATTATCAATAAAATCTAACTAACCCAATTTGAGGAGGGTGTGTGTGCGGTCGACTGATTTACCTCGAATAACCCTGCAGTTCAGACAGTTTGGTCACGGTGTGAATTCTAACACGTAATACACCCATAATACATCCGCATTGTAATACCAGCTTTAATACAAAGGTATAGAACTTTAATAACTAGTGGATTTAGGTCTGTCCGCAATAAAAATAAATAAAATACACGTTTGATTGCCACATATACAATCCCACTCTGTAGGTCGGTATGCTCAGATATTTAAAGCTGCGACTGGTTTTGTAGGTCATCGTGAATCGGCTCTTTCGTTTGTCACTGTTGTGATGTATGTGTGGAGTAAATAACCTGCAGTTATTCAACTTCAGCCTGCGTGGCCTGGTTAGCAGCTAACGGTGCTAACATTCCTCTGTTCACCGCTCCTCTGCTCTCTATCCTTTGTGTGCTGCTATAAAGTAAACTGGGAATCTCTCAATCCTCTCTACATTGTGCTGACTCAAAGGATTAAAACTAGCAAGGGAGGGGAAAAAAGGGGGGGAAATTGTCCAGGGTGGACATTGTTGGGGAGAGGTGAAAAAAAAAAAAAGATCCCAGATGTAAGACCAAAAACAAATATCCAGAAAATACATAATAATCAAAAGAATGGGTGGATATGGGTTTGGTGTGGTTAGTTCAGGCTGTGCTGTGTCGTTAAACCGGGATTAAAGCGTTTTTTTCAACCCAACAATCCTGCCCGAATCCGTACAGCGTCTGCTTTGGAGACACCCATATCAAACCATATCCATTTTCCTTCCCTCCATGCTCAGCCGTTTCTCCTTTCAACCTCCGGGTTTCTTCATGTCCACACGAACACACACACACCTTCAGAGAACATTAAGCTGATCAAACACACTCCTGACCTTAAACTCACCGTTACACACGGAGCCTAGTCCATCCGATTTACGTGGTCAGGGCTGCTTTTTTTTTCTCCTTCCTCGCTAACACAAAAGCCAGTGGAAGAAAAAAAAAACCCAAGACAATCTGTCTAAACAAACTACCTTTCCCGTTGTCTGCTGCAGCTCGAATCGGCACCAGCACTGAATCTTCAACCGGATGGAATGCAAGTTGCAAAAGCGGGCATTTTAGGTTTAAAAGCAGGATACGCGTGTATCTGATGGTGCCATCTTTTCGCCAGCAGGAGCAGCGGCTCGGGAGAGCCAGGGCGCCTCAGTGACGTCAAGCCTCCGCTGCGCGTGCACGCCCGCCTTCGTCCGCCACGCTTTAAATTTTAAATGCGCGGTCACGACCTGGAGGTGGAGGAAGGTGCAGAGCGACACCTGCATCTTTTAACATCGGAGAAAAAGATTTAGTTTCACTGTGAACATTCGATCTGTGGTCAACTGGTGGGGGGGATGCAATATTAAAATCTGCGAGCTGAGGAAGACAGGAAGTTTACAGCCGTGATTGTTAGCAGATGTCCTTATGATTTTACAATATAATATCATTATTTTATTTTTTCCTCTTCTTAGACGACAATTGCTTTCATGATTCAGTGTTTTGTGTGAAATACTGTGAAAAACATACATTTGGCATTCATTTTTAGTCAGCAAACATTCCAGCAGGGGGCAGTGTTTACTTGTGAATTAGGGATGGATACATGGTGTGCAGGTTTTTTTTTTCCAAATTTTAAAATGTGGAAGTATGAATTGATTATAGTGTATGGCCATGGTATTTTGTTAACCACTTATTAACCACTAGATAAAACTATTTATTTATATTTTGGTACGTATTAACTGACATATGATGGCATATCAATCATGAACCTTCATTGGATCATGTTGTCATCAAAAAAGTATATTTGGTATACTTTTAGACCAGGGGTGTCCAACCTCGGTCCTCGAGGGCCCCCGTCCTGCATGTTTTAGCTCTCTACCAATCTATCTGTCTATCTATCTATCTATCTATCTATCTATCTATCTATCTATCTATCTATCTATCTATCTATCTATCTATCTATCCGTCCGTCCGTCCGTCCGTCCGTCTGTCTGTCTGTCTATCTATCTATCTATCTATCTATCTATCTATCTATCTATCTATCTATCTATCTATCTATCCTCTGTCTGTCTACAGACATAACATATATACAGTATATGTTAAACATAAATATATATATACAATTCTTTTATGTATATAATAGGATTAGAATGTCTTCACGCATTTGTAATTATGAATGTTACATGTCACAATGGTGGTGTTGTCTCACGGCAACAATGTTGTTGGTTTGAGTCCCAGGGCCAACTGGGTTAACATGTGTGGAGTTTGCATATTCTGCCTATGCATGTGGATGTGTGTTTCTCTGTGATGGACTGGCAACCTATACTGGGTGTACCCTGCCTGTGTCCAATGTTATCTGGGATCACTTTCAGCACCCTGAACAATAAAATGGTATGAAGGATATAAAAGAAAATCATTGTGATCATAGAAACCCAACAGGAAGTCAGACATTTTGCATTATGGTTGAAACGCGTGAAACATATTCCTCCTCGGGGGTATGCCCTAGAGGCTTGAAATGTGGCCCTTCCTAATGAAAACATATCAAAATTTAACTATAATCTCAAAGGGTGTGGCCATGGTGCTCCAATGAATATCTGGTGAAACAGGAAGTGATGTGTAACTCTGCTCTACATGCTGCGATCTGCATGGAGTTCAAGTGTGTCGTCACAGTGCTGCCCTGAACTCATCCATATGCTAATGTCCATTCATAGCTATAGCGCTACAAATTGCTGGGAAAAAGTTTAAGGAATGATATTTTGACATACCATGGCCTCGCACTTTGTGGTATCATCCTTGAGAATGGTGGATATATGCAGTGCGCTGAGCAGCACAAAAATGTCTTGACACCCAGACTCTAAACCCAACAGGAACTCTGTCATTTGGGACTGTGTAATTCTCATGTTGAACTCCTCCTACAGGGTAAACCCAAGAGACATAAAACTTGGCCTGTATATACAACAGTTGTTTTCAATGAAAAGGGTATCACAATTCTTCCGCAAAAGTCAAAGGGCATGGCCATGGATAGCATCCTGAAAATCTTGTGGTTTGCCATGAAACAGGAAGTGAAGTGTAACTCTGCTCTACACACTGCAATGGGCCTAAAACCTTACATGCTTGATCAAAACCCCCCTCTGATCAAATTCACATGCCAATAGCCATTCACATAGCGCCACCTGCTGGCAACAGGAAAGTCCATGTTTTACATTTTTAAGTGTTATTATGCACTACATGACCTCGATAACCCTAAATGTGGTGGTGTGAGTGGAAAACATGTTGATGATGACTCAGTTAAATTGTGACTTTTTGTCCATCAACAGGTCCTGCAGCATGCTGTATGCAGCAGACAGGCTGGCAGCCTTCCTGCTGAGAAATCTCACAGCGGGTAATTTGAATACCACCAGTGACTTTGGCTTGGGGGAGGGGGAGTGGGAGATCTCTATCCAGTGCTGTGTGAGCCACAATATTTGACATTTTTGACATGATGTACTTAGCCCATATTTCCAATCGCACTATGATGTGCACCAAAACTCAACATGCACCACGTTCCAACGGCCATGGATGTGCGATGACCCATTCAACGCTGCTTGCAGCTTTATTATTTTAGGCTGTATTTCTTGAACGTGTGCATTCTTACAAACTTGTATGTATGACAACAATTGTTTTAGTATTTTGTTTGTTTATTGAAATTATATATTGGAAATATCTTAAGAATTGAGGTAAAGTTGGATGTGATTACCTTTTTGTGTGTGTGTGTGTGTGTGTGTGTGTGTGTGTGTGTGTGTGTGTGTGTGTGTGTGTGTGTGTGTGTGTGTGTGTGTGTGTGTGTGTGTGTGTGTCATGGTTATGAGGTCATCGCTGAGTGGCGCAGGCGCATTAAACAAAAGCCGTTTCTTCGTCAATCTGAAGCAAACTGCGCCGCTGCCTGATTGAAAGCGACACAGACCGCAGCGTTCGCGAAACAAACCGTACCGGCCTGTCACCTTCATAGACGTATCCTGCTTCATATCTGTGAGGACGGATACACGTTTGGACATTTTATTTTTGTTCCTTGCGCCGTGGACCGTCGCTTGTGTTGTGGATTCGTTGTCGAGGTAGGTTTTGCCGGCTAGCAGTTAGCCGAACCGGACCGACCAGCGGAGAGCACCTGACGTTCGCGTCATGTTGAGAAACACAGACGAATTTTACCCAATCAAAGGTGATTTACTGCGGCTGTTGGACGTGAAGCAGCGGTTCAAATGTCCATTATGAACTGCGTAATAACAACAGTCGGCCGCTAGTGTTCTCGCTGCGGAGAGCGTTCAATTGACTCTAGACAGCCGCCAGGAGAGGACGGAACTGAAGTTAGCTTTCGTACGGGAGTCACGGCGACCCACATGATAGAAAACTTCTTTAAATGTTCCTCTAAATGCGACAGGGAGTGTCAGGCGGTTCGGTTATGTCTGTTCGACATTTTAAAACCCTGCAATTGTGCCTGAAAAGGAGACGGTACCGACAAGACTATTAAATCAGATCGAGTCAATGAATCACTTCACAAACCACGAGAGGCCACTTACTGTAAGAGAAGATCTGATAAAGTTACTGGACTTGTCAGTTCTTTTCTGGGCTTCTCCAGGGGGTTCAAACCCAGTTACGGATGTAACTAATCGTTTGTTTATTTACATTTCAAGTGTTTTATATATTCTATATAAACCGATTCACCAACACCTTTAGCTCCTCAAAGGTAAATATGATTTATGTCGGTTTCAAAGCGTGTCAATAACAACAAACGCCACAAGTCCGCGACCGGGGTGTCCATTAAACTGAATGTACATTACATCTCTGTATTTTTCTAAACCAGGGGTCTGCAACCTGCGGCCCATGTGTAGTGTCTACCAGACCCTCCCACAAAATAATACCTAAATATACGTATGAGCTTGTTTTCATTTTATTTACACACGCAGTCATCTTTTTAACTCTCGGGTGAAAGGGTTTATTTTTTTTGTTTTGTTTTTTAAAAGGCACAACTTTAATTGGGGGAAACGGCTAAAACCACAAGTAATGTGGAAAAACTGATAAAACAGCTTTCTAAAAAAATTAAATGATGGTGGACCTGTTAGAAAAAGAGCCAAAGTGGTTAAAAAAAAATTGATCACGGGTCAAAATAGTCTTAACGTGCTAAAAAAAACAACTTTAAAACCAGGTACAAAAACTGCTAACAATGTTAAATCTTTAAAATCGTAATTGAAACTTTATAAATGCGACATAAAACAATTTGTGTTCATGTTCTGCCTCATTTCAAATGTTGAACGTGTTTTGCGGCTCCAATTAAACTTGGTCGGGCTCTTTTGGTCATACAGGTTGCAGACTCCTGTTCTAAACCAGAGCAAGTTTTGGCCTCTAGTTGCCAAAACATTTTGTATATTGTCCTTCAGTCTGCCTCTGTGCCGTGGACTGGAAGCCTTGAACCAGAGGCTAACTTCAGGCGTGGAGGCTTGGAGGTGATCCGCCTCTTTAGGCCATTAGACCCGCCTGGCTAACCGGCTAACGTCCGCCAACACGGGCGGCTCGGCTCAGTAACCTGCGGTTAACCGGGCCTGCTATCCGCTGTGATGCTAAATCACCCAATGAAACGAGCATCGCTCAACTTGAGAATTAATTTTCAGGGTGGAAGAGTAAAGATACATTGACAGTGTCTACCGCAGTGACGGCTGTCATAAACTGTGAAGCCAACGACGGGGGCGGAACACGTTTTTAAAAGATGAGAGCCGGAAATTAGTCACTGCCGGTGATCGTTTCCCTGTTTGAGGATTAGCCATCCGCCAGCTAACTAGCAGTGTGAGCTAGCCCGGTGCTCGTTAGCAGGCTAACAAAGAGCCGCTGCTCCTCCGTGCTCTGTTACGCCGAACTCGATGTTTTCGCCCTCAAATAGCCGTAGGGACATTTATATACCAGCGGAGGAATTGGTATGTAATAATCGTGTGTTTGTACATGCTTACATGGTCAAATCGGGCAGCTGATCATTTAATGTGGTTCGTTATTGCGGCTAACGTTATCCGGTGTGGTTCTTTCATTATGGTTGCTGATAATGGCTGCAGCCAAGGCTGGACAACATCGATGAATAATAAGTAACAAGCTTCACATTGCAGGTTTGCATGATTAAAACAGCACTAACAGAACTGCATTTAAAACTATCCCCTATGTCATTCCCATATGGAATGTCACAGATGGTTTGCAGCTATAATTAATTAAATGCTTGTTTTTACAGCTGTAATGGGTTGGTTTCAGTGCTGGTGTAATAATGTACTAATCTAATTTATTAGGTCTAAATCTTAAAAACAATGATTATTTAATCTATCTGCCAACAATGCATTTTGAGTTTGTGCCACATCTCTTTTTCAGAATTATTCCATGTGTTTATTTTATATTGTTTTGCTGAGAAATACTGCTTTAAAGGTGGACATGTGTCCCACATGTCATTTTCTTCACACAATAGAGAAATCAGATTGGAGAGAGAGCAAGAGAACATGAACGACAGATGCAAGCAATATAATCTTTCAATAATTTAGTAATGAATCATAAGGCAGCTAATTCCATTACCAATTTGTCAGTCCTTCAGATATATAGTGTGTGTAAATGACCATAGTAATGTTATTAACATTTATGTACTGTATACTGTACTTGCAAAACCCAAGCTGTTTTTTTTTCATATCTTGTTGACATTTGATATAAACTTTCTGAAACACATCATCATGCTTGTGTTGTCTGTTTTCTCTTGCAGTGAAACGGATTGAATCCAAACTGTCCAGCCTGCCTTCTCCTGCACCAGAGTGCTCCGTGCCAGTACCTGTTGTAGGCTCTGCATGTTTGTTCCTCACCAGTGATTCCTTATGCCCGATCGAAACAGCTCCCTGTGTCTTACAGGATGGATGGTGTGGATTTAAAGAGACTTGTGTATCAACATCAGCACTCTGCATTCTGCTGTGGTGTTCAGTCTTCTTCCATTTATGAGAGAACACCTCCCATCCTACTACTTCAGTCCCCACATTATAAATATAAAGACAGTCTCTGAGCAGAAAAAAAGATAGCCACAGATAGAAGTCATCAGTCTCTCTATCTTTCTTTTTTTTTTTTTTTAAAGCACATAGACCCACAGAAGCCTTTCTGGCCGACATGGAATTATAATTTAAAAAAATTTACAGATATTATACCCCCTTACTTGTGTGGGTGGTGGGATGTCGGAAAAGCCAGACGACAAAATGGTGAAGTTCTTGGCCCCCCCTCAGAAAAGTCGGAACGGTCCCAGTTCTGGTTCAGATTCGATGGTGAGCGAGGGTCGGCCGGCAGAAGTCAGCCGCCGGCATCACACCATGGATCGTGATCGATGTAATGCTGAACATCGTTTTTTACGCCGTAGTGTCATCAGCGATTCCAATGCCACAGCTTTGGCCCTTCCTTTACCCAGCAAGATCCCCATTCCTGTACCTCAACCAGTTCAGCAACGGGAATCTGTCACCCAGCGCCAAACGGTTGTTAGTACGCACTTACCCAAGCCTGAACCCAGTTTATCTAAGAATGAAAAGTCTGCTAACAGTGGAAGACAGAGAGAAGAAAGGAAAGATATTGAAATAGCCAAGGTGAATGTAGTGCCTTCAGAGCAAGAGCCTGCTGTCGTTCAAGATATCTGTGATGGAGAGGTGGTGGTGGCTTCCCACTCTGTAACATGCTTAGGAACAGAATTGCCAAGTCAAACGGGCCCTGAAAGAACCTCTGAAATCAAGGGACATCAAGAAGAAGAGGGTGAGGAAGACGATAAGGATTCTGCCAAAGCGCGCGCGGAGGCAGAACAGCGAGAGGCTGAGAAACGAGTTCAAGAGGACATCGAGGAGGCAGAGACCAAGGCAGTGGGAACCTCACCTGATGGTCGATTCCTGAAGTTTGATATAGAAATTGGCCGTGGCTCCTTCAAGACCGTCTACAAGGGCTTGGATACCGAGACCACTGTGGAGGTGGCCTGGTGTGAGCTGCAGGTAATATTTGTTCTATAAACCTCTCTGGTACAAATTCTAATCCTTCCGACTGACTCAAGAAAGCAATTAGGATCACCACAGTAGTACATTTTCTTTATATTGTTTTCTATTTTGTGGATAAGAGTCAACACAAAATATTGAGATTGTCATCGTTTGTCCGCATTGTACACCTCTCATCAAAACCTGGATTAAACTTCACATTTTTCTGTGCGTAGCTTTGACTGTGGCACCTGGGGTGAATTTTCAGTTTACTGTAAGACATTGGCAAATTATGAGACATTGTTGGAACCTGTTTAATGGGTGGTTATAACTTTGAGTAGCACTTGAGACACAAGCACTGACCATAAACAGGATCTGAAGTTAGACATTTAATGACACTGGTAGTGTGCAGAATAGAGACTTGCATTAGGTTTTTACATCTCAAAAGGGTTTACTGTTGCATTGATGAATCAGTTGGCAAAAGCAGGATTGTATAAGCTAAACTGAGAAACATTTTGTTTGCAAAAACTCAATATTGTTTCTATTTCCCTGAAATAATTCCATTTAGTCTAAAATGTTCTTAAACCTAAAAATATTAGACTGATTGGACTGTCATTTTTAGAGGCAATAGCTGGAGCAATTGCTTTGGTTTAGAAAATCACAGTTTTCACTTGTTTTATCAACTGTATTTTAAACCTTAGAACCCCCCCCCCCCCCCCCCAAAAAAAAAAAAAGAGTTCTTCTGTCTGTCCCATTATAACAGCTATATGGCCCACAGCAAAGTTTGACCTCATTCACCACATGAATGTGGGCTTTTACTGTGACGCTTTCACCCAGTCCTGAGTGCAATAGGCCTCACCCGGCAACAGATAGAAGCACAGCTACGCATGCACACTGGTTTTAGAACAATGTGAAGATTACAGGCACGTGCCCTTCCCCCTCTCATGCAGACCGAATCATGCGCATGCGCCGTGCTTTCCTGCTCTCAATGCTTGTGTGAATGCAAAATGGGTCACATTCCTCACAGAGGAATCTCCTGTGTGAAGCACAGCAGGCTGACCTGCCAAGGCCTGCTTCTAAACTATCACTCCGCCTCCCTCTCAGCTCCCCTACAATCCCCCACCTTACCAGCTCAAGCAATTTATTCCCGTGTCAAGCTGAGTGATTATTGTGCTTCCAATATTTTAGAATTTAGTTTGAAGTTGAGTACATCACTCAGGTTATTTTTATTTGAATTTACTTAAATTTTACTGAACTCCCGATGAAGTTACAGTGGACTTTGTACTGTTTAATTTTTTACTGGGTATTATATTTGATCCATGTAACATTAATCCAGGAAATTCTTGTTTTATGAAACCTAGAACAGGTATGAGACAGAAGTAAGGCTATAACAGAGGAGTGACTCTGACCACTTCGAAAAACCAATCGACTTGAAAAGAAAAAAAATATGGCAGTTGTCTGATTGGAAACTATGTCAAAATAGCTTCTGCTTTTCAGTGGTTTTCTGTGATTTACTCAGCAAGTCTTAAAAGGAATTTGAAACTATTAACTGAGTTGGGGGATAAAACCAAATCTATAATGCTTATTACCTACTTAATCGTGGTGATATTGAGTTTGACAGAATGTTTGTCGAACTCGGTGCAAAAAGGTTGTTGAAATTCGTTGAATTAGTGTTTTAAGATTTAGAGGGCTGTGCTTTGAGTTCATTGTTAGTTCTGTTATAGGAGCATGTAACCAGACACCCTCATTCCTCCTCTAGTTGTGAGCTCAGAAGTTTCAGTGTTACAGATGAAGAGCTGAAATCCCCGTCACATGGCACTGGCTGTTAAAGCAGTCGCATGATCCCACTGTTTCATGCATTTTACACACTCAAGGATTCATCTTTAAACTACAGTTTTTGACTATTTTGTATATGCTTTCTTTTTTTCTTTAGTTTAATGTTTTTTTTAAACATTTGTCATAAAAGCGAGTTCTATCTGGAGAGCTACCGATAGTAAAATTCTTAACATTTTCCGCATTGACTGCATGAAAAATTGCGATTATTTTCCTGAAAAGCAAATAAATACCCTCTGAATTAATTTCAAGGGTTGCGCTGATAAGGACAAGAGTAGATGCTCATCTAATTAATTTGCCTGCTTCCTGTTAGTACCAGAATCAGTGATGCACACATTAATCAGGTTTGCCACTTATTTGTACTCTGGGAATTTAGTGTCTGTTGAAAGCAGCAGCAGCAGCAGCAGCAGCAAATCACGAGGCTGTTTGCCAATGAAACAAATCTGACAGGTTTTACCATGTGAGAGTCTTTAACATCTTGTCCACAAGGTTAAAACGTACTGTCATGTGTCATGAGACTCATTCAGTATTGAAAACCAGGAAGAAAAGTTATCAAGATGGAGAAATTGTGTTGGAATAATGAGTCCACACAGTTGTGTTCCACTTCATCCTAGACAAAGTTTCAGATGAGATGGCCGTCACATGTTCAGTTTAGAAGGCCATCTGTCCACAGTCGTCTTAAGAATTTTAGGCGTTCTCCCTTCTCACCCACCCATGAACCCACACATTTGTTTCACATCTTACATTGCAGGCATGTCTGAACAATAAGTAGGTCAACTCCGCGAGGCAGCCGAGGAAAAAAGAGAAATACATTTAGAGACCTCCCCTTTCTTGCTCACTCATCCTTTTTCAACCATGTCATCTTTCTCTCGCTTCCACCCCGCCTTCTTCTCCATGGCTGACTCGAGCCAGGCTTTGAAAGATGAGAAAAAGGCATCCTTCACAAGCTTTGGGGGCTCTTTCCAGCTGCCTTATGGCATTCACTGGGAGTGACAGGCTACACCAAAGTAGTACAGCACTGGGACTTATTCTTTTTATGATTGTTAGTCTCAAGCTTAGATTACTGACGTGAATAGTCAAAGTGGTAAACTGCTTTTAATGACGCAGCACTCAAAGTAGACTTGAACACAGTAAATGCACTGTTTTAGCAATATGCAAGTTTCTACATGACGTTCATTTCCTGGAAGGCTAAGACCTTTGCAAATGTAAAACCTTCACTCACTGATTTTGATGTCACAAAACCACATGTGCTTGTCCTATATCCATTTTGTCATTTTGAGCAATTTGGTTCGGTTTTTGTTTCTGCGTGACGGCGCAAAAACAATCCAAACACTTTTAGCAGTGATCTTTGATCTCTTCACGTGACACACCTTCTTGGGCACGCTCTGGAATTCTGCCAACATAGAAACAGCGTTACATGCAGCGATTAAGTAACTGAGGATCAAACTGTTTGGCTTTTAGCTATTGTTCAAAATCTTGTTCTATGTGGCATGCAGAGCTCTATCTAGCCCTTAGTGTCAACCTCAGAGTCGGAACCTGACAGAGCCAGCCCTTGGCATGATCCCTGCTTTTTTTTCTTCAGTCTAATTTTAGAGTTGTTGGGTTATTTATGATGGCCTTTGCCTAGAAGCAGTATTCTCCTCTTTGTCTAAGTGGTACTGTAGTTAACTGGCATGAGATGTAAATCAAATGAAGTTAAAAACACCTCGGGTCATACATTTGTTCAAATAGTAACAGGTCTTGGCAACTACAGGTGAAGTTAACATTTTATCTGTGTTTTGTGACTTTGGCTTCATTCCACATGTTGAAAGATGTATGAAGTACATATAAGATAATCAGACTGGTTTGCATGGCTCTTACCAATGAGAAAAAAAATGGAAACAAAGTTAATTACATGTTTGGTAGTTTCATTTTACACCCATTAAGATATTATCAGGATCATTGATTTATACATATCAATACATACAAATATATTATAGAATGTGTTTATTGCACACTTTTTATTAGGTGGAATAAAAGTTGATTAAGGATGCCTTGTATCTTTCTTTCTTTATTAGTTTATTTGGAGAGGACAGTACACATTAATAGTCACTCAGTACAGTCACTTTGTGCAAATGCGCCAGATTTAGCCATGGGCTCCTTTCCATTAGTAGTCCTCGTACATTTAAGACAACAATTATTTAAAAACAAACAAAATGGACATAGAATATATACACTATTTACAACCACCCCTGCAATATAAACAATTTCCCCAATCTATAACATCTAATCAGGTCTTACAAGTGATCAGAAGATTGATCAGCCTTTAGCTAGAGTTCAAGCTCTTTTTTTTTTTATTCTTTATATTATTAAATGCTGTAAAAGTGGAAGACTCTCTAATAGTAATTGGAAGACTATTCCAGCTTGTTAATAACCCTTTCACTGAAATGGTGTTTCGTCCAGTGGTGGTTCGTCTGAATGGAACCTCACAGTCTCCTCTTGTGGCTGATCTCGTTCCAAGATTTCTGTCTTTTTGTCTAATAAATTCCTCCAAAGGGGGAGGGGTCAAACCATGAAGGGATTTGTAGACGAGACAAGCATGTTTAAGAAAGTTTTCAAAACTCAAAAGATGAGCATCTTGTACTTTACTACATTAAAGTGTCAAGCCCATTTTAGTTCAGGGGCCACATACGGCCATGTTTCACCTCAAATGAGCCAGACCAGTATATTTTTAACATATGAATACCACCATCTCCCATTTTCCCCCTTTATGTTATTGAATCAAGGACATTGTGACATTGTCCTTAGACTCATGCTGACAGCAGCAATATTCAGTGTCAAAACCATTATGCACCTGTTATATAGTACTAGATAGGTTCCATCTCTCATTATAATGACAGAGAAACTGTAATTTCAGACAGTCAGAACATTTCATTGCTTACAATGAAATTATAATTGAGTCACTTCATGTACAAACATGTGCCTTCAAGAGAGTGCTTGAATGACAATTATAATGACTGAGAAACTGAGTTTGAGTTGTCTCTCTGAGTCCAAAACAAGATGCTCTTGATTTCCACTAAGTGTATTAACTAAACAGGTGTTCAGTCACATTGTCTATAGAAATATGTGCTTTCAAATATGTTACATTTTCTCCATTATTTTCATTTGTGTTCATAATAATTACTTAGAAGCAGTACCTCCAATTTCCCCATGCATGGTTTCTCTTACTTCTTTGAAAGTCTCTTTTTGTCTAGTTTTCCAGAGGCAGTACTTGCACTACAGCTTCCCAGTAAAGTGACTCATGCCTACTTTGTCAGAGCACTGTGATTTAAATGCAGCGGCTGTTGATACCCCAGTGCATGCCAGGTTAGATTGACATCTCAACTGTCAAGAAATGTGTACGCAGTCTGTAAAAACCTTAGGTTTGGAACTATGACTTCACAGCCTGATGCTAACTTTTAACAGTTGTGATTGGCTTGGCGCATTTGTTTATTTATGTGTGTTTTTGGGGTAGGCGGTCTAAATGTTGGCTGATCTCAGGGTCACTGATTAAGACTGATTGTTCGAAACAGCTGCCAGTCAGGCAAGCCTTACTGAAGGCGCTTGTTTTTAGAGACTTGAGAGACTTTAAAGGACATTCACCTAGCAGTTTATTGAAATAAATACATGTGACATAGGGATTCCTGCCAATGATTTGATTACTTTCTAAAACATTTATGTTGCATCTCACAGCAACTATATGTCACAAGTTGTGCCAACATAATTTGGTCAAATGTTAAAAATGTCAGATTGAGTGCAAACTGAACCAGAATACCAACCTTTTTTTCCTCCTTTGGTCTGGAGAAGGAGTAGCTCAGCAATAGTGTGAACAATACCCGAGTCCACAATATTGTGAAATCTATATAACACTCTTGGTGAAACAACAAATTCTCCCAGGGCCATTATAGGACATTTGTGAAATGATGTTTTCTATGGCTGTTCTGACATGATACACAGACAGAGAAAGGGAAACCACCACCCAACCCAACAAAAAGATAAATACTCCAGAAAGTAGGGCAGTTGGTCCAACTGCATGGTGGAGCTTCATTTGCTCTCCCCTCACTTTGTGTTACCTTTCATTGAGTTGTGGTTGTTTCTCCTGGCTGCTGATAGCTATTCCTTATAAGGTTTACTCTGTTTTTGTTTGCCTGCCCCGGGTTTACCCCCTTCACACACACCTCTCAGGAAAAAAAAAAAACATTACAATAATTACCCCACCACCCTATGAAATAGCTCAAACTATGACTGGATAGTCTAACTTAAGGTATCCTTTAAGGGTCTTGTTAAGGCAGCCTCAAAAAGTCTAAAACTTGATCTGTACTCACAAAGGGGCTCTATTTCCTGGACAGCCTGGCTCTTGGCCAGGTCTCTGTGGATTTCAGGGGAAGTCTTTGGCTGCGTGTTTTCACTGGGCTCGTCTAACAGCCGTAGTTCTGCTCCTCTGTAGTCATGCTTGTTGTGAATGTAGGTCACAGAAGGAATTGCTCAAGTAACTTGAGATGGCTGATTTGACGTGTTTAGGATATTTGTCTTAATGTACAGAACTTACATAGGCATTGATGCCAATCTGTAGTCATGCATTGCTCAGTGAAAGAAGCAGTCGGTGCTATCAGGTTTACATTCAATTTGCAATGTTTCATTGACAGCCCACCAGCTGCCTGATAGTTGTTGACATCTAACTTTGTTTGGAAGGGCACAGCATAATTTTAGACCCAACTGCACAATATAGTAATATAGTCATTGTTTGCTGGGATTGTGAATAATTTTGTCTGAACACAAGCGCCTTAATACACTAATATTTACATGCACAGCAGTTAACCTTCCTTCAAATGCTGATGGATGTTTTTTCAAAATCAAAGACCTAAAATGAAATCATGCATATTTTTTTCTGGTGTTCTTGAGTGAAGAATTTGTTTAATTCTCATATGTCAAGCCTGTTTTACAGGGGAGTGTGTATGTTGACTTTTCCTGTTAAAAACATGAGTATCAATAACAGGTAAAATATGTCAGATTTTTCAAAAGTATTATTTGATAGGCATTATGGTTTGTGCTATACTCATTATCTTAACTGGAGGTTCTGAGTTTGCTTGGAATCACAGATAAAGCCAGACGGATTCCTTTTGGTTCGCAGTTGTCTGCCAGAAAAAACAGGGTCACATTCCAGTGTGTGTTTATTTGTGCCAGAACATATATGTACATTTTATGTGTGAATGGAACTGTATAATGCTACACTTTAAAACAGAAACCCAAAGAAACTGATGGATTAAAAAAAAAAGGAAATGCAATTTAAATTGGAAAATACCAATCACTTAGTATTTATTACAGACTAGCCTTCATCAAGTCTTAGTTTCTCAATACTTTTGAATTGTGTGCTATATTCAAGAATCTCCTCTGTCTCTCCTGTAGGATCGTAAGCTGTCAAAAACTGAGCGGCAACGTTTCAAGGAGGAAGCTGGGATGTTAAAGGGACTCCAGCATCCCAACATTGTTCGCTTTTATGACTCCTGGGAGGGGCCGTCCAAAGGCAGGAAGTGCATTGTATTGGTCACCGAACTCATGACTTCTGGCACACTCAAAACGTGAGTCACATATTTGTAAACATAGCAATACCCGGCTTATGTCGTATTAACTGGAACTGTTGATGCAGAGAAAAAGGGGACAATACATTATGATTAAATAATTTTTTGGTAGATCTTTATCAAATGAAATGTTAATTCACTTGCAGGGAATTGAGAAAATATGTTAATATATAATGGAAGAGAAAGGATAAGCACTTTATTTGTGTTATCTTTGAGAAAAATTGTTGACATTTGTTGTCCTAATTAGTTCCCTGCTTTAATAAGACTATAAAAAATGTTTATTCTTTCAGTTATCTGAAGCGGTTCAAGGTGATGAAAATCAAAGTGCTACGGAGCTGGTGCAGACAAATCTTGAAGGGACTCCACTTTCTTCATACTCGGGCTCCTCCAATCATCCATAGAGACCTTAAATGTGACAACATTTTCATCACGGGCCCGACAGGATCCGTGAAGATTGGAGACCTCGGATTGGCCACACTCAAGCGTTCATCGTTTGCCAAGAGTGTCATAGGTAAGAATCTGAAGTCACTCTTTCTTCCTCATTCCTGTCCGACGTGGGACAGTACCTTTTTCTGAGGGCTTGATATTATGTTTGTTTGGCAATTCGTGGTGTTTAAGGACAGCCTTTTCGTTTGTCATGCTTTTCTGGCGATGTGGTTCAAAAACAGACCACAGCGTTTCAGCTGTCTCTCAAACCACAGCTCAAATGGAGGCCAAATACAGTGGTGATCTTCAGGAAGATAACCACGAGGATTTCTCTTTTTGCCCTCGCTCACTCTCTAGTCTGATCTGCATACTTAGTATTTCTGCTCTGTTTCTCCAAAAAGAGAGGTTTTTTTTCCCAGGCATCTACTGAATGTAAGTAGCGCCTAACATTTCTGCCACTCGTAAATAGTCAAATCATTATAATAGCTGTCGTGCCTTCTTGCAGGCTAACCTGGCCATGGCTAAAGGTATGGCTTCTGGTTCTGCCTCAGACCGGTCTTTGTTCTGTGGTTTGGAAATATGTGGTCTGTTTGCCAGTTTCTCCAATAATGTTTAACATATCTTTCTATGGGTTTGCTTCAACAGGTTTTTATTTCTAGTGTTTGTCTCTTACTGTCTTTTAAAATATTGCAGGGCTGCAGAATCTTTTTGCTCCATCTTTGTGTCCAGGGAGTTCTCTCAAAATTTTCTCTGTCAGCATTTTTTTTTTTCTTTTTTTTTTTACCCCCCCCTTTTTTTCCTTTCACATTCTTGGGTATGTTTTTAAAATGTAGGCTCTAGCCTCAGCTGTGCCCAATTCTGCTGTTTGGAATGAATAGGGTACTGCTGGTCATTGAGTAAGTATGATCTTTTATGGGCCTGGTAAGTCTGACAGTGTGTTGTACTATACATCAATTTCAGAAACAATCACATTCAAATAAACGTTTTTCTGTGTAAGACCCGAGATTAAATGGTAATAAAAACGTGGAAGGCTGATGTGCAGAAACACACTTTTAGGCTCTTTTACTAGCTATGGGATCTGCTTATCTCAGCCTTGACCATAACTTTCTTCCTGTAGGTTAACAAGGGACGGTAAGTCAAGTTTTGGGTGTATTATAAGAGTAAGGTTACGGTTGTGCAAGGTAAGGTCAAGTTATTTCCATAGCTAGTTACATTTTGCCTACAGAGCTGATTGGTGTCACTTTGAACAAATTACACTATCCTGGCCTACATTGTCATTGTCATGTATGAACAACACAAACTACATTAATGTTGGCCAACGAGTGTGTTCTGCACATTGGCTACCTCAGTCACACGGTTCTATCCCAACATGTGAAGGTCTTACACAGACAAACACGTGCCTTCTTCTCTACAGTCTAACTGAGCCCAGCTTCTCCCTCCTTTTTTGTTTTCTTTCTCTTTTTTGCTTCCTTCCCCTTTTCTTTTCTCTCTCTCTCTTCCAACTTTCACCTCACAGGTTCTACTCCAGGATGTGTCAACAGGCTGATCACTCTTCTCATCCTCCTCTTCCTCAACCCCTCATGGGTTAGAGGAGCTGAGGGGCAGTGGGTTGTGAGAAGCCCACTCTGAGTAAGGGAGATCGAGAGTTCTGAATAGTTGTTTTGATTTAAGGTACCCCTGAGTTCATGGCGCCTGAGATGTATGAGGAGAAGTACGACGAGTCAGTGGATGTGTATGCCTTTGGAATGTGCATGCTGGAGATGGCCACCTCAGAGTACCCTTACTCAGAGTGCCAGAATGCTGCACAGATCTACCGCAGAGTTACCAGTGTAAGTGTTCTTTCCAGCCCTCCAAGTCACCCCTCTGCCCTGCCTTCACCTCTTCCCATGTGCCACGAAGGCTAGTGTCCAGTTGTGGAGTCATTTCACATTCTTGCTGACACTCGTAGCTTTTAGTACATTTCCATCCTCTGCTACTGTACTGTGTGTCCCAGATCGATTGTCTTTATCCTCAAGCCCTAAATAACTGTAAATCACCATCAAGCCCCCTTCTGCTTTTCTTCTTCCCTCTTTTGTTTTTCTTCCCCTGTTCATAAATCATGTATACAGGTTAAATATGTGGACAAGAGGTGTGGTTGAACAAGTGCAATCCTGTTGTATTTTTGATGATGTATAGTTAAGTGATTCTGCCAGACAGGAAGTTAATGTACAAGAGAGGCAAATATTTCTAGGCTTATTCACACAGTTTGTTTTAGTGAGCTTTGGTACTATGCAGTCACCTATATGATTCATTTGCAGTTACAACAACTCCACAGATAAAGAGGTCGAACCTGTTTCTGAGCTGTTATCTATAAAAGTGCCTTTAAATCCAAACCATTAGCTTTAGTTTATCATTAACTGTGAAAGACATATACTGAAATGTTTGACACGTGATTCAACTGAGGTTGGTTTTGCTTACTGTAAAAATTAACGAGCTCTATTTAAGGGCCACCAATTGCTTACAATGAAAATATAATTGAGTCACTTCATGTACAAAGTATTGTTATATATTATTTGGGAGATGGGTTGTTATTTCTCTTCTGTCATATACCTCAGCTGTTTAGTTGTTGCCCAGCTCTTTATTTTTATAACACCAGGGACTTTTGTTTGGCTCTTAGTCCAGTTCCTCATCTCATCAGCCCTCTTCGCTCTCTTTTGTGCTCCTTATCCACCACTTCACCTTCTGCATCATTTAAGACCCCCCCCCAAAAAAAAAGGGCTTTGGTTGAAACAACGTCTACAAGATGTTTGACCTTCACACAATAAACTACAGAAAAATATTCTGCTCTAATCTGGAATCTGATGATTCTGCTAGCAGAATTTAATAAAATGCAACTTGCGATTGATGTTAACGCAGTAAGATTATGTCTATTTTATATCTAGTACATTCAAACTTGCCAAACATTTTGAATAATAGACACTTCCTTGTAAAATAGACTGACATGCTAACTTAAAAGGGTACTTACTTTAACATTGTCAGTCCTCCTGGACTCATAACTGTTAGTACAGTGCATCTGAGCTCAAAAACACAAGCTATAAGATGATATCCAGAGTGAGACTACTCGGCCTCTGAGAACTGTCCTCATTCTAACATCTGTGTTTCCTTTAGGGGGTGAAGCCAGGCAGCTTTGACAAGGTGGCCATTCCTGAAGTCAAGGAGATCATCGAGGGATGTATTCGCCAGAACAAAGATGAAAGGTTTACCAACTGAAGAACAAGTTTACAATAATTTTTTAATTCCTTTTACTTCTGTGTTCTGTCTCTAAATACTCACCGCTTGTTTTCATTTATTTAGGTACTCAATCAAGGACCTTCTGAACCACGCCTTCTTCCAGGAGGATACAGGTGTGCGAGTGGAGTTGGCAGAAGAGGATGACGGAGAGATGGAAGCTATAAAGCTGTGGCTGAGAATTGAGGATATCAAAAAACTCAAGGGGAAATACAAAGACAACGAAGCAATCGAGTTTTCCTTTGACCTCAACAAAGATGTCCCAGAAGATGTGGCTCAGGAGATGGTCAGTTGAAACTTTAATGTGTTAATAATTCTGTCACATGATGACAATCAAAAGTGTTAGTGCTCGTCTTTGAAATATTTGTTGCTGAATTATATATGACGTCTTTGTTCTATAGGTTGAGTCTGGTTATGTATGTGATGGTGATCACAAAACCATTGCAAAGGCCATAAAGGACAGGGTGTCTCTGATCAGTCGAAAGAGGGCTCAGCGACAACAGGTGTGTCCATACTCACCATCGTACCACAATTTAGCTAGGACACTATTCTTCGACACAGGATCTAGTTGTTCTTTAAAGTTGTCTCTTTAGTGGTCTTTTGAGCGATATTAACACATTTGCTGACTGCTTTAAAGGTCAGAGAAGATCAAGAGAAGAGAAGGCTGGAAGAAGAACTACAGACACAGTCGCTCTCAGCACAACAGCCTGGGCAGCAGTCGTGTGTGGAGGTGCCTCTGTCGCAGCCAGTGCCACAGGCCACCTCCTACGTCCCTCCACAACCAACACAACACAGCACACAAATGCCTACCCAACCAGCTTCTCAGCAGAGCCTTCAGAACTACAGCAGCCCCCAGTCAAACCAAATGGCTGTAGGGACACAGGCAGGCCAATATGTCCCCCAGTCAAGTGGTCAAGCTCCAGTTCCATCCACAGTCCCCGGTCAGAGTGTAGCTTCTGCTCAGCCAGAGTCCGAGGAGCCTGAGACTGACCAAAAACTACAGCACACTGGAGGTAAGTATTTACATATACCAACAGCTGCATGGCACTTCAGTGCTTTGCTTTTATAGTGAATAGACGTCAACATTTTTGTTCTCTTGTGCAGCATGGGAGGTTAGCGATAGACCACACGGTTCTTCCGTCTTTCCTGACGCTCAGCCTCCTCAGCCTGGTGTGTCCTTCACGTCTCCTCCTAGTCAGCACCTTCAGCCCCAGGCGTCATGCTCGCAGGCACAGAATGATCAAATGCAACAGCAGCGTTTGTCACTGGTGAGAAAATACTTAAATCCTATGTATTAATTATTTGTATTTCAAACAAATTATGAAGTTTATAACCTGAAATTCCTTCTATTTTTCTTAAATGTTGCTTTCCATTTGCTCAACTTTTAGCCAGCGGTCTTTGCCACTGCTAAATTTAATCTGGGCAGTGTTGCAGATGGCCTACTCGCATTAGTATGTTTAAATCAGCAATTTGCGTTCTGCCAAAAAACAAACAAATCTGACTGGTTTTGTGAGCAACTGAAAGCAGTTACTGTCTTAGTAGATAAGACCTCGACCTCTGGCCAACCCAGGAGCACCTCTGCTCAAAGAATGTCATTGTAATTATGCTGATATTGTTTTTTGCTGCCATGCATTAGGTTCAACCTCAATTGCCAGGAGTCCAGCCCGATGTTGTTCCTGTTGTACCCTCCAGCCAGTCGATTCCAGTGGCACCTCCACAGGTATTACTTGTACTGCATGTCTTTGAGGAGTGACTCCACACCAGCTGAAAAGCATTGTTTACTGACCTGAACCAGATAATTTCAGGTTATAGCGAACACGCCCTGTGTATCACCGCAGCAGAAGTGAACTTCACCCGATCAAAATCAGCAAAAACGTGATTTTCAGATGGTGATAGGTTAACCTTTAAAACCTGTGTTTACTAGTTCAGGGAGCTGCATTAAAAGCAGTGTACAGAATCCCACATTTTCCAGTCTGTTCCTCCTTTATGTAGGTTGTTTTCCTTTCTTTTTTCCTCTCCGAGGTTCCTTCTCTCACCCTGTGTTATGTTTTGTTTCTTGTAGTACGGAGTTTACTACCAACCAACGCTCCCCCCTCAGGTAGATAAAATGTCCCATTTTCCTGCTACAACTTTAAATACACCCACAGTCTTTCAGAAAACAACTGTTCTGGAAGCAAAAACTTTGGGTGGGTGGGGGGGGGTTGCTGTCCAGAGGAAACCTTTGAAAGTGCAGCTTGGATTCACGTGCAATTTGTATGTCTGACAAAAAGCAGGTTTGATTTGACATCAAGAGTTTGCCAATGAATACGGAGACAGCCCGTAGTGTCATTTAAACTGTCTGATTTGTGTAGTTGGTTTGTGTCAGGTAAGTGGAAGTGGTGTTGAAAAGGAGCCAAAGTAAATTTCTGACAACATTAGCTCAAAGAGAAACCAGCTTCTCTGGAAGTATCCTCAGTGCCCATGTGACTGTAATGTGTCAGGTTTTATCTCTTCTTATCTTTTGCCCTTATCTGTACTCCACTTTTTTCTTGCTGTTTATGTAGATTCCCACTCAGCAAGTGTTGGTACCTCCAACTCCCCAGCCATCTCTCCCCCAGCAGCAGCCAGAGAGCAGCAGTGCTCCTCAGAGTTCTGCTTTGCCGCAGGCTCAGACAGGAACCCAGCAGTTACAGGTGACGCAAGCTTCTCTCCTACGAACACTTAACATGCAAATGATCTCCTCTTGCTTTCTCACACATGTGTGTTGAACTCACTAATTCTCTGTTGAGCTTGACTATACTAACTTCATACTTGTATCGCTGTCTAGCTGTCCATTTTGTGTGTTTTTCATTCCTTTTTTTTTCTTTTTTCTTTTTTCCAATGTTTACTCACAAATGTCATTGCTGTCACTGTTCCCTTTATTTCTTCCACTTTTCCCTCTGCATGCTGCTCATTCCTGCATCACTCTTAGTCTTGGGCCAGTGATCCAAGTACTCCCATCATGTCTCCTCCACTCAACGCAGAGCACCTATACTTCCTCTATCAGGCCTCGTGCCTCTCTGTTCTGCAGGTACTCGAATAGCACGTAACACATTTGTGTGGGTCTGCTAATGTGTATATTTCTCCTCATCTCGTTCCTGCTACTGAAAAATATTTTATAGTTCTTGGAAAGATTTTGGGATCCACACGTTGCCCACCGTTGTTCTACCAGTTAAATTACTGTAATGGTGATACTCTAACAGGGCCTGTGCTTACATTCTTTTCCCCACATATGCACCAGCAACAAGTGAAACCTCTGTTAAAATGTAAATGCATATGATATCCTAACAGTACAAACACTTTTACACTGCTCCTCTAAAAAAGCTGACTTTGATCATTTTCAGCCAGCCTGAAAACTGAAGCCTTTTTCATTAAATCAATTGGAGACATTTTAGTACAGCTATTGGGAAAAAAAATGTATATATTCCTACTACCTACAGGCCTGGCCTTGAGCTGGCAGTGATACAACAGTGGTGATTTATAAAAACAAAATAATCTCCCTGTAAGCCGAGTAGAGGCAAAGGGCCCGTTTCTGGGGGAAATGAAAACTCCACTGCACAGCAGTATTTATACTCAGTCTCAGCACTGAATAATGGTGTCTTGTGCTGCTGCCAGTTAACTGTTTCACTAGATTCAATAGCCCCATCTGGTGGTCATTCAGGTGAATGTAATGATCACATTTTGATGCAATACCATTTTATTTTTACGTGTTAAAGCCGTATCAAAGTCAAAGATGATAAAGTTATACATCAGTTTAATGGCCATTTCTAATTTGATTCCAATAGAACATCTGCTTTGATCCTATGTAGGGATTTTTAAAGTGTTATTTTTTCTTTCAGGCTCCAGTGAGTGTTCCTCAGTCAACATCATTAGAACAGCCAGTAGGACCCTCTGCCCTAGTGCCACCTTCTGGAGACAGGTATGAAATAAGTTGTTTATTTTCACGTATTTCTTAAAAAAAAATTTTTTTTAATGTGGGTCTTGTTTCACTTGCATTGAACAATTAAATTGTCGAACCTCGTCTGTAATGGACTTGTGTCTCTTTCAGCTGCCTCTCAGATACAGCTTCAGGTCTTAGTGATGGCAATGATGGAAGTTCTACTTCAGGAGGCCGCCATGAGGGACGGTCACTGAAGCGGCACCAAAGGCGATCTGTACGCAGCCGCTCTCGCCATGAAAAGTCGACCAAAGCCAAGCTGAATGTTCTGAACGTACGTATTTAAACTGATTTCTTTTCATCCATTCTACCAACTTCTTGCTGCTATTGGTGACTTAAGAGCTGTCATATCATTTTGGGCAGATCTCTAATGTGGGAGACCGAGTCGCAGAATGCCAGCTGGAAACGCACAATAGGAAGATGGTGACCTTCAAATTTGACCTGGATGGTGATAACCCAGAGGAGATTGCCCAAATCATGGTAGGTTCGATGAACATTAAAAATGTCAAAAGTGTTGTTCGCCCAATGGTTGTATATTCTCTACAGGGTTTTATCACATGTGAAACACTCATCAACAACTTAACAACTTTTATTTTTACATTTTAGGTTGAAAGTGAGTTCATCCTGGAAAACGAGCGAGAGTCCTTCATAGAGCAGGTCCGTGAAGTCATAGAAAAGGCTGATGAAAAGGGAGAGGGCATTAAGGAGAACTTCCCTCAGGTATTTTAGTTCTCTACACACCCATTTAGCCGAATATTTACTATAATGATTTTGACCTACTGAGCCTGAAAATCTCATTTACATGTTATTCTCTTTATTAGAAGAGTGACCAACAACAGGCTGAGCTGTCTATTCCCATGATGCCAGGTGAACAAGATTTATGCGCTGAATACACTTCTTCACTTCCCGTCATTGATGTTAAATACTCACATCAAGGACTTTTCATTCTTCAGGTATTTCCCCCAGCACTGCAGCTCAGGTGGTGCATTCAGCCGGACGCAGGTTCATTGTCAGCCCGGTGCCAGAGTCTCGACTTAAAGAACAGTTCTTTGGACCTCCTTCTGCTAACACTTCTATAAGTGATGAAACCGCCCCGGGTGAGGGCATATTATAGTTTTTACACTGCATTTCCAATCCAACAGCTCTCAAGACAATAACCTTATTTAGTCTGTTTGTTTCTTACAGATCCCTGTTTGACTTTGGGGCTTTCCCTCTCTGCTCCGTCTGGGACTCTTCAGCAGGCTTTCAGTAAAATGAAGCAGGAACGTCTTGAAAGAGGCAAAACTGTTGATCTCCCCACTGGTGAGCCAGTGCCAGGCGCTGTCCTGTCCACTGAAGCTGGTTTACCCTCCAACAATATCTTATCTCCTCCTGAAGCTGTATCCTCCACTGCAAACACGACTTTACCAACTGCTTCTGTGACGCAGTCTCCTGCAGCTTTCACACAAGTTCAGTCAACAGGCAGGGTTTCTCCTACACCTTCATCTGTTCAGCCCCACTCTGTCAACAATGATCTCAGTTCACCACCAAAGTCCTCACATGAAACGGCCCCATCCCAGCTTCCAGCAGCTGCTAGCATCCCTCACTCAGCTTCCACTGTTTCTTCTCTAAAGACGCAGACCTCCGTCCCTGCTGTACCTGCTGCACCCGCTGCACCCGGGCCCCAGCTGAGCAGTAGCTCTGTCTCTGCAACTCCTGCAGCTGCAGCTTCATCCAGTAGTGCTGGAAGTGTCCCTGCTTCAGAACCTTTTAATAGTGCTGTTACATCTACTCAGCCGAGCAATTCATCCAGCAATGCACCACAGCACACAACATCCCAGGGTCAGACCGCTCCCGTTTCAGCCCCAGCCTCAGCTCAAGCTACCTCCTCATTACCCAGTCTAAACCAAGGCCAACCGCCGCCAGCAGAGACGGAGGGAGCCGAGCTCCAGACAAAAACCAACGGCAGAGACGACATTCAAGCTCTAGATAAGAAGCTCCGGTCCCTCTTCAAAGACCAGAGCTCTGCTTCCTCAGCATCAGTGGATCCCAGTCAGAGCACAGGGACGTCCTCTCCTCCCACTGGAACCTCTTCCCCTCCTCCAGGACTTGCCCTTGTACCCCCATCTAACCTCCCACTTACCTCTGGTGCACAAGGTGTTCTGTGTCCCACAACCACACCAGGGCAGGGTACCACCCCAGCAGGACATGTCCAGACTCCTCCATCCAAGCCCCGCGCACAAGTTAGTAAAGAACTTGGTACATTTTAAATACCTCCAGTTTTTCTTCCTGATAATATTTCATCGTGATAATTATGTACTATATTTTTAGACTTTGCCAACTGGCTTCGACCAAGCTGCTACACCTCCTTCTGATCTCGTGCCTCCAATTCCTGGCCCAAATCAGGTGAGATATCCATTTTGTCTTGCAGCACTACCTATCTCTTTAACCATGACTGATTAATTTGGCCTACACACTACTCCAAAGTATTACCTGTCTTTATACTGTATTTGTGTCACCCAACAGTCCCAGCAACCCCTGGGTAATCCTGAAACCCAATTTAGAAGTGCTTTAAGTCCTGAGACGGTTCAGGAAGGTGTAAATTCCCAAGCCCCGGCAGTAGGTTTCACTCTGGGACGTTTCCAGGTTAGTTTCGCTGCAACGAATTGCAAACCCGAGGATCAAAATGGTAGTGCTGGTAAACAAAAGGCTGAGACCATTAAAATGACCCGTCCCATCTTTTCTCAGGTCTCTGTGGCTTCTGACAGTGCATCAAGCAGTCTTCCAGGTCCCTCCAGCATGGTTTCTTCCTCTTCCTTGACGTCGTCCTCTACTTCCTCTTCATCTTCTTCATCCTCAAGTCCAGAAAATACCCTCCATCGATCGTCTGGTCTGCCTAAAGGATTGTGTGAAACCGATGCTGTAAATGGAACTTCCTCCCTTTCTGCTGGTCCGACCAGTCAGTCCACCACGACCGGGCGCTTTCAAGTCTCCCCAAGCAGCAACGCTTCCTCTGAGCCCAACACCGGCGCTAAAGTGGGACGATTTTCAGTAACAGGTGTGTTGCATGTCCACAACAAATGGAAAGAAGCTAGCTTAAACAGCGTATTGCTGATGTGGTGTAATATATGAGGTGCCATTCGAATTGAAGAGTTGCTTAACACCAGTTGCTGTGTAACCAGTAAATCCACTGCAGCTGTAATAACGGGATAATGGACTCCGAGGTGTCTTTGTGGAAAGCCCTAGACTCAGTGGAAACATTTTCACTCCAATCTCTTTCATTGATTATTAAAACATCCTATCACTATAGCTGCAGTGGGATTTATTAATGAGATCTTTGGGAGTTATCAGTGACAGAGCATAAAAATTCATTATTTGAGTCACACGGGGGGATTTTATCATTAAATGCACATAAATTAAAAGTGGTCTTCCTCCAGTGAACAGTGCTGTGGTCCGTCTTTTAAATCTCTGAAGTTAAGCGACTATTGCAATCACGTGTTTAATTTTCCACAGTCACCCCTGCTCCAGCGGCCAGCTCCAGTCCATCCCACAGCGGCAGTCTACAGAATGGACCCTCGTCCTCGACCTCCGACCCACATAATGCACATCCTCATTACAGTAGTGACAATGATGATGACTCGGGGACGGAGGACGAAGCCCTGCAGAAAGAAATCAGCCGTCTAAGAGAAAAGTATGTCACTTATTAATAGTTTCATTTCACACCACTCTGCTCATGTTACTTCACAGCTCCATAAAGACATGCCTGAATGTTCTCATGTGTATATTCTCAGACATATGATGGAGATTCAGGCCTTGCAGACCCGCCAGAAAGAGGAGATAGAATCCCTGTTCACAAAGACGGGGAAGCAGCCCCCTCCTTCTGTTTTGTCCCCTGCTGTGGCCATGGCTGGAGGTCGACGGAGGCTGAAAAGCAAAAGCCACAAATCTGCACGAAGCAGTGGACAGCCAAGCCCTGTACACTTGGGTAAGCAACAGTCTGATGAAAATGTAATTACAGTTCAAAGTGCTCAAAGCCTCGTCTTTGACTTTGTTGGACAGTAGCATTTAAGTTAAGTGTAATGTGTTTGAATCTCCAGCAACCATCCAGAGTTCAGACTCCCCTCCAAAACAGAGTTCACTCTCTGCAACAGAAGCCTCAGAAACGGCAAAAGAGGGATCTCGAGGAGGCGGCAGGTCGTCGACACAACAGCTGGTTTCCTCTCCATCCATGCCCAGCCTCAGTAGCTATGCCACAGGTTTGTGGGAGCTCATCTATCCACATTGAGCTGCTTAAATGACTTTTTTTCTTCGAGGACTCACCTTTCATCTGCTTTTGCAGGACTCGGTGGCAGCAGTTCCACCAATGGTTCAGCCTTCTGCCAGAACCATTCTGGCTCCCTGACGCAGAACACCGGACCTTCTCCTCCTGCTTCTCAAACCCTGAAGGGCAAAGGCACCTTCACCGATGACCTGCACCAACTGGTGGATAACTGGGCCAGAGACGCCATCAATCTCTCCCAGTGCAAGAGGGGTCCTAAAACTGGATCGCAGGCAACTCTGGGACATGATGTAAGCAAACACTGAGGTCTATTGTGTAAAACAAGTACTTTAATATTTAATTCCTATTTAAATGTTGTTGTTTTTTTTCCCCCCTCCTTTCTACAGATTATTCCTCCAGCCAACATGGGTCGTAAGTTTTCCGCTCCAGGCTACCTCTGTCCAACACTTCCAACGCCCTCCAGCAACACATCCACCACGAACACTCACCTCCCCAGCCAAGCCAATCCTTCAGCCCCTCTCGGCACCCGCAAAGGCTCTCTGGGTCCCGTTACCCCCGGGTTCGGATACACCTCGGCTCCGTACAGCGCTCCTCAGTGGGCAGGACCCACGAGTACATGCCAGGTCGGAATGCTTAACCCGGCTCAGCCACTGACACAGTACCAGCCACCCACCACGTCCTCGGTGCCCCTGCACCAAAGCTACCACATGGGAACTGCACCAGCACCCCAGAAATTTGTTGCCCCGGGAGCATCGAACCCGAGGCCGACGGAGTCCACGCCGAGCCCCGGTCCCGGTTGAGCTGCAGGGCCACAGGAGGCAGAGAGGTCAGACAGTTGATCAAAACCCCAACCTCTCCTGCCGGCGAGCTGGCTTAGTATTGTGCTTTTTATTTCAACTTTTATTCTGTTATTTGGGTAATATAATTGATCTGTGTGGTTCAAGTCGTCTCTCAGGCAGAACAAAGTCTGTCTGGCCATACGAGGTAGAGTGCAATACACATCCACAGCACAAAGTCTCACACTTAGCCTGCCATTAGCTGTAACGAGCTGTGACGAGTCGGCCGGTTGTGTCTGGTCACGAATTAACCCGGAGGCACAACCAACAGCAGCCAAAGATGTCTTTTGAGAGCAGATGTTGCAATATCGTCATTCCTTTGAGCAGAAGGTGTGGAGGGATTGTGGCTCATATCCTTACTGATCTGGTCTTTTAAGTAGAGCTGGGACTGAAGACACGCTGAGCTCAACTGTAACCTGGTTGAGGATTCTGGGAGGGAGGTTAAGTTGTCTCAGTGAGTGAGGGGAGAACGAGTGTACAGAGAGTGTGACGGAGAGTGGAGAAGGGAAGAGCTGTAGTGTTGGTAGAAGAAAGACTTGGTAAGTTAGCTAGCATACTGAATAGGGTTGCAGTAAGATCTCGTCCCAGTGTCTATTAAAATGCAATAATGACAAACTAGCGAAAATATCCCCGGAAACTGTGGCCTTAATCTCCAAACGCATGACAAACATTGGCTTTGTACATAGAGATGTCTTCACTGGGTTGTGATTCCATGTTCTCCATATTTATGTCTGAGCGTCTGGTGTCTGTGATTCGAGTTGTCTCATGCAGATTTCTTCTTATCCTGAATTCTTCTTTAAGTCTTGACGTGTAAGCCAGTGGATCTGCCACATATGAAACGTGTTCCTGGTGTTGACCACCGATCAGAGTTAAGAACTGAAGAGGTGATGCTGCTGTAGATTACAATCTTGAGTCGAGGGTGTTTGCAGGGTGTTGTTGTTTTTTTTTTTTATTATTTTATTCCCAAATTGACATGTGAAACCACACAGGAGCAGTCGGACTTTCATATTCAAAATGAAACCAGTTTGTTGCGGTATTACTGGAGGAGGGTTTTGGACTCTGAGGGAAGGATCAACGCTTCTCCCAGTTGTTTACACAAATAAATAGATTGGAAGAGAGAGGTCACACAACATATTTCTGCCCATTACATTTACAGTCAGACCAAAAATTATATATGAATCTCTTGTTTTTTTTTATAGAGATACTGATGATTTGGCCCCGTGATTCAATTAATTATACACATTTTGACTGTTTTTACCCAAAAAAACATTAATGTACCCAACAAAAAAAAAAGAAGTCTATGGACCAAAAGTTATTCAGACACTTCAGTGCATGTATTTCCAAACTATTTTCTAATTGGGTATTAATTCTGGTGTTTCGGACTAAACAAAATTAAATGTTACTTGCTAATCTGGCCATCTTAATTGTTGTACTTGAATTTCACGTCAATTATACAACTTAATCTATTTGTCACACAATCTTCAGAGTTCCGGCGAAGACTAACGAAATATCACTTGATTTGAGAGAGAAGGTTCTCAAGTTCCACCGGGAACGTGTACAATCAGAAACGAGGCAAAAGGATGGGGGTTAGTTTGGAAATACATGCACTAAAGTGTCTGAATAATTTTGGGTCCATAGACTTCACCTTTTTTTCAGAATAGTTTGGTGCATTAAGGTTTTTTTTGGCGGTGAAAACAATCAATGTGTGTTTAATTATGTTGTTTTCTGATATGAATCATGGGGTCCAATCAGCAGTATTTCTATAAAACAGCCAAATTCAGGAGGTGACTGAATAATCTCTGGTCTGACTGTGACCTCTCAAATCACAAGTGTCTGGGGTTCTCTTTCTGTGGTCTGTTTTTGTATGCGTATGTTAAATAAAACAATGTTCTTTATGGACCTGTATTCAGCCATCAGATTTTGATGTTGTTTCACTGTAATTAATATTAAAGGTTGTTAAACAACATGTAGTTAAAGGATTATAAAAAAAAGTGCAATTGCAGGGTTGTTGTTATTGGTATCCCTCTCAGTTTATTAAGCTCGTCTATCTATAACTGCCCTGCCCCCCCCCACTCCCTTTTTTTTTGTTTGTTTTTCTATTTACTTGTACATATGTTAATGTGAGATGAATGCTTTCACACACCGCTCGGTCACTAGAGTCTGCTTGTGGTGGCCCCCCACTCTAATGCACATGCACTCTATCCTGCAAACACGAGGAACACTTTAGTGCCTTGCATCCACACTAATGACAAGTTCCAGATTAATTTCGTCCTGTGGCTGCGACTGGACTTCAGAGAACACGCAGGACCAAATAGCACACCGAGTGTAGTGGAACCAGCTTGTTTTTCTCTCTTCAGTTGTGTGTGTGTGTGTGTGTTGTGAAATCAGCTGTGTGCTTCGATATTGGCCGACCTTTGTTTTCCTGAATTTATCATTAAACCGGTTCATAGAAGACTGCTGCCCATGCAGCGGGTGAAGCCGTACAAAGGTTTCTCGAGCTGACGCAGATTCTCGCTCACCACCCCGCAGTGCCATGCTGTCGTCGTGACTCTTTCACCTGCTTGTAGATTGAATGAATAGTTTTAACTTCTCTAGAGAAAAAAATAAGTTACTGCAATGCAGAATATGCAATGTTTTATAGGGGCTGAGGGGTATTGGAAACACTTGCATGCTGTTGAGGGTTGTTACCGATTTCAATGTTTTTGATATTGGAATATTAGAGATTTTTTTTTTTTTTTTTATTATTTGCCTTTCTGAGAATATCACAAGTGTCCAATGCCATTCATCAATATAACAGGCACAACTTCAGTATCACAACCATCGTATAGGTTTCTGCATGCCGGCTTCACTGGTGTTTAATCTTAAATGCTGACAAAACGCACCACTTGGCCCCCTGTACAGCACATCATCACAACCAGGCTTCAGCTCCGTGTGCTACTACTGTGCTAATATCAGTTCCTGTCACAGACCTCCATACAGTACTGTCTGAGGCTACTGACTTGCAGTTGTACTCTTTATTTTCTGATCCCTCCTTACTGACTTCCAGTGATTCAGTCTCTGTTTTGTGTCCGTTTTTCACATTGTACAAAATGTAAAAACAAATAAAAAGATATCGATTAAAGTATTTGTTGGGTCTCTGTGTGTTTGTTTATGTGGACTGGGTGGGATTTCTGACCAACAGTCCTTTCCTTCCTTTCTTGTCTCCTCGAGTCTTCAGATATTTTCAAATCATTGTAGCTTTGAAACATAAGCAACAATCAAAGAGGAAGTGATGCAGTTCAAGCTTTTTCCCCCCCAGCTGTTTGTGCTGCAGCTTCATGAAGACATTTCAGAGATGACTTTTTCCTTAATGTATTGAGCCTCTTCCCAAAGTTGTTTTTTTCCCACATTAAAGTCCATCAGTTTCTGTTGGCATGTCCACAGTACACTCCTCCAATTATATCTTAGACTTTAAATGTGTTGCAGTTTCATCATCAGTTTACCAGACAATTCTGGAGTGGTTCTACATTTCTTCTGAGCCAGAGATTATATTCCAGGCTTGTGGGGCATTTGAGCAGTTTGCATGTTCTCCCTGAGTATGCGGGTACTCCGCTTTCATCCCACACTCAGGAAATGTTTGAAGGTACTTGGTAATACCGAACGGCACGTAGATCAGAATCAGTAATACTTTTTTTACAGGCTCTAAAAAAAGCTCAAGTAATTATGTGGTTATGTCTTTATTTTTTTTTTTTACAAAATCAGAAAACATAACAAACCAATAGAACTTGAACCTTGACTCACACCGAAATAAATAAAAGCCAAAATAAAACCCAGAGTACTGCGGTCAGGTGTCCAGTCTGCGTTTCTTCATGTGCTGTCCTTGTCTGCATGGGCTCAACTCTTCTGCAGGAGGGAGAAACATAATGAGTTCAATATGTCGGGACTCGGCCTGAAGCTCGCTCAGTGGCTCCGCCCACCTTGTCGGCCGCGACCCTGGTTCTGGTGTTGAGGTCTGTACTGAGGCTGCTCGTGTGCTCTGTTGGAGGGCGGGGCTTCTGGAGGCGGGCCGGGGCCCCGCTGAGGAGTCTTACTGCGTGTCTGCATCTGGTGGTTCCCAGGCGTGCTGGGCCTGGACCCTCTGAGCGGAGCGCCACCTGCAGGGACGTCTATGTCCTCCAGCCCGTTCAGAGTGAAATCCCACAGCTCAGGATCGTCTGAGGAGCACCAAGCAGAGGTGAGGGCCGGGAGGCCTCGTCACATCAGATCCGTACGCGGGGTCTTGTGCTGGTAGATGGTACCTGCTTGATTCTTGCTGCTGGGATTCCCATTGTCTCTGAGCAAAGACACGGCGTCCTGACCTGAGGAGAGGACGGCTCAGATCATCTCCACACGCTCAACACCAGACTGAAATGTTGGGAGGTTTTGGCTTTCATAGTACTACTGCAACTAGGAATAAACCAACAGAACAGACTTTTTTGTTGCCAGTTAAGAAAAAGCTGATACGTTCAAAGTAATATTTTAAAGCTGAAGCTTTATAGACCTTGTGAAAAAAAGTTTTAATAAAATGTCCAGTGTTTAAAGTCTACAGGGGAAAAGGTTAACTTATCATATGTTTGGTGATTAAATCAATTACAGGCCTCCCATACTTTGTAACATACAAACTAAATAAGCTCCAGGCCATCTTTAAACAGAATATCTCTGAAACGTGTGGAACTTTTACCTCTGTTGGATTCCTGTCCAATGGCGGCCTCTTCCTCCTCAGACGTCGAGGGTTTCAGTTGATGCTGCAGCTTCTTGGCCTCCATCTCCCTCCGGAACTTTTGCTGAAGCTGCTGCTGTCGTAGTTTCCTCAGCTGTTTGGGGTCAGTGTGCGCTTCGTCTACAACAGGTCTTTAGAGGGGAAAAATGGGAGAGGAGTAATGGTACCGTGGCGGTTTAGTACTATCATGTGACCACTAGGGGACCTGGGATCACTTCCTGGTCTTCCAAAGGCCAGTTTGCATGTTTTTATCTGTGCCTGGACGGGTTTACTTAAGTCAAGCTTCCTCCCAAAGTCCAAACATTAAGTTTTGGGGTCCATAAAGGAGATCAGCTCTACATTACAGACCCTCCCTGTCTGCCCACATGCATCTCCTATGTGTGATTTGACACCTGCCTCATTGTGATACGCTGTCATCAGCACTGATCAACTTCAAACATTTCATGTCTTTGTAACCACACAGAATCTGATTATTCGGGGCAGGTTTTACCCGGAGCCGATGTTTTCACTCTTCCACTCAGGAGGGGGATGGGCAGCGTTAGGAGTGTGAACTTCGGAGCTGTTCAGGTTCTGCTTGATGACTCGGGGCTCCAGTGGCATCCTGGCAGGACCCGTCGCAGCGACATTTCGCTCCTCCTGGATCAGACTGCAGAAGCGAGCTTTCTCCACTGACGGCTCGCCCTCGCGGCGCTTCGTCTGGGCCGGGTCGAGCGGAGGAGGAGGCTTTTTGTTGGGAACAAGGAACAAGATTAGGCTCATCACATGAAGATGATCCAACAAGAAACCTTACGGCTCTTTCTGACCTGTTTCGGGATCTTGTTAATGGCCTGCAGGTATTCCTTATCCAGGATACAGTTTCCAAGCGCATTACCAAAACATCTACAGAAATCCACAACATTTCAACTTCCAATCGGGTTTCTCCGCTTGTTGAAGCAGAATTAAGAAGAATAAATGAATGAAAAGCAGTACTTAAGTGCTCTCTTCATGCCATCAGTGACGGCTTCTTTTCTGGCTTTTTCAAGTGACAGAGCTTTAGACTTCAGTCCCTCACTGACTCCGTAGCCGACGTCTTCATGAAACGCCCCGTCCTGCATGACGGACTGCTGGTTAGACAGACTCACAACACAAACAGCAGCAGACTGTGCAACTTCAAAAACACCGATCCACCACCAGGCCACAGCCACAACCGTGTTTCTAACCTGTCACTGTGAGGATTGACTTTTCTATGACTATAGTTTACCTGTTAGAAGTGTGACTGCCACAGAGGGCTGCGTGTTAGAGCATGATGAGGATCGTATTGCTTTTCCACTCATAATGAAGTTGAACGTAACAATTAAACTACTGAACTGAGACGAACAAAGAGTGAATCTAGTACATTATGTCATGATCCCGTTTGTCAATCTGACCTTCAGCTGCACTTTGATAAACGCACTGACTCCCACGTAAAACCTCCCGTTGATGAGGTCGACAAAGTCTGAAAACACAAAAGTCATTCGCTTGAATGTGTGACGTTATACACAGACACACACACATGTTGATGCCGCAGAGTGAAGTGAGTCGTACCGACGTTCTGCTGGGAAATGGAGTGAGACCATCCGTTGTAGCCAAACATCTCATTGGCCAGGCCGATGACGCGATGCCCCTCAACGTAACACACCTGATGTAAATCAGAAAGCAGTCGAATCTTGATGATTAACAAATGTATATGTTACTTATGATGCTGCAACAACGTTTTTACACCCGGGGACCGGGATCTCATAGGTTACAAGTGTAGCTGCAGCTATAAATGTTCCTTAGAGCCTGATGCGTTTTGATTCTGCACAGTGACACTGTGAGATGAGGACACAGAAAAAAACAAGCTCAGTTTTGGTGTTAGGGTGCGGGGTGGCTTTTGAAATTTGCATCTGAAAAACAAAGACTTGCCTTTTGTCCTCCTCCGGCAAGCCTGGTGCTGATGAACTCTGGTCCCAGCCTCTGTCGCAGAGCGTTGTGTACCGCCTGGTACTCCTCCGCTGTGTAGGTGCACTGTCAACACGTCTCAAACTTCAGCCACAAAACACTCATCTTTTCATCTTTCTGTCCATTCGGCCAGTCTGAACCAGGTGTCACATGTCAATCACTTTTGGGGGGAAAAGCATTTGGCTCAGTGGTTGGTTAACACATGCTCCTGATTAAGTTTCAAGACGTTTTATGCATTTTGTTGAGGATTTTCCACCCAGGTGACCTTTGTGGGAGTTGAGTGATGTGTTTATGGTCTGGACTGTACCTGTCCGAAGCTGCTGGACGCAGAGCTGCTCTTCTCACTGGACATGGCTGCACAGACGTCACTGACATAAACAAAGCAAAGGAGAGCTGAGTTACTACTCCCAATAGAATCACTTGCTGTTGTTGTCGGTAACCTATCAAAAGTCCGTTTAAGCCTCCCGTAACTCCGGTATTTGAGGCTAAATCAAAGCCAGACGTGAGTCACGACTCATGATGATGAAGGTGTAGCAGCAGGACGAACCGGCTGCTCGCTGCCGTCACAAGAACCCAGCCTGAACGTCGTCATATAAAACAGCCAAACAATGGCAGGAACACTCACCGACCTACAATGTCCTGAAATTGCGTTCGCGTTTGGTAAAAACTTGAATATTTGCTACATTTACGTAATACTGACTGAAACTACTATCTGAACTTCCCGCTTGTACAACCGGAAGGAGGAGCTTATGCTGCATTCGAGGTTATCGGAAAAAAACATTAATTCAAGCTAAAGGGTTGAAAACCACACCCTAGTTGACACAGACAATTTTAGAATAATTCGATATGTTTCTATTTCGTCACTTCATAGTTTTTCTGTATTGAATCTAGATTTTTGTAAAATACACAATGAATAAATAAATCACAGAAATTCACACAGTCACAGAAATTCAGACGTTAGAAATCTCGAGGCAACCTTGAAGTAAACCTCACGTGATGGGCGTGATCTACCGATTGCACTGCGCAAATGGATACTAATCAGCACATGACGTTTGTGCAGATAACGGATCCATTATTACGTCCACTTATGACGTAATAGAATCATCGGCGTGTTTTTGTTTGTCTGTCTGTATGTCTGTTAGCAAGATTACTTCTAAACTACTGCACGGATTTTGTCGAACTTTTCACCACAGCTAGATATTAGGCCATGAAAGATTCCATCAAATTTTGGAAGTGAACGGGAAACCTTTTTTTTTCTGAGTCCCAGTCAACCTTTGGCTGACGTCAGAAATCTCTGATTGCTCTTGTTTGCACAGTGCAAGCGTAGATCATGCTATATCGCCCAAAAGTCTTTACAAACAGACTCAAAATAGTATTTATTTTCTTTGCTGGAAATGTGTAAAGATATAAGCTTTCCATTTGTTGTAGTCGTGAAAAAACTGTTGCTGAATCCTGAAGATTTTCTTTTGTGATTTGTAGCAAGATGTTTAATAGATTTTTGTAATGCTAGTTCAAGGTCCATGTTCGTTTCATTTGTATCTGGAGTGCGAGGCCCCTCATAAAATAACATAATAATCAATGCAACCATGATTCCAAATATATTCCCTTTGTTTCTGTGCAAGAATATATACAGGACCTGAAAAATCATAAAAAATAAGTATAACTTCAGCAGTTTTTTTGTTTTGTTTTGTTTTGTTTGTTTGTTTGTTTTTTATCCCTCCTGGTGCAAAATACAGTGAAATGTCCAATATTTAAGCCACATATTTTATCTTTTTGCAAATACACAACACTACTTACAAAAGATGATTTCTGTAGTTTTCATGCTTTATCTTTAAGAAATAAAAATCACCCTCACAGTATGTCCATGCTCTGTATTCCAAACTTTTTAAGTGAAGTTTTGCTTATACTCTGAGTGGTCAGTCAGCTCTGGTGGCCTGATTTGGGCCAATAGGCCATATGGCTGACAGCCCTGCCATACACTCTTATGACATCGGTATTTCAACAGTATTGCAACTTTCTTTTATAAAATATATTAGTTGTTATATAATTTGTAGTCTGGGTTGCCTTGAGGAGGGAATGTGAGTGCATGTCTGGTTGTTTATCTCAGTGTTTGCCCTAGTTTGATAAAAAAAAAAAACTAAAATTCAATAATTACTATATTATAGCCTTCAAGACATGTAAACGACAGCACATATGCTTTAGCTCAATATCATGATTTTAACATTTTATGATAAAAATCAAGCCTCATATCTGAATTGACATATTGTTAAAATTGATCTTAGATTTCTTCTTCTTTTATCACGTTGAAAAAATTGTGTGATTAGCTTTGCACTCATCACCACTGAATATAGACATTTCCCGGTGTGTTTCTGGATTGAAACGAACTCCCTGAACTTAACACTGTGTGAAAGTGGGACTCTTTGATCCAGTAAGAGCTTTTTACTGCATGAACAGATTAACGGTCACAACATGCGTGCCATGATTTGGTATTCATTTTGTGCACCAGAATTTTTTTTTTTAATAAAACACACCAATTTGGGAGCAAATGAAATTTACTGCAGAGCCGTGAATATTCAAATAAACTGTTGATTCCAACTCTTTGCAGAGGTAACGTTTCCAACTACGCTTATTTATTTACATCAGCATGAAATAGGGGATTATCTGCACGCAAACCCGTGCATGCAACTAACAGATGGTGAGACACCCAGTGTGTTACACCGCATAGATTGGGGTCAAATCTGGATGCTGTGTTTACTCCAGCCTCTGTTTATATTCAGCCTCTGGAGTTCAACGTGGCGCGCGCGCGCGCGCGCGCGCGCACACACACACACACACACACACACACACACACACACACACACACACACACACACACACACACACACACACACACACACACACCTGTATTGCACTGCAGCATTACACTGAAGCTGACAGTCTACGGTTACTACAATAATAACAACAGTCTGGCACTTATATGTATTTATTCTTGAATCCCACAGGGACCCCCCCCCCCCCTCCTTTTTAAAATAATGTTTTTGCATACAGCCATAACCACAATGCGCGCCCACGTGACGCTCGTGGCCGCGTAGGTTCGCTTTTTTGCATCTCGTCAAAACAAAGCGGGGGCGAGCAGCGGGAGCGAGCGAGCGGAGCAGAGCGGCGGTTCATGCCTCATGAATGAGTCTCGTCCCCCCCTTTTCTCCGCACCGCAGGTCGGACCCTCCATCCGCCTGCATCCCGATGGCCGTGAGGGAGCGCACACCGGCGGCGGAGCAGTAGAGGCGGCAGCCGCCCATGAGCCCGGCCCCGGACACTAAACACTCGGTGACAGATTCATCCCGGCAGGAGCGACACGACAGGAGCAGGAACGGTGAGCGCAGCCTACGGTGGGCGGGCAGAGGCGCATGACATACGGTAACTTTGTGGCCATTATGTTACAGTTTTCCATCCGTAGGTGGACCGAAATGTGGCGTCTCTGCCACACGGCGCGTGTTTACGAGGCAGAGTGTTTGTTTTTGCGCTGCACTTTGCCTCCTCCTGTCGTCCACACAGGTATAAATAAATAGAAAAGCTCCACGTACGCACGGCTGACTGTACATTCCTCCCTGTAGGATAAACGTGGACTGTTGATGGCTCGTCTGGCCCTTTGAATGACTGTTTATTGTCGAGTGAAAAAGACACAGGGGCTGAAAAAATAACCAGGGCTTGCTTATAAATTAAAAGTGCCATCGATCTGACTGTAGTCGCCCTGCTAAAGACAAGGAGGAGGGGTGAACAAAAGCAGAAATGCCCAGACTGGCGTGGCATGGCATTTCGTGGAGACGGAGTATTCTAGTCTGACTGAGGCGAGATCTCATAAAAACTGCGAGCCAATGTCGCCCCAAAATACACGACCCACCCGCTTTTTCATCAGTTGAATGCAGGGTGGCGGTGAAGGAGGTTTGTGTTGAGTCTTTGTCTGAAGAGTGACAAGCCAGACTGTTGTTCTCCCCTCTGACCAGGGGATGGTGCTTTACTATGTACAGTATGTTTCTACGGGGAGACACCCAAATCCACTGTAACTGTAACTAGCACACTTGTGCAGCAATAACACACACTCCTCTCACCGATACATGCACACACTTGCATTTCTGCTTTTCCCCCTTGTGATGTAATGTGTGGGGATCTGTGATTGCAACACCGCCTTCCAAAATGTTGAAATAACAGTCAGAATGGAGAAACTGAAAGTACTGGGCTTTTCTCCTGTTAAAAGGTCTTGAATCTCACCGGTACCCCCCTGACTGTCAAGTTCCTTTTTTTGTTTGTTTTCTCGGTTTGTTTGCTTTAATGTTTTTTTCCTTCAGTCGTTGTCTCAGATTAAATGCTGGAGGAGGATCATCTATGTGTCAGCACCAGACATTTCTCATCGATGTCTCACACAGCGCCCTGATTCACTTTTAATCACTCCTCCAGGCTCTGTTTGTCTTCCCTCACGTCTACACCTTTTACTCAAACCTTAATTTCCTCATCTTGTCCCCTCTTTGCCTCCTTTCAGATGCTTGATGGACTCAGGCGGAGGCACGCCTCCCGGCCCTCCCCCCGACCCCTGTCTCTCAACTTCAGCACCTTCTCCGCCCCTCCGCCGAGCCCGGACATGGACAGCGGCAGCAGTGAGCATCCAATCAGGAGGTGAGATCCACTTCCTGGGATTAACATTTTACAACACACAGCATCCTGGAAAAGACCATGAAATATTCATTAGCATTCACAAAAAAAAGAAATGAGACCATGTCTGCTCCCAGAAGATTTCATTAACCAGCTGAGCTCTGCCTGCAGCTCACGCTGGCCTGCTGATGATGATCTCCTGGTGGGAACTTTGATTGACTCATTTCCTTATGTGTGCACATCTCATCAGTGTGTACTCTTGCGCTCCATGTTTGTCTGTGTTTGTCTGTGTGCACGTGGGAGTGAAAGGGGGTCTGTTGTTTACTTGCCGTGCTGTCGGCATTGAGTTTCAGGACTGCGTGGGTTTGAAGTCATCAGCTCATATCCAGAGAGCCGGTTTCCCCCAAAATTTAAAAACGACAGCATAAAGTATATTTTTGTTATCTATCGTATTTTATTTGTGTGGAACCACTTAAGTAGCAAAATATCTAAAACATCAAAGACGTAATAAAACATGTGCTCCTGAAATAAATCAGAACTCAAGAAGATCTATTTTGGCAATGGCCCATTTAGAGGGGGAGCAAGAAACGACAGATTTCTGATGAGTGAGCAAATAAGAGGTTGGTACCAAGAACGACCATTATCCATTCAAGTAAACTCTTAATAGTTTTTCTAAACGTAAACAAATATGGAATGATGCCATATACGAAAACAGGGTTCATGTTGCAGCCTGAAGTCTGGCTCGCTGTTTCCATGGTAACCATGTACTTTATGTTTTATGCAAAAGTTTACATCTGTTCACACAAGAGAAGACTTTTCAGATCTTTCAAAATATCAATCACTATCGAAATCAATATTTTCCAATGTCACAATGATTGATGAGAACCTCTTTTTTTTTATCATAGTTACTTCATCTCATTCTCAGATTTCGATGTCATTTTAATAGCAGATTTATTTCACCTATGGACAGAGCAATGTGGGCCTTTTCACTCTGACTACAGTCCCTAAAGACAGAACTGTCTCAGTCTCACTGCAAAACAACAAACAAATGGCACATTTTAGCATCAAAGTATTGTTCTGGTGAAATTGTTGTGTCGCTCATTTGTCGTCCTTGTTTTGTTTTGTTTTTTAACGCTGTTCATGGCCAGCTGTGGCAGAGCAGGAAAACCTTCCTCATTGTTCTGGACTGTGTCTCTGCTTCCTATCACTGTTTCTGTTGTCGGTAATAAGCTGGACAACTTCCTCCTCCTCCTCCACCTCCTCGTCGTACAGTCACAAGCTCAACAAAGTCCTGCTTACCAGGCAGCTCCCCTGGCATCTGTGCTCCGCATAAATATTTGTTTGCATCAATGGTTGTATTGTAGAGACAGAGGCAGTGAGGGAAGAGGAATGTGCCCCCCTATCAGTGCATTTTCTATTATTTCCTGCTCTTCTGAGACCTCAAGGCGGAGCAGGGACACTGAAGCCCACCTCTTGGCCGGGCTCCACCCATCCTGCTCTTAATGTGCCGGCTCTGTCTCACCATGCATCATTCTGTCCTACTTCTCTCCTCTTCTGTCACCAGCCGCTCTTTGTATTGTCATTGTGCTTTGTTGCTCCTCTGCATACTCTCTCTCTCCCAGACTCACGTTCTCCTCTCCCCTCCAGCTATCTGCTCCTATTTCCTCTCTGTACAGGCCAGCGCATCGCCTGACCTTCTTTCGCTGCTGCCCATTACTTAGTGTGCGTTTCTCTCCTTTTCATATCTACCTCATGAGGACTCTGCACCGGCTGAAGTTGATGAGCTCTCCGAGCCTCAGCGAGCTGGGAAAGAGCGAGAAAGGTTCACCAGAGGACAGAGGGGAGAAGCAGAAGAGGGCAGGAGCCAACGCCACCTGGAACAGGTACATCAAATGCAGCCCTGCTGCAAAATATGCAGTATTTATATGTATCTGGGACGTCGTGTGGAGTAGCTCGTGTGTTGTTTTTATGCTTCAGCATCCACAACGCTGTCATAGCAGTCTTCCAGAAGAAGGGCCTGGCTGATAACGAACTGTACGTCCTGAATGAAGGTGTACGGTGAGTTCCAACAGCTGCACTCACACAAACTCCGTGCGGAGAGACACTTATTTTAGACTGTTGACGTCATTTTGCATTAAAATCTGTATAATTACTGTCTGTCCTGTGTATGGTGACTGCATGTTTCCTTGTGAATGAGTTTGTTTGTGTGCGTAGTGTACTGTATCTAGGCCTGGAGAGTCATGTGGCCACGCCAGATATCTCATTATCTTCCTAAACCAGGCCCATTACTTCTATCTGCCTCCGTTAGAGCTCGGTAAACATGTTCTCATGTACAAATGAAAACACACATTTCCTCAATGATACCAAGAAAGACCTGCCCTCTCCCCTCCCTGGTGGACATTTACACCTCCCGATGCCTCAGCCGAGCAATAAACGTCACAAAAGGCAGCGCATGGGGGAGAGGTGCAGACCAGCTGTTACTACTGATGTGGGAATGAAGGGATGAAGAGTTATCAAAGATCACACTCAGATACCTGACCTGAGGAGTAAAAATAAACCCCCAGTCATTAAAAACCAAGGAGCTGTCAAATGTGATGGAAAAACAGTTGACTTGGTATAATGTTGATTTGACTCCAATGAGAAGGAATGCAAATAGATAAGTTATGATAGTAAATGGACAACTGCTCGAGACATCTAGAATTCAAGGTAAAGTTTGATAAACGCTTGTCCAGTGACTTTGTTGACATTGAACAGCCAAGATTCACGTCTGGTCGGATCGGTGCTTGTTTTTCTCGAGTCATATCAACCTCATACACCATGTTAAACTGTGGTGCTTTAAAAGTGCGTCCCACGTGTCATCTGACACAGAAACCTTTATCTCCTGTTCCCATGTCACTCTGATTTTATTAAAGAGGCCGTCCACACTTTGTATGAATTATATCAGTGAGAGAAACACCAAATGTTTTCACTTTTAAAGAATTGAAAACACACGCAATTACATTCAATCCAATAATTAACTCCAGTTTGTAAACACAGTGTGTGCACAGTTACATGTACTTAGTGCTTTTATTATGTTTTACATTAATTTTGCCTTAAATTAATATTACATATTTGTTTTCTCAGACATCTGTTAAAGACCGAGCTGGGTTCCTTTTTCACCGAATATCTTCAGGTGGGTCATACTTGACTCTTCTTAATATTAATTTGAACACATGAAGCTCTCTGCAGTGTGAGACAGGATATTTACTGCAGATCAGCTCCACGGGGAGAGCAGCGACTCTGATTTTCATATTTATTGGCTTCTTTTCACAGAACCAGCTGCTGACAAAAGGGATGGTCATCCTCCGGGACAAAATCAGATTCTATGAAGGTATGACCGAAATAATTTTGTGGTCTTGAAATTTTCTGTAAATGGTAGCTGGGTTTCACTTGTATGGTGCGACTTCACTACTTCAGCAGTCTTGAGGCACTTTCTGCTGTTCGCCACATCCACACACTAATGACCACAGCTGCCATGTAAGGCGCTCATCCTCCACTGGGAGCAACAGAAGGTTCAACGTTTTACTCAAGGACAGTTTGAATTATAGACCAGACAAGAGGAGAGATCAAAACACTCAGATTTGCAAGTGCAAGACGATCCGCTCCACTAAGTGTCGGTGAATGAAATTGAAATAAAGTTATTTCTGTGTGACGTACGCAGGTCAGAAGCTGCTGGACTCTCTGGCAGAAACCTGGGACTTCTTTTTCTGTGACGTCCTCTCCATGCTGCAGGCCATCTTCCACCCGGTTCAGGTACGCAGGAATCTGAAGAGTCTGCTCGTGTTCGGTTTGCTGTCCGAAGGGGTCAGCGACCTCAACTGCTGTTGCTTCCTGTGACCTTTTGTGCGTGCAGGGTAAGGAGCCTTCTGTCCGACAGCTGGCCCTGCTGCACTTCAGGAACACCATCGTCCTGAGCGTGAAGCTGGAGGACGCCCTGTCTCGACCACGAGCCCGCGTGCCTCCCTCCGTTACACAGATGCTGCTCATTCTGCAGGTATGCCCGCCGACGACAAACTTCCCTCCTCATTTGGTCAATGTTGCTGTCCCTCATCATGTTTTTGCTGTCTGCACGTGATAGTTTCAGTCTGCTTCCACATATATAAAGATAAGCACCTGGGGTTGTGCACACCAGCTCCCGTTTACTGTTGAGAATCTGCTGTTGCTGCACAATCACCTGGCGGTTTGTTGTGCCCACTGAGGTGAAAACCAGCCAAACAATGCTTGAATAAATTCTGCATATAAGTAATATCCAGAGCACCTTTTGCTTGTCGGAGAAATTTCTGTGTTTTTTTTAGAGCGATTCCAATTTGTGATGATATTGACTTCTGTCACATTAAAGTGAAATTATTATTTTATATAATGCACTACAGTTTAAAGGTTGCACAAACTTCGGCATCCATCAGTTCTAGAAAAGGTTCATCAGTGTCTCATATAGGTTGGTAACAGTGGGTCATTATGAATGACTGACATTTTAAAATCCTAATAGAAATATATTATCAGTCACATTATTGACAAAAACAGGGAATCCCCTCGTGTGGTAAAACGTTTTGAAGAAGGTCAAACCAATAAACTGAGTTTAATTAACAGAGGGCCTGTATCTATTCACTGTTTTTAACTTTATTTTGCGCATGTTTAATTTTTTACTTCTAACTTGTGCACACGTTTCAAATTCTGATCCACAGCTGCTACAGATGTTTTATTTATGTGCTCCAGTTTTTAATTATTGGTCCATGAATTCATATTGTATATCTGCTTTAGTTGTACAGCTGACTGTACATCCATCACAGGGCAAACACAGTGAGAAGCACAATTATTGTTTGACTTTGGACATTGAAAGAAGCTGTAAAATTAACTATTTTTACAAACACGTGAGAGCGACATTAAGGAGCTCCTGTCATTCATGAGGTTGCATTCATAAAATATTTGACTTGAATTATTAATTCTGATGATCAAACCTGTCGGTTATTTTTGACTGGATTCGAGTTTAATATGAAGTGAAGCTTGTGGGTGCCTCAGTGGCATTAACTCCATGTGCTCACCTCTTTTCTCTGTCTTCAGGGGGTCCACGAGTCACGGGGGGTAAATGAGGACTACCTGAGGCTGGAGTCGCTGGTTCAGAAAGTGGTCTCGCCTTACCTTGGAACCCATGGACTTTGCTCTGGAGACGATGACGAGGCCCACTGCTGCATCCTCGGTGAGGCAGAACTGAAATAATGCCGTTTGTGTTTAAGGAGGGACACAACTCACCAAACCGTTGGTCTTTCAGAGAAGCGTCTACCTTGGGGCTGGCCCAAGTCTGGGGAGCAGCAGTCTAAAAACCCTGTGGTACGATCGAAAAGCTACAATATTCCTCTGCTGCTGACCCCGGTGGCTGAGTATGACCCAGATGCCGGCTCGGTTGGCAGCGGAGGGATACGGCGCCACTCCGCCTGCGAGATTATCTCGTGCCTGGAGGAGCAAGGATTGGCTTACGCTGACCTGGCCTCAGGACCCGAACTGTCCGTCCCCTCCTCCAACAGGCTCTGTGTGGCCTCGCAGTTCAACGGTACGCCACTTCTCATTAAAGTGGACCAACTTTTACATCAGTTAATATTAGGTGCTGTTGTTTATTGTGATTTTAGATGTGCACTCTTTTTTAGACAGTCACTCTATTTTTCTTTTAAACATTTAGCCTTAACAGATGACATCGCATAACTCCGTTAGCCTCCTTCATCTGTCTTAGAATTCAGAACCAAATAAATGATTTTACTGAACGCTTATAAAGCACGCCTGGTTTTAGCCCCCATACTTTTTAAAACGATTCCCTCTTGTGCACAGATACACAGATCCTCATGTGGGATCTTTAGCTATCAGGGTAAACCACTACTAATTTATTATGTAGTGTGCACCTTTTTTATCTCCCATTTTGTTCTCAAATTAATTGCTCTTTTTATTGCTCTTTTATTTTTAAAAAGACAAAAAAATATGAGAACAGCTCATGAGACATAGATTAACACGTATCCTCACTAGCAGCACAATAAACCTTTTTTATGTTATTTTATGTATTGTATTGTATGTTTTTTTTGTTGAGACACTTCCTTGATACAGGCATATGCATGAAACATGATTTCATATGAAATACAACAACCCTGGTTAGACCAAACATTATTAATTATACAAATATGTTAATGTACAAAATAAAGTTAAAAACTGGATAGTTAAAAAAAAAAAAAGGTAATGTAATTAATTTGAATTAAAAAAAAAAAGATGAGATTTTATTTGAATTAAAAAAAAAAGGTTGAATGTTGTCGTTGCTTTCTTATTTTCTCCCATAGGTATTGTCCAGGGAGGAGCAGGAGCTCTGGACTTGCCTCTTTCGTCTCCTTCCATCCTTCCGCTTCATTCCTCGGGAGCTCTCCACGGCACCGAGGCCACAACAACAATGATTGATCTCAGCAAGGGCACGTCGTCCACGCCGCCCAGCGAGTCATCCAGCCCTGAAACCATAATTGGACAAGTGCTAGAGTCGGCCGACTCAGACTCAGACGGGATCTTTATTGATTTCCCACCTCTCTCCTCAGAGGCAATGGGGCTTAGCCGCGAGAGCAGGCAGAGCACTGTGTAAACTTTAGAGACGCACCTCCCGTGTGTCCCATAATGCTTTAGGTGAAAACAGGACAAACACTTATGATTACATTTCATTACATGGGTACCATCACCTTCTTTTTTTTTTTTTTTTTTTTTAACTATGGTACAATGAGTTTCCATAGCAAAGTGCTTTCATTAGTGAATGAAACTTTTTCATTCTTACTGTAAAAATGTGGGAGAAAACCTCGAGTGGTAATGTCATTAAAAGACTGCAGCTGTGTTAAACGTACAACATACATCTGCTAGTATCCTACTTTTGTATTATGGTCAACAAATCTGATGAAAAGACGTCGATCCATGATGAATTTTTATGACAAACAAACATCGCCTCCAAAGCCTCTAATATATATCACTTCTGACTTTGAGCTTCATTATATCCAAAGAATAATAAATATTCTCGTCCACTGAGAATTAAAGATACATAAATGTGTATCATTCTACTGCTGGAAACATGGCATTGTAAGTGTGGATACATGCAATGTCTGTGTTGTTTGTCATGAATCTAATTATCAGTATTAATTATTAAAACAGTGCAAAGCAATTTCAGAAAATGATAATTTCAATATGATGAACCAATCCTGGGGACATTTATCTTCAGCAGGAATGAATGTGTTTAGGGCTGAGAGACTCAGAAGTACAGACAAACAGAGACACTGTTGGTTTAGATCTTTTTATGTGATTTAAAGTCAGTAAAATAACTTACGACGTGTAAGACTATAGTCACTTAAAAGCCACTCAGGAGCGTACATCCATCAACTGTGGTTGAAAATTAAATTATTAAGGCTTTCACACAACAAACCAAATTCTTACCACTGCTGAGGAAACGGTCACTATTTACATGAAAAAAAAACAATTGTCAGAATGTTTAGGATGCATTGTGTTTTTAGGCTTCATTTGTTTTGTATCTGTATGATTCTATTTTCTGCCTCCGCTCTGCCGTGAGCTGCTTGGGAGCTGTGCGGTCTCTCACTCATCGAGTCTTAATGCAAAATTTCCTCCTTGTGGCAAAACATCAGTGTGACAGCATCTGCTTTTCTGCATTAACTCTGGACTTTGAGGAATACGACAATGTTTATTGTTTACATTTGACAAAGACATGAGAATTTTGACTGAATGTTGTCTCACACACTGTATTTTTGCACTACCACTACCTTGTAAATTTAAGTGCATCATTGTTTTTTTTAGGACAGCTAGATAGTGTAAAGTGAGTATTTACCTTGAAATGAATTTAAATTTTAATAAGGGCTTTTTAAATGAATCTTTTTCAATGATGTTTTACCTCAAGCGTTTTGTACTTTACTTTTTTGACAATCTATGATGTCTATGGAGTTGTACTTTGTATTAATTTGTTATACTAGCCCAATAAAAAAATAAATACATTTGAGTAAAATTTAAAAAGACACTAATTTATCTGCTTTACAATAATTTCGAGAATATTTTTGTTTGGTCACATGGGGCCTCGGTGGTTAGCACTCTCGTCTATCAGATTGTTATAGGTTGAAATACCAGCCAGGCCTTTCTGTGTGGAGTTTGCATGTTCTCACCGTGTGTACGTGAGTTTCCTCCCACAGTCCAAAGACATTCATGTAAGGTTAACTGGTGACAATAAATTGTCCCTAGGTGTGAATGTGAGTATGTGTGGTTGTCTGTCTCTCTGTGTTTTCCCTGTGATGGACTGACAAAATGTCCAGGGTGTATCCAGGCCTTGCCCATCGTTAGCTGGGATTGGCTCCGGTGGCTCACAGCCCTGCACAGGATTTTTTTGAGGGACCCATTTATGATTATCTTGAAGATAGCCAGCTGTAATCAGAGCTCAGAGCTTATTTACTATAATTATTTTTCTTCAGAGCACTTTGTTACACCTAATGTTATAAAGATATCTAGTTAGTGAACTCGCTCTTGCTTGGACAATACCCGATGATAGATATAGAACTGGATTACTCTTATTTCCTTTACTTCAGCCATAATAATAATGATGATGAGGTTTTTCCTAGTTAGGTGTCTAACTTTTTTTTAAATTTGTTTGGAAGTTTGATTAAATAATTATCGTTATTTCAGAAAAACACAATGCATGTTTTTAGTAATTAAAAAAATAATTGTGGGTAAAAATGGGTTCCTTTCTTTTTTGTAATTCAAGTTTTTATTGAATTTATTGCTTGGTACATGACAATCATTCAGTACTTTTCGGGTTTTTATAAATAAACGAAAAGTATCAATAATATTACATTACAAGGTGTGAAAGTTCTGAGAAAAAGAAGGAACTCAAACAAAAAGACTAAAAACAAATAATGGTTTCCTTTCTGAAAAGACTGCATCACTTTTACAGATTATATAAAATAAACAAAGACATTCAACTAAAAATAATCGATTAATCCACATACATCAACGAACGTTAGTTAATGCCCTTGTTTTGAAATGACTAACCGGAACTTATATACTGAGGGCTTTTATTTGGAAAGGCCTGACCGGAAGTTCTGTTCTGAGGACGAAAACAGCTAACTCCTGTTCGTGTCTCCGCTGTGGTCGACCTGCTCTGTTATTCAAACTTTATTTATTTTGCGCTTACATTCGTCTTCACTCGACTCAACTGTCAAACTCCGGCTGCTGAGAAAACCCGCTGCCCGACCCGGTAAGAATAGAATATTATTTATATTTGTTTATTTAGACATGTTCGAACGCTGCCGCGTTGTGTAAAGTTAGCAGCTCGATGCTAATGACAGCAGCTGAGCCTCCCGCAGGTGAAAACGGCTCCTTGTGTTTGTTTTGCTCGCAGCTGCGTGTGATGACGAGTCCCGTGTGGATAGGCTCGACCCTGAGAGATGCTCCCGTGTTGTGTGTTTTCAGGTCACTCCCGTCACCTTGGCCGTGGTCCTTCCTCTCCTCCTCTTCCTCGGGTCACACTGGCTCCCTCCTCCCTAGATGAAGATGTCCCTGGCCCAGCGGGTGCTCCTCTCCTGGATCTTCGCCCTGATCTTCCTCATCATGCTGGTCCTGAAGCTGGACTCCAAGATCACCTGGAACTGGTTCCTCATCTTCCTCCCCGTCTGGACATTTGACACCATCCTCATCCTCATGCTGATCGTGAAGATGGCGGGCCGCTGCAAGCCGGACTTTGACCCTCGGGACGGGGAGCAGAGCCTGAAGAGGAGGCTGTGGTACCTGGCGGCCCTGCTGCTGAAGCTGGCCTTCTGCCTGACCCTGTGCTCCCGGCTGGAGAGGCTGACCGACATGTGGCTCAGTGTGGTGTGTGTCCCCCTGTGGGCGCTGCTGGGGGGGGCCCTGGTGGAGCTGGGACACAGTGTCTTCCACTACAGGAGGGACTGAGCCACAGGACTCCTCAGCATCAACGTTTGGAATGGAGCGTCTTCAACAAAAGGATGCGCGACACAAAGACAGCGCTTACCACTATTATAAAATGTACCTTTCTTAGTTCCACGTCAGGACTTCGGCAGGTGCAGACGTTGACCTGAGACGTCACTAATGTGACGACTTGTTTTCCAGGTCAGGATTTAACATCAATACCATGAGAAGAGACGATATATCGGCACACAGCCCTCTAAAGTCCACACTGCTCGGTGTCGTCACAATAATTCCAGCCTCTGATTACTTTTGTGTGTGTTTGTCATTTGGCTGGTTTGTTCAGTCAAAAAGTGGCTCTAAACTGTCGTCCCACAGGAGGAATGTTTCTGATCTGAGCCTGCTGGCTGAGAGAGTGCACTGCATGTTATCCCAACTTGGGCTTTCTCCCACAGTCCAAAGACACACAACTGAGTCAGTGCCTGGAGGTGTTTCCTCCACGTTACAACCTGAGATCCAGTTGCATCCTGTCTGTCGACAACGAACCCCGCTTCTCACCCAGTGTCAGCTGGGACGATCTTAAGACAGAGAAAGGGAGGACAGATGAGAAGCTATTTGGCTCGTCTTCCCTCAACAGCAGAGTTGAATTCCAGATTGATCCTGCTGGATGAGGCAGTGTACAAATGTCATTATTCAAGATGTGCACTGGCTCCTTTACATGATCATTTTGTTTTTACCTCGGTTAGTTTCATTTTAAACCAATGAACTGCCCACAAGCTGCCGATCTTGGATTTGCAAATAAAAGAAATGTTTCCTTTATGTTGCTCAGGTATGGAGGCTTTTGCCAAAACATTCATTAATCATTGCGTTTGGACAGTTTGCTTCAAACGGTCATTCTCCAGCTTCAGAGTATGTTCCTAATAAAGAGTATTTTAGCTAATGAATGAAAACACAAGCTCTCGGCAGTAATAGTTCAGAATACTGACTTAAAAGTTTTATCATCACCTGTTTTTTCTTTCAAAAGCCTCCAGATGTGAGAAATGTGGGGAAAAAAAGAAGCTTATTTTTCTAGTTGATGGTGAACCGAGAGCAGCCCTGAGATGAGGTGCGTCTTGCCTCAGCCGAGCTTTACACTGGATAGAGCGGGTCCAGGAAGTGGATGGATGAATGAGGATATATTCCAGGGGGTCAGTCCAGTGTCGCCCACTCCTGGAATGACCAGAGACACAAATTAGAGTCCACTGAAACGTTTGTGATGAAGCTCCCTTTGTCTCCTAGAGCAACTCTCTCCATCAGTAACACATGAATGTAAATTCAGAACTTTAAACTTTGCACTTTAAAACTGTAGCTGACGTCCGTGTGAACGCTAAAAGCACCCGACGAAATACCAAAACTCTTATTTACCCGTGTGAGGCGGTACCGTGTCGGATGTTTGAGCTCGATCGCTGTAAAACTCACCTTCATCACCCCACGGGTTCATCACCTCACTGTAACGTCAGCCTCGCTGTGGGGAGGGGGAGGGGGAGGGGCACTTATCAATAAAGCTCCTGTAAAAAAAAAAGCACAAGTGTGAATGATTGTTATTTTATTTAGTGGTGTAATCTGAATTGCTGCTTTGGTCCATCACCGAGTTGTGTTGGTCAACCTCCGAATAAACCTTGAACATGAGGATCAGTCCAGCTTTTAAAACTACATTGAATGTAATAAGAGCCTACTAAAAAAAAATACAAATAAAGATCTGCACTTACAAAAAATGAGAATTTAAAAATTTCAGTGATCTTCAAACTCTATTTAATCTTGACTGAACTTTGAGTTGTTGGGGAGTGAACGACATTCAAATCCATAAAAAAAAATAAAAAGGCCCAATTCTGTCCAAAAGTTCCAGGGTCTCAAACTTTTATTCCTTAGATGTCAAAATGAACGACCTCCACAAAGTGAATGCACCAACAGGAAATGTGATAGAACTGCCAGAATCTTAAGTTAAAAACAACTAAAATATTACTGATTTGAAAGAAATGATGGCGGTATTAACGGAGTGTCAAACCTTTTATTTCCTTGCTTCATCTGTGAGATGAGTGCCGGTGAAACGTGTCTGACCTACTGTGTAACTTAACTCCTCCTGCAGGTACTCACTGCTGCGCCGCCTCCAGAAACGTGATGGTTCCGCCCCGTTTTCTATCAAAACTCCAGAGATCCGTCACTCAAACCCGCGAGCTGGATCACGGCTGGCTGAGCAGGAAATGTCAGCCTGTTATCTGGAATTTTATTCTGGCGGTATCAGGTAGAAAGCCAGATTGTGTAAAAATGACAGAGTGTTCTGTGGGAAGAAAACACTGGGGAAGTTTCAGAGCTCTACAAGAAGCTTAATGAAAGTTTGTTTTAATTCACATCTTTACAAATATGCAATAAGTAAAATAAAGTATTTATTTTCCACTCTGTGTGAAAGCCACTCAATACGAGGAAGGCGACTTTTTAATATTGTACCCTGACATAAATAAACCTTATTGTAGGAATAGATTAAATAATCCCTCTACCCTACAGTTAACTCGCTACAAAAACTGCTGTATTTTTTTTTTTAATGCATACAATATCAAAAGAAATTGATCTCCCGGGCATTATTTCAAAAAGTAAAGATCCTGAAATGAGTTTCTGAATATTCCTGATGGTGGATTTTCTTTTTTACTGGCAAAAAAGTGATTAATCCTTCATATCTCGGCCCCTCAGGTAGAAGCACTCTTAATGATAAAAACAACTCAATGATGTCAATATTTGAAGTTACATGTGTACATTTCAGTGAGACGGGGTGGTATGTGATTGTGTCCAGCGTCGTCTCGGCCTGCCGACGTACAAAATGCAGAGGAGACTCTTCACACCCATTAAGTCAACATCTTGAACCATTTATTGAGAGGTTCTGATCAGAGTATAAATCACACTACCAAGTCTTATCTTAGGAAATAAAATGTATTTACAACAGGATTTTCACATACATAGTTTTCAAATAAAAACAGACAGTAAATGATATAAATAAGTTCTATGGAAAATAAAACTTGTCTTACAAAAAATATATGCAATTTCTGTATACATTTTCTCACATTGGTGCCAATAACATCTATACTGTACAGTTTTGGTACATACAGTATCATTTACAGCCCTGTGTGAGTCAAACAGTCCAGCCTGAAAACAACTACTCGCTCCCATTGTGGAGTGTCGCAGACAACGAGCCTCCCAGAGCCGACAGGAAGCGGGGATCGGTGAGCGGGGGTCACGTCCCAGACGGTGAACACAGTCTTTTCCTATAGCAGAGGGTGAGGGTGGTTGTTTTCAGACCGGCTAGTCCAGTACCTAAAATAGGTGTTTTAAGAGCGAAGCTAAGTAGTGCACAGGCACCGACACACGGGTCACAGAACATTTTTATAAGAAAGCCTACATACATCCGCTAACAAACGTGAAGTGAGCTACTTAGCTTACATTCTTGGGCGCCGTTAAAAAATCCTCGCAGAGCGCGTCCTCGTCTCGGGGGGCAACGTGTCGGGGTGGAGGAATGCTTTCTGCTGGAAATGAGAAACACCAGCAGACATGTGGAGGACGGCTGCGCTCTGGAACAGTTTAACAAAGCCTCGGCGTAAGTTGTACAGTAAAAAAAAAAAAAAAAAAAGAAGAAAAAAAAAGACAGAAAGAAAAAAAGAAAGAGGACTAGACATGGAGACATTCATATTAAGAAGTCTTTCTGTGTTTGGGGCGTGTGTGTTTTCAGAGGCTGTTTCAGCCCAGTGTCCTGTAGCGACGTGGCGGCCCTCCCCTGCACCGAGTCCTTTACTTTTGGTCCTTTAGAGGGAACAAGTGTCCGAATGTTCGACGAGGAGCCTCGAGAGTCAGTGTGGTGGTGTGTCTTCGCTCTACTGTCTGTGAAGGACAGCGCCAGAGTCTGGTGAGCCTCCATCGGCTTGAAAAGGTCAAAGGTGACGAGCGTCCGCGGTGCTTTGTGTTCTGCAGGTGGCGGCTTCTTCTTCTCCTCCTTGCCGCCCAACTCTTTTTCCTTCTTCCCTTCTTTCTTCACCTGAGCGTGTGCGGGCCTGGACGTCTTGCCGTCTTCTCTCGCCGTGGGCTTGGTCGGCGTGCTCAGCGCGTTGCCGTCCCTGTGGCCGCTCTTCTCCTTCTTCCCGTGCGACGACTTGTGTTTGTGTGAGCAGGAGTCTCGAGCCTCCTCTCGGTCCGGCCGCGAGTGCGCCGCCGCCCGCTCTTTGTCATGCTCTTTCTCCTTCTTGACGTGGGGCTGCGTCTTTGCGTCCCACTCTCTGGCCCACTTCTCGTCTCTGGCAGCGGGCGGCGTTTGAGGGGCTTTACTGCCCTCTTTCGTTCGCTCCTCATCCTCTTTCTTCTTCATCTGCGGCGGCATCGAGGGGCCAACCTCTCTCAATCCTTCAGTCTTCACCTTCTCCTGCTCTCGCACCTTTTCCTTCTCCCTATCTCGGTCTTTTCCCCGGTCCTTTTTATCCCTGTCCTTCTCTTTACTCCTGTCCTTCTTCTCTTTAACCCTCTCCTTTTCATCTCTCTCTCTCTTTACTTTGTCTTTTTCTCTTTTGATCTGCGGGGTGTTGAAAGAGCCGTCTTTACTCCTCTCTTTCAGAGCCTGACCTGACACGGGAGTCTTCTGCTGCCTCTCTTCCTCCAGATCGCTTTCCTTCCTGCTCTGCTGCAACGTCTTTAAGGACGCCTCGTCCACCTCTCTCTGCTGCAGCACCTCGCACGCGTCCCCTCCTCCTCCACTCTCCTCTGTCGTTTCTCCCTCGGCAGTCACGTCCATCGGCGCAGGAGTGACGGCTCCTTCGTCTGCTTCTCTCTTGACTGCAGGTAGCGGCGGCGTTGATGTCAGCTCCTTCATCTCCGCTCTGTTGTCTCGCTCGTCCTCCTTCAGAGTCTGTGTCGGAGTTTGTGAGGGGGGCCCCTCCCTCTCCTCGTCCTCTTCTTCCTCCTCCTCCTCCTCGTCGTCGTCGTCCTCCTCCTCCTCCTCCTCCTCCTCCTCCTCCTCGTCCTCATCTTCCAGTTTCATTGCTGGTTGTCCTGTGAGGTTACGCTCATTCTTCACGTCCTCGTCGTAATCCTCTTCTTTGATACGAAGTGTTATTTGACTGGCCGAACATTTCTCCTCCTCCTCCTCCTCCTCGTCTTCCTTCTCTTCTTGTTGGTGGTATTGTTTGAGCCGGATGTGCCAGGCCAGGCTGCAGACGGCAGACACGGTCTTGAACTGGTGGACGACTCCTCTGGGGATGAAGTAGATGTCGTCGTGGTAGAGTTGGATGCGGGCGTATCGGATGCCCTCCCTCCTGAGCTGGTTCAGCTTGGCGTCATCGATCCACTGCACACACTGTGGAAGAAGGAAGAGGAGGAGCAACTTTATGATCATCCTCAAACCCACAATGGTGATTCCTCTACTCACACCTTCTGATTTAATACATCTGTGCATTCCACAAAGCAAACAAGGACGGTTATCGTCCACAAAATTCAAACTGTCAAACCTCCATATATTTGACATTTATTATACATAAACCAAATACCTCTAAATGTTTTTAGTTCTTCATGCTTTCGGTTGATGTACTTTTACTCTCACATGGTTTGCTCTGTAAAGGTCATGTAACTTTGCATTACAGTTCAGGTGACGGCTGCGTGTTGCTGTCCAAGATGCACCAATCACATTTTCTGCTGTTGTTGGTGGAAATTATTTATCTTGGGGGATTTCAACTCGTCTTCAACAAGGCTGCAAACTAGTTCCCCTCTGTAGTGACAACAAACCACCCACAGTCCTCGCTTCTTTTAGTCTCCAGGTTCAATACGTCCTCCGACGACAACCCCCAAAGGAAAGACATCAGCTTGTATACTTTGGTTGTTGGTTGCGTCCTTCAGTAAACGCGTATGCTCTCATTCTCAGTTAAAAAATGGTTTTGTTTTTGTTTATGTCTTTATTATTTTTATTGAGACCATTACAGAAACTGCGTAGATCCAAGTAAGTTATTTTTATGGTATCTATCTATCCTGCAGAAATACTAAAAATCTATTTCAGATGTTAATGTTTCGGGTATAAACTGAATCTTTTTACTCACAATTTAGAATATAATTTATTCACATTGACAATAAAATAGTTTTGTAGAAGCAGGAGTTCCAAACTTTAAAAAAAACAAAACAAATTTCTTTAACCAATCTCTTCCACCAAAAACACAACACATATATATATGTGACAGTTTCAGACTGTTTGAGCCTCCTGAACACGATCAGGCTCTTTAACTGCTAAATGCTTTGATCCTACAATGTCTGTACATTTTAAGATCAGAAACTGATGCTGAAAATCTGCATAAAGAGAAAAATGACAAGTCAGAACAGGTAGACTATTAAAACGTTCAAAAAGCTGACAGGAACTATGGATTGAGGAACTCCAAACTGCAGAACACGGTCAAAGAAGCGGACTCACCTGCGACAGCGGCGGTTCGTGGAGGTCCAGCTGCAGCCTCATGACCACATCTGGAAAGTCTCCAGCGTGGAAACACACAACGTCTTTGGTGATCCGGGCTGGAGCGTCGCTGCTGTGAGGAAACACACACAGTCCTGTTTACTCACCTGAGAGGTTGGAAGACCAACTTTCAAAAACAGCATTATGGTCTGAATAAGCCACCGGACTCTGCATCAGTCAAGTTCGAGTTTCGCCTGATGATGACCAACAGTCATTTTTGAACATGACTGTTTTCTGCATTTCAACTTTAGTAGTTTCGTACTTAGATGCAGAATGAAGAACTTTTACAACGATGCAGGGTCTGGGTTGGTCCTTTATGTGGTTCTGCATTCTTAGAATATAACAACCATAAGCTGTACTTGCTCCAACAGTGAGGACAGATAAACATACACCTATAAGCAGCAAATGTGGTCACACAAAATAATGACATTAAAACAGTCGTATTGCACGTAAAGTTGTGATATATTCACGGTGATCTCAGGTGAGCTGGTCCGGGCCCGCTGTCTCAGATCCAACATGACCCGCCAAGTTAAATTCTTTATATGTGAAGAGGTTCACTCACTCCTCTCCGCAGCGGACAGCCTTCAGCACACCCACAGCAGCAGTGGTTTGTCTCTCGAAGCCCTGACCGATGTGATCGGCGTGCGCTCTCGTCCGGTCCTCGAACAGCATCTCCCTGGGCTCGCTGGCTCTGGGTAAATACTGCAGGTTCTTTATCTCATTGGTCGACCTGAAATCCATTTGGGAAACATTCAAGATTTGCTGGTTGTTGAAGCATGAGGTGTGTTTCACTGCTGCAGGGGTGCAGCGTTCACAAGTCTGTTCACACACCTTTTTCTTTTAAAAGGTGACTTGGGCATGTCTGCCATTGGGATCATCTGCTCTCCAGGTCTGACCCACATGATGGGGCCGTCGTCGCTCTCAGTGGGACTCTGCAGCCGCAGACTGGAGAAGGTTCCCCAGGGAAGAGTCCGCTGCACCAACACAGGGTGAGAAACGTCAGCTTATACAACGACACGCAGCAACGTACGGAAAACAGCTCAACACTATTTATGCCCCACTGCGGTGATTGTTAAGAACTGTAAACAAATGGTGGCAGTTTTGTTTCATCTCTGATGAATAGTTCATTTATTGCCCAATTCTTGCCAAATAATTAAAATTTACCGATTCAATTAACTATACTGGAATCTTTTTACATTCATTCTCTCCTTTTCTCTTTCTGCCAAACATCATTAAATGTCTTTATGCCTCATTTTACACTGAAGGGAGTTTTCTACTTCTGCACCTAACAGAAATGTAGAAAATGAAACTGAACAGAAGAGAATTAAAAACGGTTTCTGATTTATAGCCTTGTTTATAGATTCCTCTCAATATTCTTCCAGCTCATCTGGACTTTCTTCGTAGCGTGGCTCGATGTCACATCATGAATCAGAGGAAACGGTCAAAGATGCAATCGCATTTTTATAGGACAGCTGATGTTTGTGCAGTTTGTAATCTAGTCATTATTATTTCCAAGAAAGGAAACACAAGCACTGTTTTTTTGTTTGTTTTTTTAAAATTGAGGCTTTCAGAATAGCATTAAAAAAAGTTCCTAATTGTGCCTCAGCATTCAACCATTAGCTCTGTGGTCTCCAAAGAAGAAGATGCTGATAACTTTGTACAGTAATCTTGTTTTCATCAACCAGACATTTGTAGCTGAATTTTACTTTTAATCATTTTGGCAATTCGATCCAAATGAATGACTTATTAAACTAGAATGACCACCTCTTGATGGTTTGAGCTGTGATGCTTGCAGACGATCTGAATCTATCTCACAGCTCGAACTGGAACGAGGGCACTCCAGTAGCACTTTCGTTTATTTTTTTGGTAGGTTCCCTCAGACACAATCTTTTCCTTCATTACTTTATAACTTAAGTGATGTACTGACATGCTTTACACCTAATTTTGTTATTGTTTACTGTGAGGAAGCCTGATAAAGAGCTCAGGTGTAAACACTAGTCCACTGCAGGGTTTATACTAGAAGTACTAGTCGGGTGCGTGTACTCTTTTCTCTAATATAATTTAGTTTTATCTATTTAATACTTTCACAAAAACATTCAGCGTTTTTCTGTGGATCACTGCAGCTCATCTAGTTTCTGTTGTGTCACAAAGTTCTTTCAGGCATGAATAATATAAGCCAAGGTCGATGATTCATTTGAAATGATTTTGATTCAAATGACTCTTTTAGACCATTTCTCAGTGGGTTTTTTTCACCCCTCAGATAAAAAGAATTACACCAAAGCTGGCTCCTTAAAATTAACGAAATATAATAACCTAACCCTAAACCTTGATACTTCTCGCGGCGCCTTTCAAAAAGCCCACAATCCATGTCTGTAGCTGCATCAGAGCGTTTTATGTTGTTGCTGAGTGACAATAATAATAGACCTGCCCCCCGCTTGGTGGGCTTCCCAGAGGGTAAACTCAGGGCAGTTACAAAGACCCCGCAATCAGTTTCAACATCGCTGCACGCAGTGTGACATATTAGTATAAACAGCATTATACTGTTGTTTGTACATTGAAGTCTGTCCACCATCATGACTCGCATACACAGCTCTGTAACATTATATAAACTTACACTTTTCTAGTGAATGAAGCGTTAATATTTATACTCAAAAAGAGCCAGCACTTGAACGGCTTTGTTCGTACGCATCCATGATGCTTTTCTGACTTAAAACACTGTGATGAATTATGATAACGCCACATGGGCTTAATCACATTTAAAGATTACTGTGGGTCTACAGTGGCAACATGTTGTTTAACCAAAAGTACAATAAATAGATGAATATGACTTTCTAAACTTATTGGGTTCACGTTTAAAATAGTCTCTTGAAGTGTTTGTGTACAGTGCTGATGTTAGAGCAGTTTTCCCACATTTTTTCATATTTGCAGGATGTAAGGAAATGCTTTGCTAAATTCAAGCTAAAAGCAATTATGGTTATGCTTTTATAAGAAAACTATAAATCTGACCTCAATAATTAGCAAAAGAATGTCTTTTATAGTCCTAAAATTTTGCATCGTTAGTTGAGAATAAGAGAAAGTTCACAAGCTACTTGCCTGTAAAGGGTTAAAGGCAACAGAAATGAAGTTTATTAATGCATCATTGCGCTTACCTCCAGAAAAGGAGAGTCCTCCAACATGCTGATGAACTCGGGGAAATAATCTCCCACCTCTTCATCCACTGCTCCGACCAGACTGACCTGCCGCATGGCCCCCGCTCGGTACGTTCCCTGGGAATACGTCCGCTTCACCTGGAGGAGGCAGCGCAGAGGAAACCGATCAGAGCCAGCAGGCACCCGTAAATGACACTGAACCCGACATGGAGGTTAAAGCCACAGGAGAGGTTTTTAATACAATTATGAGACGACCACGTTGGTCTAACCACTGAGCCTGCCAGTGTGTGTTCAACATAATCGGCGTGACCTTCTCAGTGCACCTGTCTTTATGAAGAGGCTCATTAGAGGGACTCCTCGACACTCAGAAGACGTAAATGTCAACAGATGACAGATAGAAAGTGAGCTGTTGTCAGGTTGGCGGAGAAAAACACCAGCTGAACTACTAAAATACTTTGAAGTTCACACAACGGGAGGACGTCTTCAAGACCGACGACATAGACAGACGTCAGGTTCATCGAGGTTATGTGTCAACGAGACGAAGGAGCGACTAACACCGATGTACAAATTCAGTCAGATGAGCACCAGCACTAACGTGTCCGCTATGTCACAACGAGGGGGTTTAATGAAGCACAGATGATGCCCCAGTGCACATCATAAAATGTTATGTGTCAGAGTCGGCCTGTTTGTGTCGTTCCTGACGTGTAAAACAGAGAGAAAGAAAACAACCCCCAAGATGATCATGCATCTGTGAGGGAGGCTGCAATGACTGAGTGTTCACACCACGTCAACACACAAAGATTAGTTCATCCAAATTCAATGAATAAAGGCGTTTATATCATTTAATATCATTAACGATACATGATATCAGAGGGAGTGTTAAACTTGGTGACGAGGCAATAAAACCATATCTATTTGAATCATAATTTCACAGTTCACTGAGGTGCAATGCAGCAACAGCAGACAAGACACCTTCCTAAAATACATGAAAACCAGACTGGTGTCACATTTAAACAATGTTTTAACAAACGGCACTGTAACACATATGTAATATGAGGAAACATTTCACAATATATATTAAATTCTTCACTAAATATTGAATGTGGTTAAAAGCCCTGACTTGAAACTTTTTCATATTCTAGACCAAGACATGCTGGTTTGGGTTTATGTCGGGTACGACAGCCTCCAGCAACCCTGACAAGGATAAAGCAGCTGTAGATGAGTGATGGATGTCAGTTATAAAGTTTCACATTATATTATGATCCTGGTTGACTTTTGGTTTGGCGACTGAACATTTTCTAAACTACTCATCAAAGGTAAAGAACTTTGTGTTTGCTCGTTCTGAAGATCAGATGCTGGTTGGCTACAAACTTGCCAATATGTCTCACTTCTCCAGACTTCAATCAGTCCACTAAATCAAGAGTCAACAGCAAATAAAGGTTGTTTGGCATTGGCAGAGAAGATCTGGCAAATATCTAATGGGTGCCACCCACATACTCAGATCCGCTGCTCCTCCCACAAAAACATGCTTCTTGCAAATGTAGGACCATTTGAAAATGAAATACACTTTTCTGGAAAATCATTTAGCTAAAACACATCTAAACCTCTTGTGCGTATTATTATAACGTGTCCCGTGCACAATATGTGAATGAGCAAACATGTTGTGTTGTTGTGATAAATAAATCATCCACACCGGGGTCATCTCTCGGCTCTCAGCGTGCCTTACACTCAGACTTTAACTTGCCTCAAGTTGGATGAAGATTTGACCTCCCAGCAGGCAGCTCTCAACAGCTTATTATTTCATCCTTTAATCTATCGGTGCTTAAAACAAAATCTAATTTGCTCCGTCAGTGACAGGTGCGCAGTTTCTGTCTGCTTCCTCACTCTGTGATTTTGGGAAGCGTCAACATTTTGCATTAAGTGATGCTTTTTTTTGGCTGTACTGTGTATTTATAAGAGATTTTAGAGTATAACGGCCCCTAAAGAGCAATACATGTATTCTGCAATACAGATGCACAGACTAGATAATGGTGAAATATCTTGAAACAAATCTCCCGAAATAAAAGCACATCTGAATTACAGTGGGTATACTATGTAATGAATTACAATCAGAGGTTCAGTTGTTAGAATGACGACCAGCGTTTGTATTAATGGTGATAAAAAAGACTCAACAATAAATACAAGCAACAACAATAATCATGTAACATGATATAAAAGCATCTCTGTTTTAAACAAAGGGGTACCCCAGTTTTAACACCTAGTAGATATATTGGATTGTTTGTTCAATAGATATTAAAACTTCACACACACACACAATTATTTTAATATCCAATATTAAAACTGTAATAAAAGACGCAGCAGGCTGCAGGTAGGAGAAGTGATGATTAATGTGGGAGACGGTATTTAATGATACAAGCCTGAAAAGGTTTATTGAACTACTGCTGATGTTACCGTGAAAACAAAGTTAACTTAAACCTCCAAAAAAGGTAACCGAGGGAAAGTTCAGCATGAACACCAAAGACATTGTTCGGGTTTGGTTTGATTCAGCTTTACTCTGTATTGAGTTTTGACTCAACTGTGATGTTTTAAGGCTCCAACACTTAAAACAGTCGGATGAGCTTATTACCTGCTACCTGCAACATGTTGTTCTGCAGTGAATTATCCAATAATAATATTAACAATAATTATAACAACTTATTGTATGTGTCCAGTTTGAATCAATATGGATGTGTTTGATCATTTTTACCTCGACAGAAAAGGGAATATTTAGTGAATAAAGGCCCAAAAATGCTCAAGCCTAAATACAGACGGATATGGATGAAGTCTTTTATGTCTTCTGTGTTTATTACGTGTAAAATTTTGTACATTTCCAGGGAGCATAGCTGTGATGCAAACAAAGTAATACCAGTGATGACCTGTGGGGGCAGTGTTGAACAGTATCACTCAGGTACAATTACCAAAAGGTACAAAGCAGACTATTTAACTCTGAAGACAGCAGAACTACAATCCCATCCAGGAAAGACATAGAATGTGTACGTGGATACAAACATCTACATCATGGATTAGCCTTGGCGTGAGGACAAACAAGCTTCAGATAACTTGTGTGAACGGTTTATAAACGTCTACACTAGCAAAGTTGAATACGCATGGCAGCAAATTGTCCCTATGGATCAAATGTTAAATACAAAAGACAGGAACACTTATATTAGAAGTTTTGAACCAGTTTTTCCTGTTTGGATTAGAACCATTGTTCCACATGAAACCAACAACATGCAATGCCCTCTACTGGATGTATTGATTAACAGCCACACTACATGCACTAATTTATGTGTGTAAAGGAAACATATTTGTGCCCTGAGATTAAAACATCTTTTGACACTTGCTTCAAATGTGCATAGTTTATTATTTTCTTTTAGGAAATTGGGTCAAGGGCCACAAAGCATGGGAATCGCTGCAGCCCATGTCTGCTGCACATCTACATTCACCTTCAGGAAACAAACAAACCAAATTATGATTCAAACCATTGTCCAAGTGCCATTTATATGCAGGAAACAGCATGGAAGTAGAAGGAGAATGTGGAACAGTTTGCTTCCTTGGGAATCTGCAAATTGTTGTTTCGTTGCAGCGCTTATGTCGCTCTGATCGTCACGTCTCGTCGACTCCATTTGGACACGTTGTTAGTAGCTGTCGCGCGCAGCAGCAATCACACACGCTGTGTTGTACTGAGGCAGCTGTGAAATTTCTGACACTGTCATCAGATTATCTGTCTGTGGTTGGATGACCACAACAACAGCTGGCTGCGAACGCCTCTCACTGTAAAACAGGAGATCACAGACTGTAAACGCCAATCAAAGGTATCACCATCTTTCATCTGGGACGGCCGAAGTCACACGGCTTAAAGCAAAGAGAACCAAAAAACATGATGAAGACCATGACTGGAGCCTCCTCACCACAGATCCTCGTTGTGTGCGTGACTGAGAAGTTGCTGCTGCTGCTTGGACTCCCGTTTTATATTTGATGAGCTCTCAGCTGGTAAAAACACCACCACACTAATCACACAAGTGCATTTAGTCCAGCTCACAGCAAAAAGTGGAAGTTAGATAAGTTCTGTAGCACAGAGGAAAAGAGGACTTTTCCCCGACGGTGTGTTTTCACTCTTCTGACAGAGTCAAAGAGCTTCACATCATCAGTCGCGTTCACACACACCGATGCAGAGAGAACTGCCAAGCAAGGTGGTCGACCTCCACTGGGAGAAACTCGAGGTTCAGTATTTTACTCAACAATAGTTTGACACACGCACAGATAAAGGCTGCGCTACCAAGGGACCACCATATCCATTACAAGAATTTACCGAAAAGGCGTGTGGGAAGACGCAAGAGTACCTGAAAAAACACTTGCAAGGCCATGGAGAACATGCAAACTGTGTTGTTTTGAATAGTTTGAATTCATTTTATATAGGTTCTGGTGTTAGCGGCTTTTGCACAACGGACTGGACCACCATGACTTTAGCCTGGTCCCGGCTGCCTCCCGTTAAATTCTCCAAACACGGGACTTCTTTTCTCGGACAAAAATGACCGCGGTGAGACATTAAACCAACTGCAGCTCAAAGGCCAGACACACAATGTTCCCTTCATCAAACCTCCACTTAAAAACAGCCTAGTGGTTAGAGTCGACAGCTTTTGACTAGAAGTTTGTTGGTTCAAATCTCACTGCCGAGTTCCCACTGTGGCTCCATGAGCAAGGCTCTTAATGCCTGTGTGTGTCTAGTCAAGGGGAACTATGAATAGGAGGGATTAAAAGCAGAGAAGTAATTTCCCCAAGGTGATTGATAAGTATCTTGAATCTAAAAACACAAAACAGTCTTTCCTTACACTGATCCTCTGGGTCATTCTCTTGCCTTTAGCTCATGGGTCTTAGCTGTGAATGAACTCTTAACTCAGAGATCATAATGGAAAAAAAAAAAACAGCTCCCTCTCTGCCTTGTTCCTCGGCTGTTTGCCATGTGAAAGTGTCAGTAAAAGTTGTTTAAAAGAACGGTCTGAACATGCTGTAGTACCAGGAGACTCCGTCTGTGAGGCTCGAAAGTGCAGCTTCTCAAATTGAAAGCTGAGGACCCCGGGGGTCTGTGAAACTCAGCCCTCTCGAATCATGTTTTACCATAAAATGCACACAAAACAGAATCCTTCACGCCCACATGGCTTCACTGTCAGTATAAAGTCTGATTCTGACACATCGATCGCACCCATCTGACAGCAAACGCAGCCATAAAACCATCAGTCATTTAACTCAAGATGCTCTGAACGGTGCAGCTTCTTTACCAGTGACTGTTATGGAAATAATATTCACATCAAATCACAAGCTTACATCAAGAAAATACACTGACAGTTGAACCGAGTTTGTTTTTCAAAAAGCAAAAACAAAAAGTGGCCGAATGTAAGGCACCCTCTGCCTTATGCTGGCTGTGGAGGAAGTCCTGATACCAGATGAGCTGAAGCAATATCTGATTACAAAGCACTGCGAGTACGGCCGAGAGGAAAGACCCTGAAATTATTTTCATCCCAGTGAGAGGTCTGTGTGAGAATAATTTCAATATTTCTTGACCTAAATTGATTCTCTCTCCGTCTACAGACATGTTTAAAAGATGAAGAAGCAGCGAATGAGGTGCCGTGGGACCATTTCTGACTTCTTCATCTCCAATAAGAATTCAACTAAATGCTGAGTCTCATTCTCTTTCAGTGTGCATAACAAAAGTTTTGACAAATGATTTATTCAAAGGGAGGTTTCTGCGTTTCACAGTCAGAGTTGATATGTTTCTAATAACTGTGATTGACCGTAAACACTGCAGGAGGGGAAACTGGATCAAATCTAAACTGCATGCATTGGTTGATTAGTCTAATGTTATTGTGAAGTTTTATCAACGAACAAAGAATGCTTTGGGCAAAGAAGATACTCATCTCACAAATCCTTTAATCTATGAATGGGAACATTCTATTTCCATCTCATGAAATGAACTCATCGCTGGTCTAGATTTAGATATTAAGACGCAACTATTCAAATTGTATTAAGTATGAAACTAATTTAGTTGAAGCAACACAGATGATGTGAGCTGTCTGAAGACCGGGGAGAAGAGGACTAATGACCAATTTGGTTGATTTTAACTCACAAGAACATTTCATATACAAATAACTGAGCCTATAATCCAGCAGTTGTTCCAAACAACTGTAGGCTTCACCTATTTACAAATTCAGTTTCCTCAGTAGCACCACACTACCTGAAGGCGTCACCACACAGAGACATTTAGGAAGCTGCACACCGCCATCGCGCCACAACGCAGCCTGAGACACCCTGAACACGCCAGTGAAGACATGTCAGCACAGCTTGAGGAACTCTACCCGCTAACAGTCTGGACTGCGACTGTCAGCGTGTCGCTTCAGCCGGGGAGAGCCCGAGTCTGAGCTGCTCAACGCCTCCAGACTGCAAAGTGACACTTCACAGCGTCTCAGCGTCCAGTTCATCTTCCTCTCCGTCTCCGTCCACCAGCGAGAGAGAGAAAAAATACTCAAAGCACAAAGCCGTCTCACCTGAGAGTGGAAGTTGGCCATGGTTGTGGTCTCGATGTCCTTCTTCCCAAGCACCTCCATCTTCACAGGCGCGTTGGGGAAGTTGTATGAGAAGTAGTCCAGGAAGTCCGGGAGGTAGGAGGCCGCTCCGTGTATGATCCCCATCACAAAGCTGGCGGCCTGGGCCTCATCCTCGCTGAATGACAGGGTCACAAACTCCTGGGCGAATCGCTGCATCTCGGCCGGAGACAGGCTGGAGAGCTGCTCGCAGTAGGCATGCGCCACAGACGCCCCGCCGTTAGCCTGCTGCTCAACGTGGATCAGACGGCCAAACTCCAGGCCGGACAGGGCCGGCGCCGGGGTGCAGTGGAGCGGGGAGTTGTAGCCGAGCCTGTCCCTGACCATGGAGGAGATGGAGGTGGAGGAGGAGATGGAGGAGGAGATGGAGGTGGAGGTGGCAGCAGAAAGAGCAGGATCCTGATGGTGTGGCTGTGGTGCTGCTGCGGCGTGGATGAGGCTACCGCTGTTGTTTCCATTTATTCGGCTGAGGAGCTCAGGAAGACCCAGAGAAACCCCGGAACACACAGTCTGACATGAGCGGTGATACATTTTGGGCCGGCCGTGTCTCTCCTTCACCCGCTCGCCATCTTTGTGCTTCTTTTTCTTTTTCTTCTTGAGTTTCTTCAGCAGGAGGTCTTCCTCTGATCCAGCTTTGGGTTTCTCCTTGGGGTCTGTGACGGGGAACAAACAACATTTAAAATATGGAGTGTTGTGTAACTATTGAAACCTAAGATCTGCAGATAAACCGACAATGAAAGCCCAATATAGTGTCCATTATCCTCACACTTCTCACAACGAGCGTTGAACTGTGGCTTCAGCAAAGCATCTCCTGACAGTTAACACAGTCGATTGATGCATCTACTTTCATACTTCTCACGCATTTCCTCATTAACAACCAAGGTTGACAAAAAGAGAGAAAAGTTTGCACAGCAGCATGATCCACTTGGACAGGCTTTTAAAATATTCTATCAGACAATGTAAACAAAACACCTGCTCGGCAGTTTCTGTGGCATCGTCTCTGAGATGTTTTACCACAACAGTGCTGTGCTGCGTTAACACAACACAAAGCACGTCGCTTCACTGTGGTGAAGTTCTCACCGAATGACGACTCAACAACAATTTGAAAACAGTGTTGATTATCGGGAGCAATTTCCCTATAGTGCAACAACGGAGTTCATCAAGTCCTTTTGGAAGCATCCAGTCTGTAACGAGATCGAACTGAAACAGTTTGTTTGGGGCCCATTCAGATCCAGTTGTAAACATACCCAGTTCGTAGTTGGGCACACACCAGGTTTTTAATTATAGGGTACACAACTGTGATAATTCAGTAAGCACAGCAGACTTAATTTTAATATAACTTAATTTTATTAAGAAAAACAAACAGAGGTAGCTAACCTCTGGGCTCCTGGCAGCTCACAGGGCATTTTCCATTGAACAGTAGTTGGTACAAACAACCTGATTTGAAAACTGGAGTTTAGACTTCTTAAAAATGTCAAAGTGATAATTTGTATAAAGTAGAAACAAGCATGAATTCATGCATTCTGCTCATTCATTCTCAACTACCAAGAAAGATGTTGATCAAACAATGTTGGATATTTAAATATATTTGGTTCCCAGCTTAGTAAAGCACCCTCTACACATATTTAAATATCCATCTCCATTAAAAAGTGGACTATTTAACTTGTAGTAGTGTTTGGGAATATTACCTACTCTTGAAGTGGCTCTCAGGTTCAAACGGTGAGAAAACATTAGCATTATTAATACACTTGATGTTTAGAGATTCTACAGTAAAGCAATCGAGATGTCCCCATGTGAAATTAATCAAACTTTGACACCAATACAGTTTAACCACATATTTAAACATTCTGACAGCTGTGCTTTGACATGTGTAGTTTCCCATCTTCACTATTGACAAGTGATTTGAGGAAAGTTGCGCGACGATGTAAAAATGAGTCCAAATATGTATTTCTCCCCAAACAATCGCAAACTCGTTGTTTACATCTTTGACAGCTCCGCATTTGGTTTGCGGTCCTACCTTTTGGAGGAGAGGTAACTTCTCCGTTCTCCCGGGCGATGTCGTGCACGGGGGGCATCTTGTGGTTCTTCCACTCTTTGCTCTTCTCCTTCTTCTTCTGTCGGTCCTTGTCCTTCGCCCGGTGGTCTGACAGGAGTGGGCAGAGGAGACACGGTGAGCTGAAACGCTGCAAACATCCACGCTGAGACACACAAGTGAGGCGCAAACATTTCCACGTGTATGGACAAACCAGCACCCGGGCCTAATAAATACCCGGGCCTGTGTTCCAGCGGATTATGTAATGCTCTGATAGAAGGTTCGGTGTGGATGTTGCTTCACATGTGGTTGAAATGTGAGTGTGAGCCGGGGAGCCGCCGGGCTGTGCTGCTGTCTCACCTCTCTGGAGCGTTTTCACGTCGCCGTTCTCGGTCTTTGTATGGAAGCTAGCAGGGCTCACTCTCTCCACGGCGGCGGAGCTCCGCTGCGCCTCGCTGCTCTTCTCCTTCTCCTTGTGGCGCTTCTCCTTCGCCTTCTTCACTTTGTGCGGCGACGCCAGGAAGTTGCTGATCTTGAAGATTTTCCGGGCAGGGGTGGTTGGCACCGCGGCGGCGGTGGAGTGGCTCGCCTTGGCCGGGCCGAAACTCCATTTCGCTGGGCTCCCACAACTCTGCTTCCCGTTGTGTTTTTCCCCTGCGCACACCTCTCCGTTCAGCCTGCGGTGCTTCAGGCCCTTCTCCTCCACGCGGACCTTCTTGGGGGGCGGCGGGAAAATGTCGCTGCAAGACTGCGGACGGCTCTCGGGCGGCCGTTTAGCTAGCAAGGGTTTAGGGGAATTTGTTTTGCTGTTTGCTGCGAAATGCATGGAGTCCACGGACTCGGCCATCTTGGAAGTTTCTATTTTTTACGGTCAGACGTAACTGGTGCGTGAGAGCCAGGCCGGGGGCGGGGCCTGCGGTGTGACGTAAGACGCAGGGGGGAGGGGCGCAGCCAGACTGTTGACAGCCTGCAGGAGCGGAAAGACTGCAGCACGCAGCGGGAGCACGCAGACAGGAGCAGCCGCAGCGGGAGCACGCAGACAGGAGCAGCCGCAGCAGCGCAGCCAGTGAGCAGCAACCAGCACAGGGCCGGACCCACGATTTTTTCAGTGTCGTGCGCGTTACGCCAGGTCCGCATTGTGAAAGGTGTGCACACTATTTTCCATTAGTGATACACATCACATTTTTATAAAATTAAATGTTACAATCCAAATCTGTTTGATCTGTGTGGCATAATAGATGGATCCCTAACTGAAATCTTTTTCATTTAAACCAGTTTTTAATACTTCAATAGTAATATTTGTTTTTAACAACACTATGTAATTGTGATACATTACTATACAATGCTTGTGACATGCCTGTCACTGATGGCTTTGACGTTCAGGTCCAGTCGGTTAAACACAACAGAGGATCGAGCTCTGATTGGGCGGGGGTGGCCTCAAGTCTCATGTTATTCACACCAGCAAGATCTTGAAAAGGGTCATTGGATCATTGCTGCAACTTCCACACAGTAGAGGGTTAGGATTTACTTAAGGATTCTGATTTAGCAAGGGCTTGGAGGACGTTTTTCCTTAAAAAAATGACATTTCATAGAACTTGACTTGATTTTGCTTGGGCGCTCCCCAGCTACAGCCTTGCAGCAGTAGACAAGCCTTCATCAGGGCTGGATTAGTAGGAAACCGCCCCCTTGGGCACAGACATTTAAAATCTCTCCACACCCCAGCGAGATTAAAAAAATAGTGTTGGTATAAGTGCAGTTTAACATTTTTTTCTGTGTGTTGATTTCAAATAGGTTTTTTAAAGCGCCTCTGTGGTGATTTTATGTTTTCTTGTGCTTGTTTAGTGTTACTTATCTTATATCCTCACAAAACAAGACAATACCAATTGGCTGCAATGTTTTTTTTTGGTCTGTGATCCAGTCTACATGGCTGTTTATTCTGCACTTTCCAGAAGGGAATTTTCCTAAAGGACAATAAAGTCTATTCTCACGTGATATAATCTTTTGATATAGGAAATGCTGTGGCTGCTTGTATTTTTTGTTTGTAAATCCTCTGCTTTCAACAAAAATCCCCTCATAAGATACATTAGATAGAATATATATGATATGGTGAACTTTTACAAAATTAACAAAAATGAAGTCATTTAACAACACATCTATTTTCACATTATAATCATTGTGATTCACTCAATCAGCTTATGGATCATCAATGTTTGGAAGTAATATGTAAAGAATCAGGAGTGTAATTAATCCATCACATACAGCTTTGTAAAGCTATTGAAACAAGTGTTTGTGATGATACTTCATTATGAACGTATTTTATCTTCACACAAAATAGAATAAAATAGAAATATTTCATAAATCCCAGGGAAAGTCAAAAGACTACTGTTGTAACTTAGAAGAATTTCCCCAAGGAATATTTAAAATACTCTCATTCTAGAATTAGAGATATTATGAGGCATTTCCCGCAAAAGTCACTAGATGGCATCAAAGTGATGGAAATCCACTGTGAGGTATTCTATTTGCTGCGAAACTCATCACGTTCACTGACCCTTGCAGCAGTCGTTAAAGCTCAAATGTTGGGTGGCGTCAGTGAAAATGTGCTCAAAACTGTTGGAAAACAACAACGGGTGACTCACTACTTTTTATATCATGCATGAGCTCACCGCCATTACTCATTTTATTTAAACATTGTTATTGTAATTTCTGGATAAGGTCTGAGTACTGTCTTTGTTGACATACTCATACTTGATGAGAGTTATCATTTTGTTATGACATAAAAGGGAAACAAATGCAGAAGAATTGTGCAAAATGACTTCTCTGTTAAACGGGACTCTTGCTCATCCTCCCCTCTTCGTCTCTATCTGACTTCCCAACATGCCTGAGAGAGATTGCAAAGTTAGGGTATACAGTGTTCATCAACACTGACAGTAGCTTACTCTAAAATGAGATTTGTTTATGTCTTTCGACACAAATTACTCAATGGGTGAATACAGCATGTGGGCTGACACTTAAACAGTTGCCATAGAGAAAAGGACACAGTTTGCTGAATAATAAAGAAAAAGTTATTTCTAGTTTCCATAACAAAAGACAGTTCAGAGGCAATCGGTCTTTATAGCACCTTCAGCAGCAGAAAGTACATTTACTGACGCACACATTGGAGTTAACACCATGTATTATTTATTTTTTTTAAATTTGTAAACCAATATTTTGAATACAAAACACATTTATATAACGACACATTAAACTAATAGTTAGCAGGCAATTTTTATGAGGATGGCATGCCACTTGTTAACCTGCCATCTGCCCCTCCACCCTCTTGCTGCAGGCCAGTGCAGGGGCATGGGGACTGTTTACGGGAACAAGTCTGACTCATTGATCCTGTACCTCACGGAGGTTTGCACGTATTAAAAGTTATAGCTCCTGCTATGACTTCATATTATGTCGTGAAAGGATTGATCAAGCGAGGACATTTGATTTTCTACGTAAAGATTAGAAGGGCTTCCGAGGGCCGTGCTGTTAGAAAAACCCACTTCTGCTCTGCCTTGCTTTATTTTGAAATAAACACAGTAACAGGTGCCTTTGTTTCAGTCGGGTTCATGTATTTCTCTGGCTGATTTTTCTTATGATGGTAAGTCAAATGGTAACACATGAACAAAGTGATCACTTCTGCAAACTAAGCACACAGCTATATACGTTCCACTTCAGTGAATAAGCACCAACTAGTACATTGAAAGTGGCCACATAATAATAGAATTGCTGTAGTTGTATGCATCTTGTATGCTTATTTTGATTTGAGTCATAAATTCTCATTGACGTCATTGGGACGTTCAAACCTGCGCCAGACCTGGCAGTCTTATGGCTCAGCCTAATTGGGTTGTTTATTGAATGAAATATCCTTATTGGACAAAATATCCTATTCAAATAAAACAACTAACATTCAGTAAATAAAACAGAGAATGGTTTAAATTAACAGTGTATCAACTATTTTCACCAGTAAAGACTCACACGGTCATACATTACTTTATATTCAATATCAATACTCATGATACTTAAAGTATACCTGTGATAATGCAATTTACCATTTGTTTGCGTGATATTGCTCCTCTCACTCAAAGGGATCAGCTGTGTGTTTCAGTATTTGGAAACCTGTGCAGTCGTCATGTTCTCTCTGTGTTTGTGCTGGTTTCGTTCATGTGCTCCAGTTTGACCAACGTGTGTGTTTGTGTTGTAGTTTAGGTTTACAGTTTCCCATAATCCACATTAAGATAACACCTTATTGAAGAATGATCTGTATTTGTTTTTAGACTATGTATTATGAAAATAAAAAGAAATAAACAGAAGACATCTTGTATCCAGCACCGAATGAAAGGAAGAAGCTTCAAGAACAACACAACGGATGATTTGTCGGTACAACACAAAGGATGATTTCCTTTTAAACAGTGAATCACAATAAAACTTTATTAGTAGAGACCAAGGACATAAATAAACTCTGAAAAAGAGAATCAAAGGATTCCTTTAAGTACCTCCACATACCACCGGACTTTTACTATCCTGATTTTAAAAAGATGGTTGTCTTTCTGATGTTGACACATTTAATACCTTCAAAGTATGACTTTAGAACTGTTTCAGTGACAAGATACAGCCGCTGGGTTTTCAGTCTACTTTTCAATGCATTTGTATCTATTTCATCCTCTGTGCACGAGGCATGGCTTCAATTAATCACAGCTGGGAAATATACAGAAGGCAGCACAAATCTATTCAGCATGAGCATCAGGATCCGATATGATGGGAGACTAAATGTTTCTGTTGGGCTTTTCAAACAAAACAGACTTCAAAACATTGAAGATAACCTCTTCTGTTGTGGAAAGATTACTTCTGGTATTTTTCTCCAGCATGTCAGCGTCTAAAAAAAATGTCCATATTCATCTCAGAGTCCGCTCCTGCTGTGCAGACGGTGACAGCAGGGGAGAATCTGTTCCCATGTTACGCCCTCTTTCCACATCCCTCATCAGGACGTGCGCTCTTAAATATGAATTTCAAGCTGTGTTTTTAATTAAGTCCAGGCTTGTAGATTTGAGGCAAATTGACCTGATGTTATCTGCTGTTTGGCTGGCTGTAGGAAATCCAGCCCAGATGTTAAAGACACTTGATTGTTTCACTTTTTAGGTATTACTATCAGTCAATTGAAGGGATGAAAAACATTCTCACACGTGTGAAAGAAAAGGAATGTCTCAGTGACGGCGGAGTAAAGGAACTGGCTGCAGACACCTCATGTGAAGACGAATCTGCATGTGTTCAAATAACGAAGAGGAAAGAAAGCGTGAAAAAGATAATTTAAGGGAAAGTCTCATAATAACTGATGCACACTGAGCCATGGGATATAAGCAGGTGTTATATCATGTAACGGCTTTGCTGATTGATTTTATTTGAACTTGGCTTGAAAACGATGAGTCAGTGAAATAATAAAGACCAGGTAGGTTTCTACCTTGAGGCGTGCATATTGAGTGGGCTATTAGAAGAGGCTGGCGCTGCACTATAACTGTTATTGGGGTTAGGCCAGTTTGTCTGGAAATGGGACACTTATGCACTTAACAGACGCAACTAGCGACACAGGCTCCTCTGCCCAAAGTGGAGGAAGATGAAGTGGTCTGCCGGGAAGCCCCGGCAGCAAAGCTGGTCGGATGGTCATTTGTTTGTTCTAGTCTGGATGGAAAAAAAAAAACTCAATGTTTACACGATCCAGGACAGACAGTGAGCCAAGCAAGCACACCGGGGGAATTCAAAACACTATTTCCCCAGAGGGCACCCTGAGGAGAAAAAAAACAAAACCCTGCCATCCATAAATGGGTAAAGCCAGAGGAGAGGGTATTGTCTGGAACGATAGAGTTTCTGCATGAACTCTGCAATTCAGATTTGCTACAATGAAATGAATAGAGCCGATTAGCCTTGTTCACACACACTGCAACATCTAATCATGCTGATATTTCATGCAATGTGTGCATCAGGTTGGTTTGTTGTAGCCAAAACTGTGACTGTCTGAGATTCCTGCTTGGCTGAGCTGTTAAAGATGGTGCTCTGATAATAAATCAATTGCAGCCCAGTGTTCAGAGTCAAGACTCTCAACACTGTAAACATTTCTCTCACACCATTTCCCAAAGTAAGTGCTAAAACGCTGAAGTGACTGTGGAAGGTTAAAGGGCACTTATTTCTGGCTTGTATCCTGCCAACAGTTTGCAAATGTCAGATGAGCTCATAGCTACATTAGTAAAGACGCAGGTTGAAGAATAAAACACGAAAGTTGGTGTCAGAGTGAGGACAGCTCCTACTTGGATTTAAACACGGATTGCAAAAGGATGGTATCATCCAGAAGCCTTTAGAGTCTGCTTGAAAGAATTAAAAACATATTTTGTAATCGTGAATCACAATGTTTAACAACTGAAATAACTGTTGCACTTAAAACTTTTATGAGGTGCCGCCTCTGCAGAGGGTAAAATGAACTTTCAGGCTCGTAAAGTGCTTGATTCAATTTTCTTTATTTCTACGACAATGCTTCTTAAAATGTTCTCACTAAACAAATACTCTCCTCTGTCATGATTAAAGAACAGCTGCGATATCTCTCAGTCGGTGAAAGAGACACAACAACACTGCTCAGGAGTCACGTTTCAGAGTTTAAGAAAAGGACCATTTCAGTGGTCTAACAAATATTAAAAAAGAATAGAATTTTGAAACATCAAACACGGGCATTGCATGCTATCACTCACATCTCATATCCTGTAGAGGCACTGACATTTCACTCCCTGGGGTCTGATAAACTAAAGCCTCATTATCTACACTCCCTGCCAAGCAGATGCCTCATTTAGTTCATGTGACTGTGTTTTCTCTTTCTTTTTTTCTGACTATATGTAGACAAAACGAATTAGCCAATTCTTAGATGAACCGACAGTCCGTACACAGTAAGTTTCGCTTCTCCACCCAGATATTGCCTCACAGATTTCCAACACTTGTTTGGGATTAGTAACATCAATAAGTCAATAGTAAATGAAATATTTCTTTCATCTGGCCCTCCCGTTAAATCAAGTGGCCTTCTTGGATAAATAGGACATTCCTGACTTTCATTACTCGGAAGCTCAACTAAACCACGCAGCTTATGGTTAAATGAAATATACCATTGCAAATCAGAGTAAGAAGCTCTTGGCTCCGCTCCAGGGGTCAATATTGTGCTTCAACTGCACAGTTTGACCCGTCACATCTGTCACTCACATGTTTGTGGACCCACAGACAGGAAGACTGGGAAGCTCCTGCCAAAGCAACTGTAACACAAACACATATTCAACGTCTGTGATACATTTATTATGACAGCATAGATTGAGAATGCATTACGAACAGTCTTCATTAAATGACGACACTATAAGAGCGGAAATTGGAATGTAATAATGGGATTACAATATCATGCATTCTTTTTAAAGCTGTTGTGCTTTGATTTCTAAATACGACCGTAAAGTACAAAGTAGGAACATTTCAAAATTTCCACATGCTTCCTGCTTTTTTGTCCACTATCTTCTAGAAAACGTTATTTTTGAAATGGATCTACACAGTGCTCCCCCCTCTATTTTGTTTCTCTCTCAAAACTGTCTCACCGATTCACTTCCACAGCTCCATCAGGTCCCCCTCCCACGCCCCCTCCCTCCCACTTCACCTCCTCCTCTCACTGTCACTGCACTTCACAAACTGAGGTGGGGTGTTTTTACGCTCTCTCCCTCCTCTCCGTCCACTCTTCGCTCTGAGGACGCAATGAGGTTAACAGCACTGTGCGTATGCGGGACCCTGCTGGCTTTTTCAAGTCCCTCTTGGATCATGGCAGAAGAGGGAGTCCTGTTGGATTTGGATAAAGGATTTGGACCCTGCACGGCAACTCTGAGACCCGAGGAACCATGCAGACAGGGGCCGCATGAAGGCACGTGTCCTTACCTATTCAGCCTGCCGCCACTAACTGTTCAACTTCCACAACAACTCAGAGAGCTGGAGAGGATCGTGCAGGACCTGGAGAAACTGAAGGACAGCGTGGATGAACTGAGGGAGATGTGTGCAGACTGTACAGTAAGCAAAAGTGAGAGAGAGTGTGCAAGTCAGAGAGAGCATGAAAAACAAAAGGAGGGTGAGGATGAGAGGAGCTGGATGAGTGAGAGACTTCAAGAGAGTGACAGAGATTACCGACAAGAGGGTGGTGCATACAGGGGTACAGAAAATACAGAAGGAGATGGAGACTTTCGCAAAAGTTTCTCTCTGGAAGAGAAAGACGTGAAAAAACAAGATGCAGAAAGAGAACGTGATAAACAAGTCATAAAAGATCTTGATAATGGAAAACCTGCTGCTAAATTGACCGAAAAAAATGGAAAACCCCTTAAAGTGGGGACAAATGAAAAGGACAGACTTGTGCAAACAAAGATGCCAAATTCTGGTGGGGAAGAGAGCTTAGAATATCCAGATATAGAAACAGGAGCTGACAAAAATAACAGAAAAATAACAACAGACAGAAATATACCACACACAAGTAAGGAGAGTTTCAAGAAATATTCGGAGGATAAGGTGGAGAAACAAAAAGAAAGGAGGATAACCACTAATATGAAAAATCAAGACAAACTTGAAGAAAGTGAACATCATGAGGGGCAATATGAAACAAAGGAAACAGAGAAAAAGACCCCGACTGAAGGCAGTGATAGAGTAAAGATGTTTGAAGACCGTGGTGCGCATACGAATAGTGAGCAAGAGGAGCGTGTGGAGAAGAGAAGGGAAAAGGAAAAGGGAACAAATGTTGAGCGAAATAATGCGAAACCAAAACAGACCGAAGGCATTGGGCACACAGAAAAAGAGACGACTATAAAAATGGAGGAGTTGGAGGAGGAAGGCAGGGAGACGGGAGAGGAGATCAGAACAGAGGGCGAAAAAACAGAGCGCGCACAGGGAAAGAGTGATGGAGTATTATCATCCAGCAAACCAATTGAAAGGACAGACTTTGTATCATTCAGACCAACTCCTGACTCTACAATCAGCAGAGCGGCAAGTCCTGACTCCTCAGACTCTAACAAAGCTATAATCTTTACGTCATCTCTTCCATGGCCTTCTCTGCCCAGTTCCACTGCAGCTTTTATCACCGATGTCAGTCATGAGACTATAGCTGCCTATGAACCAACAGAAAGCACAAGACTTAGAGCATCTGGTAATTCGGAGACACAATCTCCTGATGCTGAGTTTGACACTGCAACAGCCTCAGTGAGCACGCTGGGTGGGCCTGGACAACAAATAACCAGCCCCACTGATACCCTCAAACCTCCATCCGAAGTAAAACCCAGAGCAGGTCTCAATGGTCAAGTTAGCTCAACTACGGCTACCACAGCTCGACATGAGAACGGAGATGTCACTGCAGCTCCCCAAACTAGTGGTAAAAGCCACTGGACAACTAATAAGAATATCAGCTCAAACACTAAGAGTGGCCTCAAACCTCTGCCAGGCCGAGGACCAAAACCTGGCGCAAAGCATAAACATGAAACTAAATCTGAAGCAGAGCAAGAGCTGAAAAGTACTCAAAATGATCGTAAACCAGAACGAGCTTTTCCTGACAAAAGAATAAAAAATATCCAAAAGCAGAAGCCTTCCCTTCCCAAATCCACAACCAACCAATCAAAACCTGCCAACAACCCAAAACATGTCCAGATTATAAAACATGACCAACGAAGACAACCCGATGTTCTCTCAACTGATCAAAATCTAAAAAACACTTCAAAATCTAAACATGACAGAGAGCGCGCACCTGGTCAACACAAGATGCCAGTTGAAATACCCAAAACAAATCCAAAGTCTGTCACTCCGACCCAGCGACAGAATCAAAAACATCCAACTGTTAACACGACCCGTTTAGACAGATATCCTTCAATCAACCAAATGGAAGAGCCTGAAGAAACTTCTGATGAAAACTCAAAACCTGGGAGAAAACCGTTCTATCCTGTTAAAACGACCAAATCGGACGTAATTAAAAAACCTGAGATGAGACCAGAAAGTGAAGACACAACAGCAGATCGATCATTTGATCGAAACCGAGATCAATCACCTGTTCATGAACCCGAATTAAGAAGAAGTGAAATGACTATTTTAGCTCCAAACCCTAACCAAAATGTTACAAGAGAGTCTGTAGAAAAGGCAAAAGGAGTGCCTTCACTGGAGCCTGCCAATGAAGACTCGTCCACACATAAAAATTCTCCTGATCAAAGGTTTCACCCCAGTCAGAAAATCACAACACATAACCAAAAGCCTATAACTGAATCCATGAGAGAGACTGATGACAATCCCCTTTTTGGGGGCACATCACCTCAACAGAATATTACACCCGATCAATCTCGTCCATCACCAGATCAAAAGCAAACACCCCATCAGAAAATAGTATTATTCAACCAAGAGCCTGTAGCTGAGTCTGACAGAAATCCCATCTTCAAACCTACGTCTAATGAAGAATCAACACCTCGAGGAAAAATCACACCTGATAAAGGTAATACAGGATTGGATCAAACACCCAGTCAGAGAATCCCAGTAATCAACCCAAAATCAGTAACTGAGTCCATAGAAAAGTCTAAAGAAAATGTGTCATATGAATCTGTGTCAAATCCACATTTGACACCTAAACAGAAATTTCCACCGGATCGTACCATTAGACTGCCAGACCAAAAGTTTGCACCCATACAGAAAATACCAACAATAGATCAAAAAGGAACCACAAATATAACTGAGTTCATAGAAAAGTATGGCAAGAATTCTTCAACTTTCCAAACAGTAAAGGAAGACTCAAGACCTGACCTCAAAATTACACCTGACTTGGGTAATACTGGTACACGGCCATATCAAAGGTTTAAACCTAATGAGCAAATACCACCAAACAACCAAATGCCCAAAAGTGAGTCCATAGAAGGGTCTGACAAAACTCCCACAATCAAGCTTACAAAGAATCCAGACTCAACACCAGGACAGAGCATATCATCAGATGAAGTTAATATTAAGCCAGATCAAAAGCTAACACCCCATCAAAACACACCAAGAGTTCACCAAGACTTTGTAACTGAGTCAATTACAAAGGATGAAGAAAATCCTACATTTCAGCCAATATCAAATAAAGACTCAATACCTGATGAGAAAATTACACCTCATCTGGTTGATACTCATTCAAATCAAAGGTTTAACGCCAGCAGAAAAATCCCTAAACTTTACCAAGAGTCAGTAACTGAAAAGGAAAGGTCTGGTGAAAATCCTTCACTTGACCGGAAAACAAACAAAGACTCAACACCTATACTAAAAACTATACCTGAACAAGTTGATGCAAGGCCCAATCAAAGGCTTGATCCCAATCAGGAAATACCAACAATTTATCAAAATCCAGTGATTGATTCTATGGAAAAGTCCAACAGAAATCCCACATTCAACCCTACGTTCAATGAAGAACCAACACCTGGACAGAAAATCAAAACTGATCAAGGTAATACATGGTCAGGTCCAAGAGATGAGTTCATAGAAGGGGTTGAAGAAAATTCTTCTTTTGGGTCTTCATCCAATCCAGAGTTGGCACCAGACCAGAAACCTGATCAAGCTCGGACATTACAGGATGAAAAGCTTTCAACCCATCAAGAGATACCAACATTTGACCAACACTCTGTAACTGAGTCCATGGAAAGGTCTGACAAAGATTCCTCATTTGACTCTTCAACTAACAAGGAATCACCACCTGGACAGAAAATAACACCTGAAAAAAGTAATACATGGCTGGACCAAACATTCAAACCCAGCAAAAAAAATCCAAAACTCAACCAAAAGACAGAGACTGACTCCATGAAGAAATCAGATGAAAATCCTTCAGTTGATCTCTCTTCTATGGAGAACTCATCACCTGGGCAGAAAGTTATACTTGACCGAGTTATTACACCAGCTGAAGAAAAGTTTGAGCCCAGTCAGAAAACCCCAACAATTAACCAAGAATCCATAGCAATGTCTGAAAACAATCCCTTTGAGACTGTATCTAATCCAGATTTGACACCTGGGCAGAGGATTACTGATCAAGCTGGTACATTGCCAGATCAAATGCTAACACCCAATCACAACATACCAATATTCAACCAGGAGTCTGTAACTGAGTCCATGAAAAGGTCTGATAGTAATCCTTCACGTGAGATTACATCTAAAGAACACTCAACACTCGATCAGAAACTGACACGTGATGAGGTTAATACACGGCAGGATCAAAAGTTCAAACTCAACCAGGAAATCGTTACAATCCACAGAAAGCCAGAAAATGAGACAATGGAAAGAAATGAAAAAAATCCCACATCTAATCGAGACTCAACACCAGGAAGAAAAATCACACCTGAACGAGTTAATACCCGGCTGGATCAACGGTTTAAACCCAACATGAAAAATCCTAAAATTAACCAAAGACCTAAGCCTGGCCAACGGCTGAAGCCAAACCAAAAGCTCTCAAAGTCTGTGACAGACTTAAAGACTAAACCAAATGTAAGCCGTAAAACTGACCAAGCACCCCGAATCAATCAGCAACTTAAAACACCCAGGCCTAATTTAAATGTCAAGCCTCAGCCTGATGAAGTCTCCAGGGCCGCAGCTAACAAAACATCCAAACATCCTCCACCAAACAGATTCCCAGTTCGACCGAGAGTCAAGCCAGGAGCAACACCTGTTCAAAGGCCCAAACCAGTACAACCACGGCCAATTGAAAAGACAGAGTCAAACCGAGATCTTCCTGCAGTCAGCTGGACTACTTCAGACGGCATCCAAAACTCTCAAACTGGCATGCCACCTGCATCTGGCCCTGGAAAAGACATTGCTGCGGTGAGTCATTCCCTGAAGGGCAAAGAGCTCAACCCCAGCATGAGGAAAACGGTAACGCTGGCTCCAAAGACTGCCACGAGCCTGGAAACTGGACCCTTTCTTAACGTTCACACTCTCTCTGAAGACTTCACAGTGAGCCTGGACAGCAGGACTGTGTCCGATCTGAAGCCACAAGCAATCAGTCAACCACCATCAACCCCAACCACGACAAGATCAGCTAAGAGCGTGCACAGGATGCTCCCAAGCGACGTCCCGAGCACTGATCAAAGATCCACAGAGCCTTATCCGATTCTCAAATCTGCCTCCGGCTCACAAGCTAACAAACTGCAAAACGTGGAGGAGACAGCATCTACAATCCCTTCCCCCAGTTTCCAAATGACTCCCCCCCCCAGCCCCGACCACAGGTCACCAACCTCTCCCACCTCTGGCCTCGAGCCCTCAGGTGCAGAGTCGTCCACTCCCAGTGCACGTGAACTGCGGGTGAAAATCAACCAGGTGGCTGCTTTCTTCAATAATAGCCTGAGTTCAAATGGGAGACAAGCAGTCAGACATCCAAAACAGCACCCCGGGGATACTCCGGGAGGCAGCAGGCCTGACAGAACAGAAACGCCACCACTGATACCATCTAAAGGTAAGAGATACCATTTCAGTGTTACACGATTGTTTCTGTTTCTATGTGAAAGCTTTACACCAACAGAACGAAGCAAGACCGTGAAACTCGTATCATTTTCTGTCCTGCTGCAGAAGAATTTAAACCTACAAAGTAAAATCAGCAAAACAATTTCAAAATCAATTTTCAACAGGCTCCGACAAAACATCAAAATGGAAACAAAAATAATGAACTATTCTCTAGTAAAAATCACAAAAGAGAAATAAAGCTGATTTAAAAACTGCCACAGGTTTGATTTGTGGGAAGATTATTTGAAATATATCAAACTAATGAGGACCAGAGATAAAAGTACTTCAAGACAATGAACCCAGTGATTATTTGTAAGTATCACATTAAAATGTCCTGACTGTATGGTCTGGTTGTCTCTGTAGCTTGCGTCATCTATTATTTAAAATAAAGAAAAATGTGCAGCTTTATTTGAATGTCATGGGGATAAAAGTTTAACTATGTGCAGGCTGGCGGCTCTAAAACATCCTGGTTGGAGTGTTTTCTGTTCACAAAGTGAATCATCAATTTATTCAGTTCAACAACAGAGATTAAATAGTGCAATTGCCTAGTGTTGCATAAACATGTCTTAGTTACCCTAACAAACAGTGAAAATGAATTTTCATTTCTTCAAATGCAGTTCTGTGTGCTTCTACTGCGGTGGTCCTGAAGTCAGCAGCACTAACTCATTTTATGGTGGAAAGTGTTTGCACTGACTTGTTGCACTCCTGACCTCCTCCAACATATTTCACGGCTGCATACCAGGTGTAAGATGATAATGTCACCTGCAAAGTAAAATGAAACAATAGCGGGACTTTGGTGACATCCTGTCTTAAATGAAAGAGGGATTTTCCGCTTTGGGGGGATATAAGGGGAATAAGAAAGAGGGCTTTCTAAACCTTTGTAATTTACTTTCATCCTTCAATAGTTTCCAGTGTGATGAGAGACTGCTCGGACCACCTGCTCAGAGGACACACTGAGAGCGGGGTGTACCTGGTGACCCCTGACCTCCGCAGCAGGAGCTTCCCGGTGTTCTGCGACATGGAGCGGGACGGTGGCGGGTGGACCGTCCTGCAGCGCCGCCGGGACGGCAGCGTGAGCTTCAACCGCTCCTGGGCGGAGTACCAGTCCGGGTTCGGGGACCTGCACGCGGGGGAGTTCTGGCTGGGCAACAGTATGATCCACCTGCTGACTCGTGAGAGGGACATGACGCTGCGGGTGGAGCTGCAGGACTTCGACGGGGTGGAGGAGCACGCGCAGTACGCGCTGTTCCGAGTGGCGAGCGAGCGGCTGCGCTACAGACTGACGGTGGGCGGCTACTCCGGCACAGCGGGCGACGCTCTGCGCTTCAACAAGCGCTACGACCACAACAACCGGGCGTTCACCACCCCGGACCGGGACCACGACCGGTACCCGTCCGGGAACTGCGGGGCCTACTACAGCTCCGGCTGGTGGTTTGACGCCTGCATGGCGGCGAACCTCAACGGGAGATACTACGAGGGGAGCTACAAGGGGGTCCGGGACGGCATCTTCTGGGGGACGTGGCACAACATCTCCACAGAGTATTACCCCACTAACGACAGACAGTCATTCAAAAGTGTCCGGATGATGATAAGACCCAAGGGATTTGCACCATGAGCTTTTACTCCGTTGCAGAAAAATAAGCACCGGGGTTCTGCTATAAGGCTCAGTGCAAGTGTTAATTAAACTCTCATTGTATCATGCACACCGTTATTATGCGCTGTTGACACTATGCTGCCACCTAGTGGTATTTCTATCACGTAACATTGTTTCTTCACAGGATGAGGAGACAATAACTGAGGATGTACATAATCGAAGCAATAATCCTATTACTGACTCTTTGTGTCGTTTAAAAGTATTTTTCAAGAGAGGAGTTTGTGAAAGAGATATTTTTCTATCAGTGACGGTAGAGTGAATCTGCAGTGGCAGGGATGTTTTTAATGCAGTACTGGAAGACCAGTTGATAGTTCATTGAAGCTATCTGGGAGGCTGTTTTATAATTTGACTATGCATGTGGATGAATAATAAAGACAGTTATATGAAGGCTTGTTTTTTTTTTTTTTTTTTCTGTTTTTCGTCCGAAATCTGTTTTCAAAAAACAGCGGACAAAACTGAAGTTGAAGCCACCTCCAGGCATGTTTTTGAACCCTTTTGAGAGATTATATATTTAGTAAATTGTGCATCTCATGTTTTCTTCTCAACTACATAATTGCAGGATATATGAACAAAGACATACCTACTTACTGACAGGTGTCAGTTTTGTAGTATTTTGTTACGACAGCATAAACAACAATGTTTGGCTCTTAGCAAATAATCTCCCGTTCCCAGTATGTGCAGCTGCTTGATACTAAATGAGCGTAAGATATGTGACAAAAACAAAACAAACAAACAAAAAAATAGGAGTTGCTTGAACATCTGCACCATACACAGAAAACTATGGCACTTATGTCTAATGAGTCATAGTTAGTCTTTTTTCTTGTAAATAACACATTGTATTGGAGGGCAGTACTCACTCAGTATTTCATAAACACTCTAAAAGGAGCACTAAAGAACATTTAGTGAACGTTTGATCTCTAAATGATGAAACGTGTGTAATTTTGAACAATCTGCATGATATCTGCCAGTATTACTGGACACTGACTTTAAAGTATTGGTGTTTAGAAATATGCTTACACCATTTTAAGGTTCCGATTTTCAACCCCCCATATTTTAGGACAGTAATCTCCAACCCTATAAGGGGGATCTCATGTCCTTCATGTTTTGTATGTTCCCCTGCTTTAACACAAGAGAATCTACTAACTATGACATCGCCCGATCTCATCAGATAGTCTAATCATGAAAGTCTAAGTGCAATCACGTGGAGGATGAGGGGTCTCCAGAACCAGGGTTGGAGTTTTAAGGAGTGCTTTGGGAAAAGTAAGCGACTGGCAGCCAGGAGAAACTCAATTACCCAGCAGCTTTTGCAACGCAAACGTCAGTTAAAAACATGCTCACACCAGCCTACTGATTGGTCGTAACTAAAAGATAGGCGGGTCTAAATTTACACAAGCATATACATCCGGTTTGTCAAGTCGACCACAGTAACAGGGACTGTAAATTTCAACGTAACAGTTCAAAGAAACTTACAAACGAAGGCCAGAAAATGCTGGTTTTCTTGAAATTGGTCCGTTACAGTGGTTTGGTTCCTCTTTTGGGGGAGTGGATTGTTCCAAGACGATCTTCTTGGAACAGTGTTTTCAGTTAATATTTTCAGTGAATGTGTACAAAGTAGTTTCTGTCATCATGAGGAAACTGAATTGTTTATGCGCTGCAATAAGAACAAGTTGTGTTGTCGTATATTTTTTGTAACACTCGTTCAACAATAGTAATGATTACTAACACTTGGTTTAAATCAGGGGTGTCAAACACAGGCGCCACATATCGACACGTTTCACCTTGAGTGGGCTGGACTGGTAAAATAGTTTCATAGCCTTTATATTTAAACTTTAAAGGTTTTTGTTGTGGCGCAGAGTATATGTGATGAAGACGTCTACATTTTTGTGAAATGAAACAATTACTACTGAGAATTACTACAATATCAAACCATATTTAATGAAACTGTCTGGTGCAGTTTTGTGCTGTGTCAGCAACTCTTAAGAAATTTCTTAAAAAAAATCAATGTTTCCTTGACAATTTACCATTTGCTTATTGGGTCGTTTTGGAGCCTCTTGCGGGCCGGGTTTTGCCCACAGGCCTTATGTTTGACACCTCTGGTTTAACCTCTTATTTACCATTTTTAAATCAAATGTATCGTTTGAAAATTGGTGACAATAGAAATGAAATCCTGCTCAACCCCTGCAGTCCTGACATAACGAGCCTCGCTGTAAATCAATGCCTTACGTTTCCTTTTTCCATGTGAACATTTACTCTGGAGGCTCGCATCGGAAGTGCCGCGTGTTGTTCATTGTTGCGGTGATAAACATGTGGACGGTGCATGTCGGCTGAATGACACCGTGTCTGTTGTTGTGGTGTCAGTAGCAGAGTGGATGAGCTGCTTTACCTCCAGGTGACCGACATGTTTAGCAGGGCCGCAGTTCAGCGGGGGTCAGCCGGACTCCGCTGCTGGTCTCTGGCACTCGGTGGCTCCTCTCGGTCCTCCTCCTCCTCCTCTTCCTCTTCCTCACATGCCGGGGAGAAGCCTCCTCTCAGGCAGTGGGATCTGGCTGTCAGTCCCTTCACCACGGTGCGAGCGCAGCTGTCCTGCAACATCTCCATCCAGCCGCTGGACCCGCACGCCTTCCCCGAGGCTGACCGAGTCTTCGTGGCTGTGTCCGGGCAGGACACTCAGCAGGAGGTCGCTCCGGACCGCCTGCATGTCCGCTACGACGAGGAGACCAGGGAGCTGCTCATCTCCGCTCTGGAGGCGCACAGCGACCTGTCCATCCACATGACCGCTCCGATTAAAAGTAGTGAGTAGCAGCATCAGCTCAGATGATCTCCAGCTCTTCTCATTGTCCTTGAATATAACACTGCACGTGCCTTTGTCAGATCTCTTCATCACTGCTCAAGGAGAAGGCAGCGTGCACGTGAAAAAAATGGAGTGTGACATCTGCAAGGTGCAAACTGAAAGAGGCAACTGTTCCCTGCACTCTGTGAAGGTGGGTGCTCCGAGCTTTAAATATAGTATGTGAAAGTAGCTGGTGGGGCTCTTTGCAGCCTTTCAGTAGGCGCACAAAGCAATCACAATATATTTGACTTTTTTTTTTTAATATGTAAAGAGTTTTAAGTGTGTATAGTAAAAGCAGGTCTCAGCTGACTAAAGGGTAAGGCGGAGTACAAGACAGGTCGCCAGTCCATCACAGGACAATGACAGACAGACAGACAAACACACACTCACATTAACACCTACAAACAATTTAGCATCACCAATTAATCTTACATGCATTTTGTTTGACTATGAGAGGAAACTGGAGTACCCAGATTGAACCCTCACAGATTGAGCACATGCAAACTCCACACAGACAGGCTGATTGCAACCCACAAGGTGACTTTGCCTGTGCTATAGAACATATTGTTAAAAGGTAAAGTTGATATACTTCCAAGAGAAGTTATTTCAAATTGGAAGCTAAATATTTTTACTGTGTGTGTGTGTGTGTGTGTGTGTGTGTGTGTGTGTGTGTGTGTGTGTGTGTGTGTGTGTGTGTGTGTGTGTGTGTGTGTGTGTGTGTGTGTGTGTGTGTGTGTGTGTGTGTGTGTGTGTGTGTGTGTAACATACACATGCATTGTCAAATACTCTCCACAATGAGAACATCCCTGATTTGATTTCAGTTTTGGGGGTCTTTATAATTCTAGTTAATTGGGGTCTCTACACGGCCTGTAGTCAGAAGTGAATTTGAGATTCTGTATTTCTTTTGCACTGTGATGGACGCACCCTGCCTTTTGTATATTGGCAGCTGGGATCAGTTTACTCCACCTTAACCTCCCGAGAATCAAATTTATTACACATTTGGAACCTTGATGTGAAGCTAACTAAAAAAAAAAAAGACACATTATAACATGAATAACATACCTCAGTATTTACTTAGTTTAGTTTTTCTAAATATGGATGGATGGATGGATACTTTATTGATCCTGTGCTGGAAATTGCTGTGTTGCAACAGTACATACAACAGAAGTAATGCAATGATGACAGTAATTACTGTATAATGCAAATAAGGAAAAACCAAATGTAAGAAGAATATAACATAATCTAAATATTACATAAAATATTAATAATATATGATAGATCTTATTCAGTAATATGATAATGTCTATATTTACATTGTTAATGAGAATATAAAAAGCAAAAACTTCCAATATGTATTGACAGGTATATTTACTATGAAATCTTCTGTAACCTTGATGGTTACTTGAAGTCTTGTTTGGAGGCATTACAGCATGAGCAACAGTGACAAAGAGCAGTTTTAAAATGTACACTTTTCAGCACATGTGACAATTAGCAACATCTAACTTATATTTGTCAACCTAAAATTTGAAATCCTGTTGTTAATCTGGATAAGTGAGAGATGCATGGATCCCACGTCTGGAATGTTTGATACAGTTTCCTTGTCCTATCATGTTTATTTTTTATTTTTTTTGGATGTATCCCAGGGTCATCAGGTTGAAGTGCAGTCTTGTGGAGGACATGTTTCAGGGGTGGGCACCATCCATGGCAACGTGACCATCAGAGCTCAAGGAGACAGTGTAAGCAGTTATCCATGGTTTTATACTCAGCGGTCATTAGGGGGCAGCAGCAGCCTGATGCAGGTTGGGCTTTATGTAACCAGATCTGATCAGAAGATTGAGCTAGAAACAGTTAAAATCACACAGTACCTGTCTGCTGTAATCACCTGTATCCTGGCAGGCAGTGGATGTGAAGAAGCTCCAGGGCACCAGCATGAACGTGTCCACAGAGCAAGGCCCTCTGAAGGTCAAAGCCATCTACGCTGAGTCCAGCTGTGTGTCCTCTTGCTCGGGGAGGGTGGAGCTGGGCCATGTGCATGGTGAGTGGTATCCATAGAGCCTTTCATACACACTGAAACATTGAATCTTTCAGTCTTATTAATGCTAAAGCCAAAGTTGGTGCAGAGAAAAGTACGAAGATAAGGAAGATGGAGCAACAACAAAAGATGAAGCACTTCTGATATATTTAAAGAGAAAGAGATAGTTATTATTATTTGACGAGTCTAGTTTTTAATTACCCTGTTGATAACCCACCAAGTACTAAAAACGATTAACATCTGCTCATTGGTCCAACTGTTTTCATGAACACTATGCCCTAAGCTCTTTACACATTCTCTCATTAAAATCACATTGTATTCTATTTTTTCCTGATAAATAAATACACAAACATGGTTTTCTTCAGCTGATTCAATTGATCCCTGACTTAATATTTGTTCACATAAGAGCTAATAATAATGTCCTGCTTACCCACGAAAGCAGAAGTGTCCAATCCCGGTTCATGAGGGCAACTGAGCTGCAGGTTTTCATTGTCTCCCTCCTTCCAACTACTCTGGATCTGATGAATGTTTATGTCTGAAGCTCCATATTAAGTCTGAAATTTGCAAAACAAAACTCTGGCCACTCTGGGCACTATACAACTGAGGTAAAGTTCAGATTACAATGATGGGAAGTGAGGAAAACCTGCCATTTCTATTTCAATGTCTTCCCGGTACAGACAAAAGTTTTATTCTCCGTGATATGGAAATAATTATCCTGTTAACGTCACTGATGCAAGTTTATGAGAAACAGTTTTCTGCTGCCAGGATTTTCACTGTGTTACTATAAATGATAAGTATACTTATTTGTCTTCCAGTAGCTGCATGTCAACTCTCAACTAGAGAATACTGCAGTTAATCCTAACCTTTGTGCTTGCAATGATTTAAAGGCAACGCCACTGTGAAGAACCAGTCTGGAGATACAGTTATCGGTAAGCAGGATGAACTGACCATAAGGTAACCCACGTGCGGTATGTATCCGTGCCTGATTAAGTCATAACCCCTGAGGCTTGCTTTGCCTTTTGCAGATGGTTCAAATAGTTTCCTGAAAGTTTCTTCTCTCAGCGGAAAGATCGATGTCTATGTGGGAGACGGTGGCAGCGCTGTACTTCACAGTCAGGAAGGTAAACACACAGTGTGAGAAGATTGTGAGCAACATTTCTTTGCATTCTTTGCTCTGTATTCTAAGTGGTTTTTTTTCTGCTGGGTCATATGAAGGAGCGGTGAGTGTGCGTGTCCCGTCCTCATTACGAGCTGGAGTGGAGGCCCGTGGGGTGTCGGTGGACATCAGCCCAGAGGTTGTTCTGTATGGATTAGTAAACAATTCCACAGAAGGCCATACCACAGTTACTGGTAAGCTATTATGGTTTTATTGGATTGCCCCCACTTTGATATATTTTAATAACGTAAATTTCCAACACTTAAATAAACACAGAACATTCTGTCTTTTTCATATCCTGCCTCCGTTTTATTCATGTCCTTATTCCGGCTCTGTATTTATTTGTTTAGGATACATGAACGGAGACCCTCCAGTGGACCGCTGGGTTAAAGCTCAGACAGACGGAGGCTCTGTCACACTGAGGACGCAAAGCTGGTTTGAGACCCTGAGGCTTGGGAGCTGAGTGGCTGCATTTCCACATATCATAATGCTGCATCACTGCACTCAAGCTTCAGTTTAAAAGAAAGAGACCGATTTTACTGCAGCTCCTCAAAACAGAATGTCACCATGCCCGTCCTTAATTATTTAAATTATTGCTCAGGTTACACAGTGTTTCAAAAGAAACAATAAATTTTATGTGGTGTATTAAATGTTCTTTATTTAACCATTGGGAAACAATACTGTACCTGCGTAATAGTGTTTATGCTGAACTGCCACAATTTACTGATGCTGTTATTAATATAAATAAAGCATGTTCATATTTTAAAAATGTTTTATGTACTTTGTTTTATTAGCACTGCTTATTGGTATAAGATCTCATTCTGAAAGTAATAATTAGAAATGATCTAAGAAGAATATAAATAAACAAACATCATTAACTTCCTCAAAACATTTTCAATAAAAATCCAGCTGATGACGTAATATAAAGCTTTGAATATATATTTTAGGATGAGTGCATCCTGCACCTAAAGGGAGCCAGCTCAAATAAAATTCATGAATAAAAGCTAGAAACCAAAACCTGTCCAAAGTAATGTCCACTTAATTATGTATAAGTTTGAGAGAAACAGTTTAATTCTCAATTGCAAGTGTTGAAAGAGTTATTAAAAGAGAAGATTGGGTTGAAGGCAGTGTGTGAGCATGTTACAGATAAAAAGTGATTTTAGATGCAAAAGCAAAGTCGAGCAGCACCGGACATTCCTCTGACAAACGGATGAACTGTGAAATGCCAGCGACGTGACTGAAAATATGCAGTCTGGAGCTCTGCCCTGATCAAATTAGGGTTTATAAAACTTGATCTCATTCTGTATTTTGGTTTTTAAACCATGCAATAGTTTCCAGATGCATCATCACAGGCACACAAAGTGTTTGAGCAGCAGGGTTGATTTTCACTAAAGCATTTCATATTTAAAGACCCTGGTATTTCATTTTATTTACAATTTTCCATTTAAAATAAACTTTAAAGAAGCTTGGTTGTTCTACATTTCACTGATATTTTAAGTAGCTAATTGTGCAATGACACAGTCCTGCCAGTTCAAGCTGAATTTGAGTTGTTGTAGAGGAGACATCCCGTCGGATGCATTTCTATTGGATGCTGAGGTACTGTGGTGAACACGCTGGAGAGCAGGGTGAGCCATCAGATATTTAACTCAAGTTCACAACAAGGGAAATGGAATGAATTTGATCAATTTGACTTTTCTTGACCATTTGACACGGATCACAATGTTAACGGCAAGAAACACTTAAAAGAATATACTTTTCATTTCATGGGGTCTTTAATTTTCTCTTTACATCATTTGTGTACTTGCTGGGTGAGTCAGGACTTTGGGCCACTCCACCATTTCCCAAACAATGTTCGGTGACCAAAAGCTCTATTTGGCTCATATTGTGTCCAAACCAGTACGAGGGCCATCATTGCTGTGCTCCCAGTAAGTCACATGTGGCTCCAGCTTCCGGGCAGCGGCTCTGAGAAAACACATGGTCATTGTTCCGGAGGACTTTACCTGCATGACTCTACATCTACAGCAAGTCGTACGTCTAGTTGTGAGTTCTTGTCTTACCTGGAGATGCCACGGCAGCAGACCATTGTGACGGACTTGAGTGGAGGACACAGGCGCTTTAAGTGTCCTATTGTGCGATCGGTAAGTAGAACACAGCCAGTCACATCAAGCTCTCGCAGGTACGGAGATCCACAGGTCAGATACTGCACTGCCATATCTGTCATCTGTGGCCAGACGATAGAAAAATAGAAAATATGGCTTGAATTTACAAGATGAAGGACATATGAAGCATATTTAAAGCCTGTAGGAGTGTTTATGTGTGTTTATACCTTAGGACAACCTGATATCCGCAGTGTGACGAGACCTCTGCAGTGAAATGAGAAGGATCTGACAGCTGCATCTGACAGAGCTGCACAGTGAGTGACATCAACATGCTCCAGGTCGCTCATATTCTTGCATAGCTTCTGCCCAACATAAGAGAGTTGTGTGATAAAATGTTACCGTGCAAAATGGATGAGAAGCAACAATGGACAAAGATAGGCCTTAAAATGAAATGATGCGTTTAAGTGGGATAACATTGTGTCCATTATGTAGATGTGCTTTTTAAGGAAGCATTTTGGGCTCATTTTCTTTCAGTTGCTGATATTTGCAAACGTGACATGATTTGTACCTCAATGCCAAAGTCTGTGACATGAATGCACTCAGCAAGAACCAACTTCTTCAAGTGAATCCCCTTGAGATTAGTTAGTCCCTAAAAGCAACAAATACACATTTACTGACCGCTCCCCACAATAGCCAGATGTACATTCTTCGGGAACAAGTGACGGCAAGTGCAAACGTGTACACCCTACCTCATCCCAGATGTTGCAACCACTGATGTCAAGAGAGTAGATGGAGCTGCCACTCAGCTGCTCCATGGCCACGTCAGTTAGTCTCTCACAGTAACTTAGATTGAGGTGGTACAGTTTACTTAACCTGATAAATGGTGCACGCACACACACGCACACACACGACACAAAAGGTTGCTGCAGTATACTGACCACAATCAGAGGTATGTGTGCTCACATCACCCACATTGTGTGAGGGTTACCACATTTTTAGGGGGAAACTGGACTTAATGATAAGAATAAGCAAGTTGATGTACATAAATAGGACATTAATGTAATGTGCTCTGAAGTAGAAAAGACACCTGAATATGTGAAATCTGAACAAACCTGGACGCGATCATCATGACTGAAATGTCAGTAATGTAACTGCACTGACTGACATTCAGCTCTTGCAGTGTCTTGGCTGAGGCACCTTTGGTCAAATACTGTATCCCATTGTCACTCACCCTGAACACAAAGTGCATGTCAAGCAGCATAATGAAAACGCAATCTGAGACAACAGCTGTCAAGCTCAAACACACCTGCTACAAAGTGAGACATCGAGATACTGCAGGTGTTTTAGGGTGGCCATAGATTTGAGGCTGGCGTCTGTCATTCTTGGGCATTGCGCAACATGGAGTCTGTGGAGGTCTTGTGAGCTGCTGCACAGGGCCTTCCAGCTGATGTCTGTGAGCTGGTTGTTGCCTAAAGCAAACATCAAGGTATAGGAGAGAGAGAATAACTGGACCAGAGTGACAGGGTTTTTTTTTTTTTTTTAAATGTGTATGGAAATGAAGTTTACGGGACACTGAGTGATCTCACCCTCTGTGCTGAAAGACTTCAGTTTGGCTGCTTCAGCGATGGCTTTGAGAGTGACGTCGGAAAGATGAGGAGCATCCAACAGAGAAATGGTCAACAGGCAGCGGCATCTGTCCAATAGTGCCTGTTAGAGAAGAGTGAGACGCAAACTTCTCATTGCTACCAAAGGGTTAAGGGTGTAAGGAGTAAAGAAAGGCGAGAGGTGGCAAAACAAATACTTCTTTAATTTGCACCTTATTTTTTGGCTCTGGATTGAACATTCCTCATCAGTGACGGTGGCTTCAGAAATGAGAACACTTACCAGAACACAGTTATCGGACAGGGTGGGCATGTCATCAATTACAATCTCTTTGAGTGACGAGCATCCAGCGGAAATATATCTGAAGCAATTTACTGTCATCTTGGAGGAGGGAGGAGGGAGAGAAGGGGGGGGGGGGGGGGGGAGGAAAATGTGAGCTGGAATCTGAATCATTCTCCTGGATGCAGTTTCAGTTTGGCCTTTAAGTTTTCAGTGGCCCGTAAAGTCAAACCATGCATCTGGAACCAAACTAATGCACATTCCCTTGGGAAAGTGGGTTTTCATGTTGTAGTGCATGTGCTGTGTTTTGGAATATACACATGCCGAGTGGGTGGACCAGAGTTCATTGTATAAACCCAACCCCCCTCCTGGCTCTACGTTGCCTCCCTTTCACATCCCAAACCATTTGCTCCGCGCTCTCACTCGGTGCAAATGTGGACCAGTGTGAAACAAGAGCAGGCACGTGGAAACTAACAGGAGTGACTGGATTTATCCAAGACTGACTCGGGAGGAAAAGAACAGTGAAATTCAGAGGCAAGCCCACACTGAGAAGAGTATACCAACTAACCTGTGTACATCCAGACAAGTTGAGGTGGAAGAGATTGGAGCAGCCCTGTCCTGTCCTCAGGTAGATAAAACCTTCATCTGTCAACCTGTAGCAGTAGGCCAGACTCAGGTATTGAAGGTTGAGACCGTTCCTGTTCAAAATTAGTAGTCGAGTGTAAGAAAATAGAGACAAATACCTATTTTTGTCATTTTTCCAAGAAGATTGTGGTTTTGTTTTTTTCTTGAATAAATCGAACTTAGTTTGATTGAATATTTCAGAAGAAAAACATCAGTCAAACTACAACACATACTAAAAAAAAACATCTTTGAGAGAGAGAGAGAGACAGAGAAACAACACAATCAACAATTATATAGTCAAGAAGTTATAAATACCACATTTGCTCCTCTAAATAATTCAGCTCACAAAGACCACACCGATTGCACAATAATATACAAGTTGGCTACAACTCGACAAAAACAAATGTGGACATTCTGGAGACTTGGTGTCAAGAAACCAAAGAAAATGAGCATAAGGCAAGGGCATTTGTAATCACAGTTGAGTTGAAGCTGGAGTACTAAATTAAAGTAGAGAAAAAGCCTTGGAACTTCTGGTGTTTACCTGGAAAGTTGCTTCAGAGTTTCATTTGTTACAAGGGTGCAAGAAAGATTTAGGTAGAGCAGAGAAGGACAGTTCTCCACAATCCTCTGAATCATCAAATCCTGTTATAGAGCAGAGCCAGATGTTATGCTCAGTTGCCTCAGGAATGTCTTTAGTACAAGATTGATTCTATTGGACGAGAAACCAGTTACCAATAATTCATCGTTAATCTCTGTGTCAATAAAAGCAAGAAAACCCAGAAGACTGACAGAAAAATGCACATGTGATATATGAAGATGAAATATTTGTATTCATAACTGGGACACACCATGGGCACACTTCACAATCTTTACTCACAGTTACATTTCGGCATTCTGACACATTGAGCTCCTGGAGATTTCTGCACTCACCTGCGAAAAACAAGAGATAAAATTAGAGAAGAGCAGAGTCTTCGAGCTTTAGGCTATGGTAACCATTTCTGGAAAAACAATCATTTAATTAGGTAACATAGTATTGGACATTGATTTATTATATCTCATCTAAGAATCAAGATGTTTCACAAGTGTCTTATAATTCAAAGTCACATAAAGTATATGTACAGAGATCTTGTCTCCTACGTAATGATTCTGTGTTCCACAAGGTAAACAGCAGCAGTCGCAACAATAACTCTGTTGCCCTTGCACCTTTTGCATCTCTTTTCAAGCCTTGAGACCTTTCATCACAAGCTCCTGCTTTGACCCAAACGCCTCCTTCTGGAAAGACTGCTGCAGGGCTCACAATGCGTGTGAACTCCTCTCTCCTGCTGGCCTCTCTGCTCCTGCTCCTCCTCCCATCCACTGAGATGAAAAGGCCAGGAAAGGGCAGAGGCCTCAAAGGAGCGAGACATAAACTTACACGTGACAGGTATGGGTTTGATTTATACAATACATCCTTCACACTGTCACAACCTTTAATAACCTTGCACAGACTGTGAACAGCTGGAAATAGACCGTGTTGTGTTTGAAAATTGTCAGGGTGAGAGGTGTCGGGCGTCACGGCCGGTCGCGTGTCTCTAGGCTTGTGCCACCCAGCTGCTCAGAGTCTATAGAAGCTGGACAGGTCTTTGTGGATTGTCAGGGCCGTCGTCTCAACGCCGTTCCTGCCTCGAAAACATGGTCACAAGAGCCCAAGCACCTCCTCCTCGCCCGCAATCGCATCAAAGTCCTCCGTGACGGGGCCTTCTTGGGATATGAGGGTTTAACCAGTCTGGACCTGCAGCAGAACCAGATCTCTCTAGTGGAGGAAGGCACTTTTGAGGGCCTGACACAACTTACAACTCTCCTGCTGCAGCACAACCAGCTGGGAACACTTAGCGAGGAGGCGCTGATTCCCATCCCAAACCTTCGGTACCTGCGTTTATATGACAATCCCTGGATCTGTCTCTGTGGAATGGAGAGTCTCATACGCACTCTTCAGGTCCCAAGCAACCGTCATGTTGGTAATTATGCTCGGTAAGTGAATTCAACCATCTCGCAGTATAGCTCTGATGATGACTTCCACAAGTCATATTTTGAAGCACAGAATAAAAAACAAATTCTATGTCTCCTCTGCTAGGTGTGCAGAGCCTACGAGGCTAAAAAACATCAAACTGAAGCAGATTGATCCTGAGTTACTGTGTAAGGAGTTAGACCCAACCAGCAACCAAACAGACCCTGCACAACCTGCGGAGCCCAGTCCAATTCGAGGCAAATATGATGCCACCACGCTGTGCCACACCTACCTTTTCCCAGAAGTACGAATGGACTGCAGTAACCGAGGCAAGCTCATAAACAGAGTATATGTTCCTGAATCTGATTGACTAGCTCTAACTTACCTCAATGCACATTTCATCACACATGTTTGTTATATAACTGCAGGGTTTGGAAAGTACCTGTGGCTTGTCAGAGAGCATGTATGTTCATGATGAAATACCTCTGAGTGTATGACTGGAATGACTAAACTTTCATTTCTCAAAGATTTCTTATGGCATGGAGGAGCAAAACATACACATCTGGCTGCCCATGTGTTTTCATTCAATTCTCTGTTCTTTGTTTCCTCAACCTCTGATCAATCTCACATCATAGTTACTTGTCACACTATAACATTGAAGGAAGTAACCCATCTGGCTGGAAGCATTTTTATTTTTTTTTACTGAGAGACTAAATCAACTGATTTGTTAAAAAAAAAAAAAGCCAAATACTGGGAAGAGGCCAGATTTTTAGAGTCAAATTCAAGTAGAGAACAGTTTACCCTTGAGTCATTTATTTTGCACTTGTAGAAGCATAAGTAGTTTAAAGAATTCATAGTTCAGAAGAAAAATCTATCCCTTTCATTACAGAGCACATACAGCATGGTGCAAACATATCTTGGCAGATGTAAATGATTTGATATATTTTGGTGACCACTTCCATCAATGTTTCCTTTTCATCTCCAGGTCTAACTGAGGTGCCTACGGGCATTCCAGAGGATGCCGTGCATATCGATCTATCTCATAATGAAATCAGACATCTCAAAGCCAAAACTTTTCACGGAGCAAGTAGTCTCAGGACGCTTAACCTCAGTAATAACCGCATGGAGCATCTTGACAAAGGTAAATTGATAAAGTGATGTAATTCCTTAATAATACCAGTCAAATTTAATGAGTACAGTATTGTTTTAATCCGTCAATAGCACTTGAAATTTTGAGAATGGAAAAGTACATGTATGCAGTATGTTATTGAGATGGATCACATGGTGAGTCAAAAGGTCAAGAACAGTTATACAACTGCTGCAGACTTCTGTTTTCCCGTTTGTCTTTTCAGAGCTGTTCTGTCATGTTTGTGTATACAGTGTTAGCGTTATTCATGGAGGAGATAGCTGGGATAGTGGGAAACGTTACATAATGATTTTGCGGAAGTGTTTCAGAAACATCTGAAAAAAATCTGAATTTCCTATTAGAGTTTTATTGTGCCACTTGCTTTTTTCTTACTTTACCTGGCTAATTGTAATTGTTTAATTGGTTTCATTATTGTATACTGTATATAGATCTTTCCTTTCCTTTACCCAGGTTCCCTGTCTGGGCTCTTGCATCTTCGCGAGCTGGACTTGTCTGATAACGGTCTGCATTTTGTTCAACATGGGGTTCTTGAGGACCTCTACTTCTTATCGAAGCTCAAACTAGTTGGAAACCCATGGATGTGTGATTACAGGTGGGTTCTTCTGCTCTAAAATCATTTTTAACACCTTTTCATGCAAATGTATAACTAAAAACCAATTCTGCTTTTTTGTTCAGCATCCATTACATGGTGTACTGGCTCCGCCTGCATCCTGCGGTGAGGCACTCGGGCCTGCAGTGTCACTCTCCCCTTGAACATGCTGGAGACAGTGTGGAGGAGTATGTACGTTCGTACAACAGAGGGTGTCCAAAGGACAGACAGCCCAACCGACTGAATAAGGACCAAACGGACCCTGAGCTTTGGAACACACCGCTGGAACTCCAGGGAGAGCTGGAGGAGGAGCTGGAGCCAAGCCACTTAAGAAAGCCAAAAAAATATGAGATCATCAGGCTTTCCTGATTTAAATGAACATCAAAGAGTTGTCTTTCTCGTCAAAATCAATGTTTACAACAAATCTCTAAATTACCATATTTTGCATTGGTCACAGAACACATAAGAGAAAAGTGGCTGTTTTGCAAAAAAGAGTTTAAATATAAAATAAAATAAAAAGTAATCATCAAAACTCACTGATACTGTTTAGGCTGCGCCACTCAAGAGACTTGCAGCCTCGAAGGTTGAGATGGGTGACAAAAATGTGGTAATTCTGCAGAATGTCCTTCATTATACGGTCTGTTATCCAGTCTTTGCCCACTGAAAAGTTGATCTAAAAAGGGCAGAAATTGGAGCACATATTTTTCTGTGGTGTTAGAGTGGAACATCTAGAATGCAATAAACACAAGAAGCAGTTACTCAGTACTCACTTGACTCCACAGTGTGTTTGACTGGATGATAGTTTTCCATGAGCAACAGACCTCTGCACAGTTCAGCAAGTCTTGTAATTCTAAATATTGGAAGACCTGGGGGGGAAATAAATCAGAATGAGAATCTGATATCAGAAAAAAAGTTAGGTGGTGTTTATCGAAAAGTAAACACATTTGAAATTCTCAATACATTCTTTGTAAAGTCAAATGCAAAACAAGTGCACAAAAAGAAAATGAAGTAATTTCAATAGTGAACGTTTGACTGATATAATTTCTCCCTAAATTTCCAGGTGTATAAAATGTTTTGCTGATGTTGCTTTAGTCCCTCAGACTGAGTTCAGTTCCAAACTTAACACTTTGCGAGGCACCATAATGTGAACAACCCGCTCCTGTTTTTCTCCACACACCGTCCTATTGAGGCGTTATTTATGAGGAGAGGTGTCAGGCTTAAACACCAGTGTAAATAATGCCAAAACTGCACGAGCTTTGTGGGACCAATGTGAATCCGAAAAAACCCTACAACTTAGAGAATATCACACTGTTGCAAGTAGTCCTAGTTATGCACTCGAGGCCTGGTTGACGAAGAAACATAAATAAGTAAAGAGTGCAATAGATTAGAGCGTAATATAAAAAACAGACAGAAAAGTAAGACAAATAGGCACAAAAGAAACAATATACAGTATACGGTGTTTACAATAGCAAACAGATAAATAAGCAGATAATTAGGCGTGATGTCAGTGCAAGTTGTGAGGGCTGCAGAGCTACATAGTGTGCATACTAAAGCAAAATGGGCTGCAGCCGAGTGTATTCAGCGACCTTAAAAGAAACTGAACATATGTTTACAGTGGACTCCACTTTCAGTGTTATGTAACAGATATGATCTCACCACTGAGTACTTGCAGAACAGGGAAGCTGCAGTTTCAAAACCAAAGCCAACATCTTTCTCTGAGGAGACTGATCACGTTCTCTTACTATTTGTAAAAAAAAAAAAAAAAAAAAGGAATGTGATTGAGCTGTCCTGTAAGGGAACCTACCTTCAGTGAGAGGCTGTTTGGAAGCAATGAAACTCCATCACATCTTTCTCCATCCCAGTGTGTGTTGCTGTTTTCATTAAAACTCATTTCCAAACCTCTGCAGGAGTCATATAAACACACAAACAGAAGCAGAGAGCTGATCCTTGTTGTGTTCTTTTCATTGTTTAAATTCTAGGTAAAGTGTTTTTGTGGTTTTGTTTATATTCAGAGTAACAACAGTACATTCACTCGGCACCAGAAGAGATTATGCAAACCCTAAAGTACCCAAAACATTCCACGGACCTTAGGAACCTGAGTCATGGAGTTTCTTGGAGGATGTTTATCTGCTTGGAAAGATAGACTGTGATAATCCCATTTTTGAATGTTTTCAATAAAACTACAAGTTAATTCTCACCTTGAAGTCCCCCTTGAGTTCTTTTTAAGATTACACCATGCATCAAAAATGTGTTTGAGAGAAGCAGCCTTTATTAAGGGCTCAAGGTTTTCGATAGCAGGAAGAATGAAAATAAATTTAGAATTCTTCATTTTGTAGGTATAATAGTATGAATTTCTACAACTTCTTTTTATCTGAGAAAACATTTTTTTTAGGTTCCAAAAACACCACAAAGACACGTCAATTGGGCTGATTCCCAGAGTTAAAGGTGCACAGGGATAAAATGAGTCACATGAGTGGGTGTATACAGTCTGAAATACATGGTTGTAAAAAAAAAGACTCAGCTTGGACACGTTTTATAATCCCAGTGAATGTTTGCTCTGTTCATATACAAGAAAGAGCTACAGCGTGCAAAAACTGCACATCCAAAATATTGAAGCAAACAGTCCTTGCTATCGTTTTTTTCACTCAAAAGCATTTAAATGGTCACCTACCAGCCTTCGCCCTCCTGAGTAATTTTACCCAGTTCAGCCATTTGGTGAATGTAACCAGCTGGCATTTCCTCTGAAAGTGCTTCTGGGTCATGTCCATCTTCAAAGCCAGCTCGATGGCATGGCTCTTGCTCTGCACAATGAACTGTTTCCATTTCCTGTCACTGAACAGCAAACACACAGCTCATCAATAATTCAGTGAGCACAGGTAGGATCTCAGGCACCATCATTAACTCATCATGACAGGAACCAAACAGTGACACCCACAAAATATTGGTGGATTAATTTCATTTAATATAATGACGCTCTGAGATGAAGATTCTTATAAAAAAAGACAAGAGAATGACAGATGGGTGAAAATATCCGCTGTGGAGATAACAGACAGGTACACTGGACAAGTGAAAGGTGATATATGAAAGAGAATATCCTCGCCCACTTGTTAACAACTATCCAGAGAAAGTGCTGAGGCCTGTTTAGGATTACAGCTGAGTCACTCTGCTTAGCTTTATTTGTGTTTGTTTTTTTCTGAAGCTGCGCAGAATAAAGTTTACAGGACTGGGTTTATCATATGCTACAAACAAGACACGAGTTTCTGTAACCACATGAGAAAGTCACAGAGCTCTGAATGACTGCTCCACCCACACTTGTCTCATTGGTCTGATTATCCCAAGACACAGGCTGACTTCAATCAACCAATTACAAACAGATTGAACTGATTCCGAGGCTTTGGTAGGCTCGTATTTTCTCCTGTTCTCAAGTTGTCTAAATAAAGAAAGGACGTAGTATGAGTGATCACCGTCTGGGCTGGTGGTTCTAATCGACTGTCTGCTGCTCTCCCGGATTCCAGTGGATTCTGTGGTTGCACTCACTGTCATGGCGTCTCCATTTGGGTAAACACAAATACAGCTCTTGATTTCATTCTAAATGGTTAAATGTAAACTCTTTTGTTCCTAACTTTATTCAGTGGTAGATAGGAACATGGCTATGCATTTTCCTTCAATTAAGTTTATTTCAGCCCATGTTTTGAATTGTAATGTTTACATATATAAGTGCTTGAAAGGCCTTGACCCCCACTTATGTCTGACTTCTTGCTCTCCTCCACTACTGCTTGCTTAGGTCGTTGAACCAATGTGTATGTGAATCTCAGATTGAGACGTTTGCTGGACTGCATTTGCTTTTGCAGAAGTGAACTTTCGTAGAGCTTCCAAATTCTATTCATTCCTTAAATGCTTGAATTGAAACATAATGTGACACTCGATTAACCCTTAATTAATCAATCTGACACCAACTGTTGTAGATTTAGTCCTGACATCTGTTTTGTAACATGCTCTTATAAATTGAAGTTGTTTTAAGTGTGCTTCATAAGAGAACAGACTGGACTTTTTTTTGTCTTCTCCTATTTTCCAGGGTTTCTTGGTTTTGTGCTCTGTTCTTCAGCTGCATTTGTTTTCTTCCTCAAAATGGTGAGTAGTTCAGTGTTCAATGATGCAAGCAACATATATTAATGTCGTCTTTATTTTCCATTAGGTTACAATACTGCACATGCCTTTGACCTCTATGAGAGCCCAGGAACTTCTCACCAGCATCATTCTGAATTATCCTTGAACACAAACTCTGCCAACAAGCACCAAGCAAGGCGATTGCAAAATGTTGTCCCCCTTCAGAGAGAACCCATCCATTATAGAAACCAAGATGAAGAGGACACCTTCAGTAATACAGGAGATGTGGTGCAAAGGCAGCCAGACCCCAGACGGCAGTTTTCAGAGGCCCAGCCCACTCCTGTACAGAAGCATGAATATTCAAATGGACACTACCATCCCTTTGGCCAGTTGTTGAAGCAGCACACACCAGATCTTTGGAAAGGTGTCAGTTTCCCAACAATGAATCATTTCAAGCGATTTATTGAGTCTTTGAAGGTCTCCTTCTTAACACCAGGAAGTGACGCAAGCAGACATTTTCAAACTGCACGGGAAACTATGAAAGATGTTGACGAGTCTTCTATGGGCTACAGGTCTAATTTTGCACAAGAAGGTACTCCCCACGATGACGACAGTCCAGCGGAAGTTGGGAACTACAACATGCCAAAGGAACAGTTCTCCCTCCCAAATCCTGCTGGCTCCACTAGTCTCACTTCTCTGCGTGGTTATGACAACCCAGCATCTAATTTGGGCTCTGCTCCCTACCCACACCATTCTGCAGCCACAGGATATGTTTTGAGTGATTTAGCTGATAGCGGTCATCCTAGGGAAAAGGATGACCTTTTCCAAAGAACTTCTGAAAATCCCTTTGGTAACAGGCAGCTGGGAGAGACGCACTTTCCCTCTGGCTCATCCTATGGAATGGACTCTTCCCAACGGGGCCATGTGGCTGCATCCTCAAACAACCCTTCACACAGCCAGTCTCAGGATTTCAACTACTATTCAAGCAATATACCCAAAAGAAATCCTTCAAATGCAAAATATACCCCATTAGATGATCAAATGCCGCCAGTCGGCTTTAATCTCAGAGAAAACCTCCAAAGAGGGACTCAAAGTAATGATGCCCCACAACAAAGGCCACCATCTTTGAATAATCTGGTTAAAAGTTTATATGCACCAAGTAATCGGCTCTACAATCGCAAAAAATTGCATAAACAAAGGCGACCACCACCAATGGCAGGTAGGTCATATCAACCCACAATAGGCACAGAATTAAAGGATACAAGTTCTACTCCCACTATCTACCAGCCTGCAAATGATGAACGTGGACCTCAACAACAGCCCAACACATCTAACTTGCTTAGGATGAGGCCCCCCAGCTCTTTTCGAGGCTCCAGCAGACCTAATAGCTATTCTAGATATCAGAAAGTCAATCCCATTCACACTGTCTTGACTGCTCAGGATAGAATTGAGGAGACATCAGACCCTTTCATTCAGAATTTGGCCTCTGTTATGCAGACTCAAAATGGCAACACAGTTACCAGACCTAAAGGGATGACCTCTTATGGCACTAGAAATTCAAAACGCCAATTTTCTGTGCCACAGAGACGGAGTGTTGTCCAAAATGATGGATACAAGAGGGCAAAAAGATTTGGCCTTCAACAAGGTAAAGACAAGCTAAAGACAATTCCAGTCAGTTTGAAAAGACAAACCAGAAACTCTGTCTACTGGCCTTCTGAACTGCAGTCTGCACTCGACGGCTGTGTGTATTGGGCAAATGAAGACAAAAGAAATGGCCGTGGTCCTAAAACATCAATATTCTCCATGAATGCATTGGTGAAGTCAAGAAACCGCTTGGGAAGAGCCACGACACAGCACTCAAAAGTCTGTTATACACCTAATCAGCAGGCTCAGAAGCAAAGTTCTATAAACCAGTGGAAACTTGCTCTGCGACAACAAAATTTTAAAAATGAAGCGTACTGAAATGCAAAAGCCACAAGAATCAGCCTTTCAACTAAGGTAAAGGATTACTTTTCATTGTTTTCCTGATAAACATTACGTGCTGTACCTTCTCATTTGATTGTGTTGGTGATTATGATTGATATCCTTCAGTTGTTAAAAAAAAATCCTTATTACTTGTAAATGTTGAAGTCATTGTAAATGTGTATAAATACTGCTCGTCGTCATAACTCTTGCATGTCTTATTTCCTATTTACTTGTAGGTTACTGTGCCAACAGTGAGTCAATGCAAATATGAGTAAGTATATATTTTCACTGCTTTATTCCTACACTGTAAACTATGGAAAATTAACTTTTTTTCCTTTCCCCCCCTTTTTCTTTTTTTTAAGGAACGCTTCCAGCAGCAGATTAACTTTGTTCCATTCAACTGCTATTAAAAGTAAAGGACTGACAGAATTTCAGGATTTCACTTGTTTTGATTGTCGCATGAAATAAACAGTATTTCTATCTTTATGATCATTCTTATCACCTATTATGATCACCTAAAAACAAACCACAATCGTTTGGCCTGGGATGGCCACAAACTCATGTCCTAAAGTAAATTTGAATCATGTGTTGAGCTTGACTACAATACAGTACATCTTGTTAAAGTTGTTGGCCTTCTCGGAACACTAAATATCCTGTGTCTGAGGTTTTTGCTGCAAGGTTCATGTGAGATTATATGTAGGACACAATTTTAAAAACTACATGCTATTCACTAGTCCACATGATGTTCTGCAATGAGTTGAGGTTTTACTAGAAAGAAAAGTGAGCCACCATGTGTTCACCTCCAGAAAAGCCACAAGCTTACAGACTGTAAGATCCGAACGTTTTTCAGAAGCTGTCTTCAATCATTGGGACATGACGGACAGTCAACAGTGTGCATACCATTTCAAGTTATTCATTTTAATTGACAGGACGTCACCTGTAACTTACTTCACAAACATGTCATGGAACAACTTGCCTTGCATGTTTACGGCAGTATAGCATGTCACACTCTTTTAGAACAAGCTGTGTTTGCAAAGTCCATATTTTGTTTCTGACGCATCTAAAAACAGAATAGATAATCCCATATTGAGCTTTCATTGGCTCTTCATTTGGAAATTAATTGTTGCTAGGAAACATGTAAAATTTGGCCTGCCTTAAATGTTGGCCAACTAAAACATCGCTGGGTTCTTTAAGTATAGCATACAGAATCTTTAATGTAGTTTTGCACACCGAGAAAAGGTTTCATGTTCTTGTAAGTGCTCTTCGGATAACTCTTATTGGAAAAACGTGCTATGATATTGGATCATATTTTTGGTCATGGGAAGCCCACATACTGGCACTCTGGGAAAGTTTTTATTGGCCATGCCAAGCTGGCCCGAGACAACGGCAGAAAAGTGTTGACAACTGTGGCTTATTATCAAACTTCTCCATTTTTTAAACTGTCGCAATTTGCTCGGAAGGGCTTTGTTGTAGTCTGTCTGGGTTTCAAATGGTTTCAGCTCGCTAATGAACCCGGCTGGTGAGCTAGTGTGTCTTTGTTTAGAGCGTTTCGGGGCTTAACGTTAGCTAGCTCCCAGGGCTTAGCGGCAGCATGGAGGATGGCAGCAGACTCGGTAACATGAAGGCTTTGCTCGGCATCGTTGCCGGAGCTGGAGCTTCCTACGGCATATACAAACTTATTAGCGGGGGGACTCTCAAGAGAAACAAGAAGAGTGTGACGAGTGAAAGCTCGGCGAGTGTGAAGAGCGGTCAGCAGAGTGAGGTGAAGCTCCAGCCCGGCAGCCTGCTGGCTCGAGTGTCCGGACTGGACGTGGTGTGTCCCCGGCCGGTGGATGTTACATCAGGTAAGAAGCACACAGATGGAAAGTAAAGCCAAAGAACAAATTCACATGATTGAAAGCAAAGGGTTACTTTATTTGCTACCTTTACGAGAGACGTTTATAAAACGGCAGTGAGTGGAATGATTTCTTTGGGGGAAACAATATATGTTCTCAACCTATATTTAAAAAAACAAAAGTGTTGGACAATGATCATAATTGAATATATGCCCATTTCTGCTTTTGTATAAGCACTCAAGTGTTCTGATTTTCAGTTGCACAGTAAATTTATCCTTATGTCATCGTTGAAGCTTATTGAAGAGGTACGAGCCCGTATCTTATTTATAATGGAGCCATGAGAATCCATCCATTAGTGAAGCAAACTCCAGCTTGAACAATCATCCGTTCTGCTGTGACGCAGCTGTGCCGGCCTACTGTTGTTTCCTTTTCATCATTATGAACATTTTGTTTGGATCTACTGTAATATACACTATATGAACACAAGTATCCAGATGCTTGACTATTTTACCACAGACTATTGCATTGGCATTTTATTTTAATAAGTACACTTTAAGATAAAGTTGTCTCCCATTTGATGCTTAAACAGTGCCCCCCTTTCTTAGAGGGCCTTCCACAAGATTTTGTATTGTTCATTTAGGAATTTATGAGGTCATGCACCAACATCTGATGAGAAGGCCTGGCTCGCAGTGGCCCTTCCAGTTCATCCTACAGGTGCTGGAAGGTGTTGAGGTCAGGGCTCCGTTTGTGCAAGTCTGGAACCTCCACACCAAACTCATAAAACCAAACATTTATGGAGCATACTTTGTGTTTTACGCATGTTGCCACAAAGTTGGGTGCATACCATTGTCTTAAATGTTCTGTATGTGCTGGATTTTGGATGTCTGATTGAAATGAACAAATTCAGTAAATAGCTGATGTGACCAAATATGTTTTGTCCATTTAGTAAGTACTTAAGTCGAGACATTTATCTCCTAACAATTACCGTCTTTTTAGTACATCCAATCAACCAACCTGTAATTGTTCATCGTTTTTGATCATGCCTTGTGCGGTGGATAAGATATTTTTATGTGCTCCATCAGGTGACATCATACATCAATCCCCCAACAATCTGGAGCCCCAGCACCTGAAAATGCTGCTCTCGTGTCTGCAGAACAACAATAATCCAACTGACCGGTGTCGGATTCTCCTCATGATTGGAAATGCTGCTGCTTTTACTGTGAACCAGGTCCAGTACAAAAACCGCTAAACCTAAAGTCATTCAGCCAAGAATCGGAATGCTTTTTAACTGAATATTACATTGGTGGAAAGCGAGCCACTATTTTCAGTGATATGCAAGTCCACTGTATGATGTGTAAACTTGTCTTTCTTTGTATTTGTGTTTTCCTGCTTTATTGATTTCTCAGAATCTAATACGGGAATTTGAAGGGATTCATATCATAGCTGGTTTCCTTTCTGACCCTGCCGCAGAGGTTAGGGTGCACACTTTGAACGCTTTAAACAATCTGTCTATGAACATCCCAAATCAGGAACAAGTTAAGGTATATTGTTTATTCTACACAACAATCTTTTCCCCAAATTTATATCTGTATTTTAGAAAAGATGTCTCTAAACTTATCTTGTCTTTATAGGTTTATGTACCACAAGTGCTGGAACTGATTGAAATGTCACTAGTGAATTCTGAACTTCAGCTCAGTGCTCTGAGGCTGCTGACAAACCTTTCAGTCACCGACACTCATCAGCACTTACTGAAGGAATCCATTACGCTGCTACTGTCTCTCCTGGTTGTGAGCAATGAAGCATTACAGGTTTGTATTAAAGGTTAAGTTCTTGATAAACCTGACCAATTCCTGTTCTCTATGAACAAAACATTGATATGTCTGTGAGAGACAGTCAATTTCCAGAATAAATGTTTAAATGGCCAATTGGCAGGCGGGTACTTTGACTGAAAAGAGGATCTGAGAAGTGTCTCTTGTATTTGTTTCAGGTTCAAACTCTGAAAGTACTAGTGAATCTGTCATCTAATCCAGATATGATGGACGACATTGTTCAAGCTCAGGTGAGATGTAAAAACAGATTTTGATATTATCTTGTGTTACTGGAACAACCTGTGTCGTTTGCCTGTTTAGATGAAACCCATCCTTTACGCTTTCAGTTTGAGATAATGTCGTCAAAAGTTCAGCCTTATGTTAATTTCTCACAAATCTTCTTTCTGATCTTTTTTGTTCTCCCCAGGCACCAGCTTCTGTGGTGCTCTTATTTGACCAAAGAACGTCTCTTGCGGTACTCCTGCGTCTCCTGACCTTTGCGGGGAACTTGAAGGCCTGGAGGCCTTCTGCTCAGGTGGCCGATGAACTGAGGAGGAAGCAGGATTGTCTCTTCCGGGTCATGTTGGATGAATCTTCCCAACTCCACAGCAGACTCGTCCAGCTGCTATCACACCCCGACGTGGAGATCCAGGCTCACGTTGATCGTATCTTGACATAGACTTTTCTTTCTTTCTCCCGATACATACAGATTTTGCTTCCACCCAGTTTGCCAAAGCCACCAATTTGTCACCTTCCCAGTTTTAAATTCTTTTCACATCAGTTTCACCCCGCTGCCCCTAATACTAGTATCTACAGTCTTCTCTATCAATATTTTCGCATGTAGCTAAACTCACCAGCCACACTCCCTTGGTTTCTTCCTTCTTCAGGTAACAGATGATGGGCGGAGGATGAACGTGTTCATTCAGTAGTGTTAAACAAGCCACCTCCTGCTGCCGATACTTTTTCTTTCTTCAAAGACCCACAGTGCCCTTTCCTCACCAACTCTACCTAAAAATCTCTGAAGCTGTTTTCCAGGTGAAATTTGAGTCCAACCCCACTGCCAAAAGTTTTCTAGTGAATGTTGCGGCATGATCCTGTTGCACGACCTTGTGTGGTTGAGAGAGACACTTAGCTGGTGAGCCAACAGGTTTATTGCGGCCCACTTAAGCAGACTCTGGCAATGATCCACAGCTCCAGTCCTGACAAATTAATTGGCTTGATGGATTATTGAAGTAGTGTTGTTTTTTTAAGTAAACATAATCAATGTTTTCCCATTTGAGAAGCGGTAATTCAGCACAGGTTTGACCTCCGGATTTAGGAGGATTTTGAAGTTGACATTCTTGTGAGAAAAGTGTTGAGGCACTTGATTAGGATGCCATCTGATAATTCTGACTTTGTAGGAGCTCTGAAACGGCTGTGCACTATGGTTGATACAGGATGTCCTTGTGTTATTTGTCTCAATGCCTGAAAAATCCCCGAGGGAGGAGCTGGAGGAAGTTGCAAGGGAAAAGGATGTCTGGATGGCTGTGATCATGATACAAATATGCATCTTGAAAATCTTTTCAAAGTGGCATACTAGCGACCGTATTGATTACTGTATTCGCAATGTCTATAATGTGTTCTTTAAATGAAGTGGCCACTGAATGTTAGATATAAGCCTTGCTGCCATATTAAGCTATGCACTAATAAGGTCCTATCCACTCTTCATCTTCTGCAGGACTGGAGTTGTGGACAGTAGCTACAGACACGAGGGATGGGTGTACATGCATGATAAATGTGACTTGGTTGATGCAGGAATTTTAAGGCATGTACCAGTTTGAGTGTAAATGCTGCACTTTTTTATGTTCAGACACTGACTTTGTTAAATCCAAATCTGAATCTCAGGCTATTATAGTTTACCAGAACCTGTACAGCAGAAGACTGATTTCCTTGTGAATTAGATTATCATATTTATTTAATGATGTTAGTAAGCATTTTGCCTATAAAATGAGAATCTATGTTTGTTATGTCTGTTTGGATGGTTTAATAAATGCCCAACATGGTATGTGACTTCTATTATTGCCTTTCTCTTGTCTGTGTTTTTCTGTATTGTGAAGATTTGATGTGTAACCAGTCACCCAAGGAAACTCTAACATCTGAAAATTCAGATCTTAAAATTATGTTTGTGATGCAGAAAGAAAAACAAAAAACTTACCATGCCTTGCGGGGGGGGTTAAAGTACCAGTTAATTCTCAAGGTGCTCCTGAGACCTGCAGTGCAGTGCAGGTCAGTCTAAATTACTGTGGCTTGTTTTTAAAGCTCTCAGACGAAACACCAAAATACCTATTTAGTAGTTATTTTTACTTTTGCCAGACAAAACATGGAGAAATAACTTGTAGTGATAAGTTTTATTCCCAGAGCTGGAACAAAGATGGACTATGGGATCCTAGTTTAGTGGACGATGTATGTTCTCTCAAAATACAAAAAAACATTGTTAAACAAAATTTAACCTAGTCAGAATTTATTTTCTTGAGATTCATTAGTTCAAAATAGCAAATGCTTGTAAAACTATTTGCAATGGGCTTTTCAATTTGTATCCTCTACATGCACTACAAAGTTTGTTTGGTGAGGAAAAAATCATAAATGAAAATGTCTTAAACGAAACACTAAGTCCGGAAATACATGTAGCTGTACTGAGGAAACATAATAAAAAATAAACTTGTTGTATTTTGCAGGTTTGCATTGTTTGTTTGCCCAAAGTGGCTGCTAAAGGGTAAAACTGTTGACACTGTTTGAATTTTTCCATTTTACTGTGTGTGTAAGTAACTATATTCCAGGTCTGATTTCATTTATTGACAAGCCTTTAACTTTTTTTATGATGTCATTTGATTTATGGTATTTTTCATTAACATTTTTCAGTTTATGTGGGAAACAAATGTATTATGTAGTCGGTCTCGTATAGTAAAGCTCTTTCAAATGGATGAATCACTAAACATGAGGTATTGTGATTTGAAGAGAGATCCCAGTACAGTTCAGTGCTTCTCAACGTAATATTGTTTTTGTTGAGTTCAGAATCTATATCTTAAATATATAATTAGTGGCTCAATCTAATAATAGAGTTTCCAGCCTTTGAGTCATGTTGGTTCATTGGCCTCTTCCTTCCCTAACCCCAACAATGACTGGACATTTCCGTCCTTCTTTTGAATATTTCATGAAGTTGGGTGTAATTACTACAAAAACACTATTAGCTTGATACATCTGTGGAGCACTTTACAGTCACACGTTACCTTAAAACGTGCTTCTCAAATCAACTTGCCCACACATAATCATTATTTCCTGTGTTTCTTGACAATTAGTGGCTCATTCGATCCAGATTCTTTGGACGAGGCGCAGCTGATGTCTTTTTAAAAACGAAGCTGCGTCGTAACAGTGACGATGATGCGTTCATGCCTTTGTCTCCCTCTCTCCTTCGCAGGCCTCCCTCCCACACTTTCTCCCTGTTCCCACCCAGCCTCCTCCTCCCTCCGAGCAGAGATGACCACCGCCGGATCCTCCTGACTCCATCACAGAGCGGAGCAGGGACGCGCAGGACGCGGCGCACGGGGCCAGGACGCGCACAGCTTCGGATTAAAAACCCGCATCCGCTGCTATGAACCCCGCCGACATCAGGCTGAAGTGAACGGAGCTGAAACATCACCGACGAGTCGAAGATGAGCGGCACTGCGGCGGCCACGGGATCGGCGTCATGCCGTTTCGCCCACTATTTTGTTGTGTGTGGAGTGGACACGGAGACGGGCCTGGAGCCAGACGACGGGGCAGGTAGATGGTCAACAAACACGCAGGAAAAACACACACGACCCAGGGTCCGTTTCATGACATTCTGAAAGAGGGGGGGGGACCCTCAGTGTAGGCCTGTTTGTGTTGGTTGTCAGCGATTAAAATGTTTTTTCTCTTCACTGTCAGCGCTGTTGACAACATTGTGTGTAGCCTATACATAATGCCTTTTAATTGGATCCCCAAATAGTTCTACTATAGTGATTTAAACAACACAGGTCAAAGTGAACGCTACTAATACATACAGCATAGTTATTTATGACACAAACAACCCAAACCACAGTCCAAAATAATATTCATGTTTCAATAAAATAAAGGCGTTTTAATTGGGTTTTGGTGACATTAATAATGCATTACTCCGCAGTATTGTCTTTTTATGTGACCTCTGCATGAGGGAAACATGTCACACATCTGTTTATTGTGTTCACATCTTATTGTTTGGAGCATTCGGAGGTAATCAACAGTATTTCTTTGTGGCTTTCTGCAAGTCATTCTCTGCTACACCTGGAGGAAAAACATCATCAAGAAAGAGAGAGAGAGCGCGAGACACAGAGAGCAAAAACAAGAGCTTCAAATTCTGCTTATTAAAACTGGAACACAGCTGGAACATCCAGGCTTGCAGATGAGGACTAACACAGGGCTGTGTGTGTGTGTGTGTGTGTGTGTGTGTGTGTGTGTGTGTGTGTGTGTGTGTGTGTGTGTGTGTGTGTGTGTGTGTGTGTGTGTGTGTGTGTGTGTGTGTGTGTGTGTGTGTGTGTGTGTGTGTGTGTGTGTGCGCGTGCGCGTGCAAGCAAGCTCCCAGATTACATTGTTCTGTCAGTCAGAGAGCAGCCATTAATCCATGCCATGGCTTCATCTTTTTTTTCTCGACTCCAAATTACATCTGCACTGTTTTTCCTTTCAAACTGAAGGATGGAAAGTGAAATCGGATACTGTGGTGTTGGTGGATGTGGGGGTTGCCACGGTGATGACAGCTGCAGTGATGCTGCCGGGAGTCAGGTGCTCCTGATGGTTTATTTGTCGTAGTGTAGCGCTATTAAAAAACAGAGATTTCATACAGTGTTGCTTTCTCTCCTACGGAGCTGTTGACAGAGCTCAAGACAGAGTCACCCGGGGGCCCTGTGTGACTGGGACACGTGCCCTGGCATATGTTTGCTGTGGCCTTTTGTGTGGAAACGGAGCTGTACAGGTGTGCTGAATACTGATAATCTTGAACGTCACTTCCAGTTTTGAGTTGTGGGGCTCACGGTGCCTCCCTCCCTCTCTTCTTTGCAGCAGCTCCTCATATCAAGAGTGGCTAAAAACAGGCCTGTTTCTTTGTTTTCAGCAGCAGCACAGGGTTCAGTGAGGGAATTTAAATATAGGACGAGCACTGTGGGATGCTGAAAGCTCTGATGCGGATTGTGAGCCAGTGGGTAATATCTGGCATCCTGCAGAGAGTGACACCAGCACTGACTTGTATATCTGAGCTCCACCAATCTGCTTATGTAACAGCAGGTCATCCCAGACCTGCTGCAGCAGGGGGCTCTGCCCCTTTCAAGGGATTTCTTTCTTTCCTTCTTTGTGTGTGTTTTAATACCTTTCTAACAAGTTAGAGTAAGTCACTGAGTGCAGAAGCCTCATACATGATCGAACGAGACTGTACAGTATCTTTTTTGTGCAACTGTGTAATTAGTGAATGCCCGCAGAGAGACAATCTGCTCTTGTTGGTTCCTCAATAGGCGCCACTGTGTTTTTCTGCAGCCTAATCAAATTTCACATGACGTTGCCTGTTGGCACCCCGATCGGCCGAGGCACCCGATGGTGGTCACAGGGGGATGACATCAGTGAAGGCTGAGAACTGGCTGACCGGGGACAGAGCTGCTTTATATTTGCTGGCTAACAGAGAGTTCATAGACATGTTTTAGTCCGTGATTTAAGCTGTTAGATGTGGAAGAAGGAAGAACTTCTCATCAGCCAGTGAGTGCTGCTGACACAGGCTGTCATTTTAATCGCTTCACACTTTCTTTTATTTATCTACTCTTATCTGCTCATGTAATGACGTGATGAATGGGTCAGTGGGGGTAATTTATTATGAAAGTATGACATATGTCTGCCTTCATGGGAGCTCCGTCCCTGCTGATGGAGTGTGTCTGTTTTAAGGGCAGACGACCACTCGGGGCAATAAATCTATGAGATGAATGTGACAAATGTGAGATGAATATGAAACAGCGAAACGACTGAAAACATTAATGATTGTGAAAATAAAGCTGAAACAGTCAAATAATAAACATATTAGTCCATGTTGCACATGAAAATGGTGCATAACAATGTTTAATTTAGTTGTTTTTTCCCCACAATAAACAACTTATTTGGGTTTTTGAGGCTAAACATTGCCTTTCCTTACATTTTCTGGACTAAATATTTACAGAATGATGACAAAAATGAAGATAATTCACAGTCCCACTGACGAGGCAACAGATGATTAACACAGTATTAAAGTGTGTTGGATCACAGACACGTCAATGTAAAACCCTGTAAAGATGCAGCGTGTGCGTGTGCGTGTGCGTGTGTGTGTGTGTGTGTGTGTGTGTGTGTGTGTGTGTGTGTGTGTGTGTGTGTGTGTGTGTGTGTGTGTGTGTGTGTGTGTGTGTGTGTGTGTGTGTGTGTGTGTGTGTGTGTGTGTGTGTGTGTGTGTGTGTGTGTGTGTGTGTGTGTGTGTGGTAAGCTAAGCTAAGGAAACTCACTAATTATAAGCTACACCAAACTGACTGTTGCGCTTTCACTGACAGTAAAACAAACCTCCCTCCACGGCGCTCTGCTCTGCTCTGCTCCGCAGTAAAAGGCACAAGCTGCATTGACATGGATTTTGTGCCTGAGGTGGGAACTTGTGTCAGGAAGGAGGCTTTTAATTGGGTCAGCTGGTGAAACCCAGGCTGACGTAATCGATGACAACAACACACAAGCCTCGTCTTCATGCGTCTCTATGAGGCTCAAGCAGAAGCGGCTGTCATGGCAACTCTCGGCAGCAAGTGTCCTTCTGCCTCTTGGGCACCGGCACCGATTTGAACGTTTAACACCGGCCCCCTCCACTTCTTCTCATCACCGTGATCCTTTAGTGCAAGTCTCCCACTTACCAGTCTGACTCATTTTAGCTTATGGTGGTGGTCCTCACTCACTCTGCTTCCCGTGTCTCGGTCCTGTGCGTCATCTCGTAGGCAGGTGAAGTGGACGTTCCTGAGTGTGTCAGAGCTGGCAGCTGAAAGGAGACTGGTGACTCGCCTGTTTCAGGTTAATTTGAGGATGTTGGTGGGCTACAATTCAGAGTCATTTTCATAGAAATATAAATTAAAAATATACATCAAAGCAGCCTCCTCAAAGTCGACTCCTAGTGAAAAAAACCTCCTTGATTGCTGTCGTTCAGCTTAACTCCACTTTCCGAGCCGTTTCCACTGCCTGCATGCTTATCTGCACCTTGACTGCAGAAATTCTGAAGTAAATGTACCACAGGGTTGCTCGCATGCTCTACAAAGTCAGAGCTTTAAAAAGCTTCCTGCTGCAGCGTGTCGGTGAAGAGGGGTGTTGTAGCGCATTTTCACTCTATCTTTATGGTAATGGGATGACTTACATAACCCTTGGAAGAGTTTTTCCCTCTTTGGTGCAGGATTGTCCATGCACTTGTTAACTTTTTTAGTTGCTTTTCTCTCACTCGGTCTCAGACAAAGTTGTGTCGATAAGAGAGACGATGTTGGCGTGTGACACTTTGTCCCTTCTGTCCCATTCTGAATCCTGAGTCGGTACACGTCGAGGTCAAAAATCGCTCTGCACTCACACACACACCTGCTAACTCAGTTTACCTGTGTGACCTTCAGGCGAGAGCTTCGAGCAGAGCCCTATTCGACGGTCCTTCAAATCAAAGGTTTTGGTGCACTACCCTGAAAACACAGACAGGAATCCCTTCAACAAAGATGCCGTCAACATGGTGAGATGTCTTATTACTTGTTTTTATTAAACTCTCTGATTCACCATTGGTTATTTTAAAAAAAGAAAAATATGATCATCGTTCATGAGTGGGAAAGCAGGTCAGCATCGCCCTCAGAGAATTGTTGGCGGTCAGGTGGAATTGAATTAATGTTACATCACCATCCTAACCTTTTTATCTTTCTATGAAAATAGTCGTAAACAGCATCCCAGAGTTTCTCATACATCTATTGGAAAATAAAAATATATTTGATATCTTTTAGTGTTTTTTTCTGTCTTTTTGCTCTTTTTTGCTATTTGAGAAAAATCTATTAGGATTTTTTTTTTATTATTATTTTGAAAGGAATATTCATGGAAATATACAGATACAACTTTATATCTAAACTATTCTTTTTTATTTTTACCTTATTTTCAAAAACTACATACAGTTAAACAAAGGGGTTTGTAAGCCTCAACATAAAAAGGAAAAATAGAATAGATTTGTATCATGGTATTTTCAAACATATCACATACAAATTGGAGATAGAACTTTAATCCAGATTAAACCATTTAAGGGTCCTTGCAGCATTTTCCTGTTTTACTGCTTTTTCCTGGAAACCATATTATTTTTTCTTTTGTCATGTTTCTTCCATATTATAATTCCTCAATGTATTTTTGTCAAAAATAATTGAAGCCACGTCTTGAACTGCTGAAAACTTTTTAGTTTACAGCAGAATCCTCGAGTATGATTTAGATAAAATACCCAGTTTCACCATGTCATTCTAAACCCTCTTGTGTTTTCTTCTTTTTTCCTTCGACTCTTTCTTCAGCTCTGCATGCCCAAAGGTCTGTCGTTCCGCACCCAAGCGGACAGACGCGATCCTCGGTTCCACTCCTTTACGCTTGCTTTTGACGATGGCACACGCTCCTACGGCTTTGTTCACACCTTCTACGAGGAGGTGACCAGCCCCCAGATCATCACCGCCATGCAAACACTCCTCCAGATGTACCATGTGGAGCACCACTCCTCGTCATCGACCTCCTCTCCCTCGCCCTCTGCATCTTCGTCCTCCGCCTCCTCGCCTTCCACCTCCAGTATGGACTCCCTCGTGAGCAGCTTGGATGAGTCGGACGCCGAGTCGCTCGCTGGAGTGTCTGGTTGCATGGGCTGTGTAGGCTCTTTCGATCCGGCACGTGACACCCTGTACGTGTCCAAAGCCCTTTGCCTCATCACACCTCTTCCTTTTCTGCAAGCCTCGCGGCAATTTCTGGCGCAGTTGCACCAGGCTGTGACGTCTCAGACCGCCCCGCCGCTCCCTCTGGAGAGCTACATCCACAACATCCTGTATGAGGTGCCCTTGCCTCCACCTGGAAGGTCGCTGAGGTTTCACGGGGTGCAGGGGCCCATCATGTGCCAGCGGCCCGGGCCCGGGGAGCTCCCACTGGGGGAGTTTTCTCTCGGGGAAGCTTTTTCCCTGCTGGGGGTGGACAATATGGTGAAACTACTTACGTGTGCCCTTCTGGAGACTCAAGTCCTGCTGTACTCTCAAGGTCGGCATGAAATTCTTTTTCTATTTCTTCTAAAACGTTTTCGTTGTCAACCCAGCCTATTCAAGTTAGCTTTAACTACACATACTCAGAGCAGTGGGCGGCCACAGTATGGTACCCAGGGGTCTGGTCAGTAAGGGACCTTGCTCAGCGGCGATTTGGTCCAGTGAACCACAGCTCCTAGTCCGCTTGTCCAACCTCTAGGCCACCACTGCTCACAATAGCTTGTGACATATAAAATAATATGAAAACTATATGCAAGTATTAAAGCCAAAATGGATGGATAGACGATGGACAGACGTCTATCCATCCATCTTCTTTACTGCATTATTCAATTGGGTCTTGGATAGCTGAAATGGATTCCTGCCAACTGTGAGATCTGGATAGTCCATCACAATGCAAACACAGACAGACATTCACATTCACATTCACACGCAAAGGAAATTTGGAGTCGACAGTTCACCTTAAACACATGTTTACCTGAAGGTTTTAAGCAGAAGGCCTCCAAGCCTGGACTTGAACCACGGCCAGCCTACTAATCACTACAACCATTGTTAATGTCAATTTTAGGAGTCAAAGTGTAAGAAACAAAGAACTTTTCAATGAAATATGGATATCAGAAGGTTGTACTTATTAAATTAATTAAAACTGTAATCACAAACAGTTGAATAGAATATATCTATATGCATATGTACACGTATTTCTTCTGCTGTCAAATGAATGTGCATACTGCTGTAATTAAATGTAATTTTGGACATTTGCTTTTACATTTGCTTTTTCAAAATGAAAATAGTTTGCGTTAAATGAGCTAATTCAGCTGCAAATTTACTTATATTCATAAAATGACTGATTTTGTTTGTAGTTCTATACTGGAGAGAGTGACTTAATGATATATTGAAGACGAGGCAGCTCGGTAATTAACTGGCCTGTACTCTGAGCTTGTAAACAAGACTTTTAATTAAGAAATCTCTATAAAATCCATGTTGACGGATTAATTAGAATACTGCTGGCTTTCCTTGACATTGCCTTCCCCCTGTTCTTTGAGGTGATTTATTCATGTTGATGTCTCTTTTTTTTCTTCGTCTCCAGATTACCAGCGTTTGATGACGGTGGCAGAGGGCATCACCACCCTGCTGTTCCCATTTCAATGGCAGCACATCTATCTGCCCATCGTCTCCACGCCTCTGCATCACCTCCTGGACGCTCCGGTGCCGTTCCTGATGGGGATCCAACGCAGAGACGGGGCTCAGAGGTCCTCCCTTCATCTCCCGCAGGAGGTACGACTCTAAGCTGATGCACGTGTGCTTTGGGAGCTTTCTGCGTGACATGCCAGTCAGATCTGCATGTTTCAGGCATTCCAACTGACACGCTGTGCAATTTGCCCTCTGCCTCCGGCCAGTCAATCTAGGACAATGCATTTCCTCCGAGCTCCCCCCCCCCCTTTTCAAATCCAATTCTGCATTCGCGATCATGCTACGCTGCATGAATATCTCACTGAAGCCTCTTTGAAGTCGCTGTGCCCCAGAAAAGAAGCAGCACTAAGACTGCTCCAGGGGGATGAAGGCAAAAAAAAACCCACACAGTGTTTTGAAGGATCCAGAACAATGGGGCTTCCTGAATAATTAATGATTCTTATAGATCGGCAATTATTTCTTGAGTTCTGCAATTTAGAGTAAGTGGAAAATATTTTTGTCTTGTGTAGAGGTTTGTTTGGGAGTTAATATTCTTATGCAGATAAAACCCAGTGTGTGTAGTCTTATGCTCACTGATCCAGAGAATAATCAGGAAATGGAGTGTGAGTTAACAGTGGTGAAACAGATTTGTATCTGCTCTTGAGTCTTTATGTATTTTTGTATCCACTACTTCGGCTGTTCTCCTAGTTGTTATTTATTTTTCTTCTTCTTTGGATCAAAGAGGTGATGAAAGACATTAGGAAGTGCAGACATGCATTTAGAAGATGTTCTGCCCCTGTCTCCTGTACAGTACATTTCCCAGCCTCCCCCGAGGCGATAAACTGACCGCCTAAGGTCACTGAAGGTGGCGTAGCTGCTGACTGCTCTGCTGCACGGCTGCTTACAGAGGCACTTTTTTTCAAAATCACTTCCTGTCTCCTCCCCGAGTTGTATAATTCGTTGCTCAGCAGCTTTTCAGGTCCAGTTTTTGTCCGAGATTTTTTTAGTTGCTCAGGGCCTGATATGGCTGGTTTCCACAGTGTCTCCTGTTGCAGTGATAACGGTAATCATCCGATAATCCCACATGCTTATATCCTGCGAGCAATTATCAGGGTGAAATCCCAAGAATCTGCTAATGAAATGTAAATCTTCATCTCGGACTTTAATTGGATGCTGAAGCTCATCTACTTTATCTCTACGAGATAAATAAGAGTCTGCACATTGTGACTGGGTAAACCTATTACTACTATCTGATGGAGAATCCGGTAGAATTGTGTTTGGTGATTTATCCCATGTGTTTGTCTCGTTCTCCGACACAGGCCAATCTCTGCTTTGTGGACATCGATAACCACTGTGTCGAAGCACCTGAGGACCTTCCCAGATTTCCTGATCAGACTGAGCTCATCCAGGAACTGAGCGAGGTGCTGTTGCACTTTGGGGTCCCCCCACAGGGAGGAGTGGTCACAAAGCCCACCACCAGCACCACCCCCTCTTCCTCGTCATCCGAGCGCCTCAGCAGCCTGGTGCTGGAAGACCTGATGGAGGACAGAAGGAACGGGAACCTCGGAGGCGAGGAGTTGGCAGTGCTGGAAAGGCTGCAGGCTCTGGCGAGGAGATGCGGAGGGGGGAAGTTGTCAGATGACGGAAAGACGCTGGGACATGTGTTTGAGGAGGAGGAGGAGGAGCTGAAGGCTGCAAAGCTGAATATCAATCTGAGGGAGGTGTTCGCTGTGCGCTTTGCCGCCATGTTTGGCAGGTATGAGGAGTTTGTCATCCACAGCGCTCTGGATTTGGACTCTTGGCTGAGCAACCGAGAGGGAACGTTCAGTTTCGACAAGGTAATTCCGACACAGATGGCTGAAAGATAAAACATATTCAACTTTTTGTGTTGAACAAATATCTGTAAAACAATGGCACCGCTCCAGGGAGGATTGCCTGCACATCCTTTAGAGTAACCCATCATCTTCTATCTTCCAGGGCTCGTTCCTCTCGTCTCAGCCAGCAACACACCTGCACTTCTTGTCCCGCTTCCTGGAGACGTCCATGTTTTCTTCTTTTGTGGACGGGAAAGTTATTTCTCGCTGGGCTGACAGGGAGCCGCTGCAGCAGCTGTTTGACAGTCGCTTGGAGCGAGAGCGCCTGTACGACACCGGCGATGAAGATTCCCGCAGCTGCCCTTACAGGAAATGCACCGCACTGTTTGAGTCAGGTACTTTGTGACATCATGCATACCTTCCCAGTCTGCTAAAACTCTCAATGGAGGTGATGCAGTAGATTAGGCTTTTCTGCAACACGAAGCACACATTTTTCAAACTCAAGCATAACTTGAGTTAATTCCCATAGAATTGGGTGGATTCTCAAGAAATTAAATTGACAGTCCCAATTGTACTGTTTCTACAAGCAGCTGCACATTCATACAGCTCAAATGATGGTAAATATAAACCAATAGCAACAATGCACTTTTATGTTGTTGGGGTTTTTTTTACTGCTGAAATGAGTTGTTGGATTGAGGTGGATACTGTGATTGAACTGGGTGCCAGACTTTGCAGAGAGAATCTCCAAATCTGCCACCATCTGCTTGTCTGTGTGGGTTTATATGATGATTATGTTGCTTAGCCTTTTTCCCCACCACCCTCTCCCCCTTCTTCTGTAATGAGCACCGAGGATTTCGCTTTAACCCTGCTTACAGAGTACGGCACAATAACATGAAACTGTGAGGGCTGCAAGTGATGACAACATTCCTGAAAATGGAAATCAAAAGAAAATTAACGAATCACAGAAAGGCATGGTCAGAGAATTTAACGATTTACATTATTTGAGGGATGAGGGGAAACTGATGGGGAGAATCAGAGAATTAAAGAGGGGCGAAGAGAAGGATTGGTGGAGGATGAGCATTATGTAAGCAGAGGACATTGCTGAGAAAAGTGCTGCAAACCCTCTGTTCTGAACACGTGCCAACAACGTTGCACAAAATGCGCTCTGTCCATCAAAGCCCCTTTTTCCTCATTTACAGCATCAACTGCTTTTGTTCTGTCTTATATTGTAAATTATTGAGTCTTTCTGTAGCCAAGCTTTGTAGCACATGCCAAATTGGGTTTTTCTGCACAGCTCATCCCATCGAGTGCAGACTGCTGAAGGCTGACCACACGGCCATACACCCTCACCTGCTGGACATGAGGATCGGTCAAGGCCGTCACCATCCGGGCTACTTCCCCAAGCTGCAGGCTGACGTGCTCGCACAGGCACAAAACACCAATAAGTGAGATTTGCTTTCTGCTCTTTTCTAAAGTAATTCTCCGTCATATTCTCATGAATACAGAGAGACTTCTGCAGCTGTTGACTACACTAACAAAACAGCATATGCGAAATCAGTCAGTCAAACCTTATGATGAAGTATAATTAACAACTCTAAAACAAACTTGGCTATATAATTTATACTGTTCACCAACCTGCTGTTTACCCTTCAACTGGCACCACATATTTGGGTTGCACCAAAGAGTCAAAAGCTGATTCAGCTGTTTGGAATTGGAAAAGCAGATTTGCCAAATTTTAGACGGGCAAAATCCAGATAATCCTCAGCTCCTCATCCTACATATGCATGATTTTTATGAATGTGGCTCTACTGAAAAAAGAAAATAAATAAGCCATTAAGTGTGAGATTTATTGCACAGTAGAATTTCTACAATGAATGAAATAAATGTTTCATACTTCTTTGTGATGTTTATTATATTATATGGAGAGAGAGATGTCAACATTTGTTTGGACTGTGGATCTAATCTATTTAGATTTGGATCTTGTACTAGAGGCAAGAGAATGCATTTTCTTAGGAGGATTGTTTTTTCTTTTCAAATTTGAGAAGAAATTCTGTTATAAAGAAATAAACGTAGGGTTAGATTACACATATCATTCAATGTCCACATTTTTTTTATTACTGAACTAGTTGCATAATAAGCAATAATTAAAAGGCTGTAAAAGATTTAGGGCAATGCACACACAATATAAACCTTTCATTTTCCAAATTAAATGAATGACTTATGAATCTAAACAGCAATGAGCCATTCCAGCATATTGTAATAATTGAGAAACATTATAAATAACTTATTGGGGTGAGACAAAATGAACGGCATGGAGGTTTGGGGGGCTGGAATGGTGCAATGTAGATTACGCTGTGTGAGGCGTGGGGCTCATCTTAGAACACGATTGAAAGTAATACTATTGCATCGACAGTTAAAATCATTAATCTGATCCATTGGAAGTGATTGGAATTCTGAGCTAATGGTCTTGGAAGATTTAATAAAGAAACAAAAAGGAGCACTGTTTTGATAGCAAATGTTGTTCACATCGGATTCTGCTTTGATTTAGTTTCTCGCTCTATTTTGCCTGAATTAGTTCATTTGAATCGGCTTTTACCGCCAATGCTTTGCTGTATTTCCTTCACAACTACATACATTTTGCACAATACTGTGGTTCACTGAAATTGCTTTTGTAAACCTCGTAAAAATGCAGAATTTAAGTTGTGAATTTCTTACTTGGTTCCGTGTGAACAGGTGGTCCAGTCGAGTCACAGCGTCGCGCAGATCTGAACCCAAGAGATCGTCATTCAATGATCACTCAGGAGTGGACAATGAACACAGACAGGTATGTTTTTGTGCTCAAACACACCACACAGACACGCATATAATCACCCGGAGGCGTTGGGGTTTTGATTTGGCTCATTGTTTTTTTTTTTTTCATTGAACAGAAACACACATTTTTAAGAAAGACCCTCCGCCAGTCAAAACTACTGGACTCGTCGCCTCAAGCCGTCACTCAGACTCACCGGGAGTTTGTGGATGGGCTGCTGAGCGAGTGTCGTCTGAAGGTGACCAACTCTCGCACTCATTCGCAGATTCCTTTTTAAAATCACTGCCCAAAGGTTCGAGTCATTTAACTTTCTGGTGGCGTTTCAGACCAAGCGTATGTTGATGGAGAGAATGGGAAAGGAGAGTGTGGAACTGGGCCAGGGGGAAGCCAACATCACCGGCCTGCAGGAAAACACACTCATCCATGGCCTGTGTGATCTGCTTGAGAGAACCTGGGGCCACGGTCTGCAGATTAAACAGGTCAGACATCTGATCTAACTCATGGCTTTGTCTCTATGTGAAATGGTGATGTACAAAAAAAAAAATAGTCTGGAATCAATTTGTATCATGTGCGTAAACACAAAGACGCACAAGACACATAAACACATGAGATGGCCAGATATTGACAATTGTGTTTACTCTCAACAGGGAAAGTCTGCTCTTTGGTCCCATCTGCTTCACTACCAGGCTGCCCGGGGGAAGACGGAGGCACCAGCTGAGTCGCCAGGTTAGAGCACAACCTGGCTGTTTTGTCTTTGTTGTGTGAAGCATTGAATTCTCTGATCATGAGTGTGGAATTGTTTACCTCATCAGGCTCAAACTGTTCAGACCAGAGAACACTTGACGATGGCACTTTGGTCCCGAGAGGATCGTTGATACAGGACATGAGGTAATGGGAATGGATGTGCAGTGATGTTAGAGGATTTGGTGCATGTGGGTGCTTATTAATCAGATTTATCAACATAGAATAAAAGACACCATTTATGTGGTGACATTCTTTGCAGACTTTGATCTTTTAAGTTGATCGCATGTCATTTAAGCGTGTGGTTAGCACTATCGCTTCATAGTGAGAAGAAACTTTCAGTGTGGAGTATGCATGCTTTCCTTCTGCGTGCATGTTTTTTTTTTTTTTTTACCGTTGCTCTAGCCTTCTTTGCACAAATCAAATATGTGCATTTCGTATTAACTATGAGATTGTCTGACTGTCTTTGTTTGGTGTACCCTGCTTTTTGCAGAGAGTTAAAGTTGGAAAACTTAAAGTGGTTTCACCTCACCTTCATTCAAATTTGAATGAATTGGTCGGCTGGTTTGACGAATGCATGGATTAGTAGTTGGTTAATTTGGTTGGTTGGTTGGTTGATTGATTGGTTGATTGATTGATTGATGGGTATGAGCATGTTGTGGCACATGTCTGTCCACGTACTCCAGCCTGTCCATCATCCTTGCAGGTTCATCCAGTCCATGAGCGAGGGTCTGTCTGATGTGGGTCAAGCCCGAGCCTGGATCCACTTGGCTCTGGAGAAGAAAATGCTTTCCCAACACCTGAAAGAGCTGCTCACAAACCAGGAGCTGCTCAGGTCAGGACCCATTGATCATTACACTGTTGACAAGCAGGCACAGATGGGTTCTGTGTGTGTATTTGCTGTGTGTCTGACAGAGTTTTTCTCCTCTCGCGGTCCCCTGACAGGCAGCTGTACAAACCTCATGCATTCCTGCTCTGCGAGGAAGAAAGGGAGCAGTTTCTGTTCCACCTGCTCTCCCTCAACACCGTGGACTACCTCTGTTTTACACGAGTCTTCACCTCCATCAGTGAGTCCTGTAAACTTTAACAACAAAAGGCAGAATTCACTGGCAGTTTTGGTGCTTTCAAGGACCCTGCTGAAGCAATAAAAAATTGTTTTGGTTGAGGTTTACTACTCCCAGCTCCGTCCAGCTGGCCTCATTAACAAAGGCCCTCGAGAGCACAAACAAGAGACAATAAACTTGCTCCGGTTGTTGAAAAGTTCTGCAAAATATTCTTAGAAGAGTTGGACAATTTGTAGAATGCAGGAACAGACGTGGATACAAACAACTTTCCTTTTGGCCTCCCGTGTCTTTCCAGGTATTCCGTATCGTGTTGTTATAATACCCATGAAGAAGCTGAGCATCGCAATGGCAACAGTGAATCCCTGGGTGTGTGTGTCAGGAGAGCTGGGTGATTCAGGAGTTCGACAAATCCCAAAGAATACTCAAGAAATTTATTTCCAGGTTTGTTTTCACTCTTCTTCTGCAATACCAATGCACTGACAAAGCTACATGATATCTGACAGCGACGACACATGGAAATCTCCCCTCAAGTGACCTGTGCTTTTGTACTTCAGTGCAAGAACCTGGGGAGACTGAGCACTCTGCAGCTGGGACAGGAAAACTCAGGCCTGCTGGCAAAGTGTCTGATTGACTGCGTGATGGTGTACAATGAGATCACTGGACACACCTACAAGTAAGTGAGATTCAACTTCTGACCTTTTTCCGGTAGTTGCGTTAAACCAGGGTGTCAAACTTATTTTAGTCAAGGAGCCACGTACATCCCCATTCTCTCTGGAGGGACTGGATGAGCATGTTGACAAGCTTAATAGACAAAGTTGTGGTAGACTCCAAATGTTCTCCTTTATTTGGTGCAAATAGGTATGTGTACATTTCATTTAAACAAGTTAAAATTTACACACAAAAATACAAATTACAGTTTCCTCATCATGCTGTGTTCAATCATGCCACTTGGTTGAAAAATGCAGGGAATTGTCACAAAACCACAAAGTCATCTGCTTGTAGCACTTCACAGCCTTCATGCATGATGAGATTGTGGCTTTGATGCTGGTAATAATTCACAAGCGATAAACTGCTGTGTCACTGATCTCTCTGTGTCATACTATGTCCACTGTAATGAAAACACAAAAATCCTTGGTGCATGAAGAAGCAACAACAGCTACTTTAATTGAAATATTCCAGCCATCATTTTCTTTGTCATTCTAACTCTTTCCAAAGTCATCCTGTGGGCTGTATGTTTAATGCCTCTGCTTCAAACACTAAATAATCTTGTTTATCAAAATGAGTTGACTACACAATTTGGAATGTGATTATGGGTTAGTTGCAACATTTTTGGGAAAACCTTTTTATTTTATATTTCAGAAACCTTTTTCATTCTCAGATTTATTCTTCATAAATGTATCCTAAGTTTGATTATTATTTCAGTGCAAACAGAAGCAGTTAAAAAGGCTAAAACATGTGGAGCCAACAGCTGTGACACTTCTTATTGTGAAGAGAATTAAACAGTGCACATTCACAGCAGTAACCCAGCTGATAAGAACAGGAGGCTCTCATGGATGTCTTGTCCATAAAGCCTGTTTTCGTGTTTCATAAAAACATCGTGTCCTTCTCCTCAGGTTCCCATGCGGCCGATGGCTGGGGAAAGGCGTGGGCGACGGCAGCTTGGAAAGAGTCCTCATTGGTCAGCTGGTGTCACCTGGTGCGGAGGAGGATGCTGGACGGTGGACAGGGACGCCTCCGGAGCTGGCGTCTCCTTCCCAGAGCGTACGGGCAGTGCTGGGATCGCTTGCCGGCCGAAGCAGTGCGTACTGACAAAGAGCACATTCTTTAGCACAATAGCTGGCCTACTTGTTTGAAAAAGCCCATTTTAAGCACGGACTCTGCCCCTGTATCACCTTTCTATTAAGCCCCTGTTCTCCACGTGTTGATCATCACTCGTACTCATGTTTCCATTTGTGACCATTGTTCATTTACCTTCTCAGGAATGCTGTCTGTTGAAGTGCACGAGGACATGAGGGAGGCGGCGAACAACCTTGTTAAACATTTCCACAAACCTGAACAAGAGGTAGGTTAATGAATCCGTGAGTGTCTGTATACACTGATTCATAGTTGTTAACATCCTGTGAGTGTTATTTGTTCATTACTCAGCAAAGGTCCCATTTGTTGCTCAAACATCAGGGCAGCCTCTCGCCTCTAAACGCTGCATCACAATAGTTTCTCTCTAAAAAGCTTTACAATTAATTGCATTAACATATTTAGTACACAGTCTTTAATGGGCTACTCTCTTCGCTTTTCCTAATAAATGAAAGTCAAACAATCAGCAAGCTTTACAGAGCAGGGGAGGGTTTTGGAACAATTGCAGTCTGCACAGATGTGATAAACTAAATGCTGAGCGTCTTGTTTGTGATTAACTCTGTTGTTATTTGTGCCTTTGCAGAGGGGAAACCTGACAGTGTTGTTATGTGGTGAAGGGGGGCTGGTGCTCTCCTTAGAGAAGTTTCTCCTCCACGGGTTCAAATCCAACCGTCTTTTCCAGAGGAACGTGTTTGTTTGGGACTTTGTAGGTAAGCGCTGACAAGTAATAAAGTGATACTTGTTTCATGTCTCCATCTAGTGGTGTTCAGCGAGTATTTTACTTTGAGAGTTGCCTGCATCAAAGCATGATTGATTCTTCACACACAAGCTTTTTTCTCATCGTAATACTATTCCTATGAATAACTCTCTCTTATAGAGAAAGCAGTGGCGTCCATGGAGACCGCTGATCAGATGGGCGACCTGCACGGATCCACGCTGACAAAAAGTCCACCCTGCGACTCACTGTGCCACTACGTCAATGCCATCAACGCCTCGCCCAGAAATATCGGGAAAGAGGGGAAGTTCCAGCTGTTTGTCTGCTTGGGAATCAGGTGATCAGACATAACATTTAATAAGACAAGCAAACACCTTGATAACTAAAATAAAATGTTAAATCATTTAGAAATGTAAAAAACACGGAGATGTATACTTTGTGGTTTAAAAGCTACTCTGATTAAGAACTTATTGCATTTTGTTATATCACTTCAAATATATAATATAATATAATGTATCAAATCCATGATTCATGCAGACTGCACAGGTCACCATACGATCAAGTGTGTGTACAGAGACTAGATTAGACTCCAACATTCATTGAACAGATATCCAATTAATCTGATGTGTATTTGTGGTATTTGATGAACACTGAAAGTCACTGAACTATAATTCACATGAGTAAACCTCATTTAAACTTTTCACACAAATTGGAGTAATCATCTATGATCAGTGGATGTTGCCATACTTTATTTCACTCTCTGATTAAAAAACAAAGCAACTGACAAACCCATTTTGTTGTTATTTTTCTAGGAGATTAATTAGAAATCATCTTTTGTGTGGTCTCTATGAAATGCCGTCAGATCTGGGTTTATTTGAAGCCCAACTTTTGCAACTGGCTGAAACCTAAAATTGTCACAGGTTAATTATTTTTTGCATAGAATTAAAATGTGTCGTCTACATTCATTAGTGACGCATTTGATGTAAAACTTTGGTATATTAAAGCGTAAATCAAATAGTCCCAATTGATCAGCACCTTTAATTTATTGTCTTTTTTTTTTATATTTGCCTTATATTCTTGTTAAAGAAAGTAAACGGGTGAAGTAACACAAACAATTTGGAAATTATTGTTCCGTCTTTATTTTGTTTCAGGAAAATGTTCCTTCACTTCAAACAATACACCATTTTTTAGTACCACGTTATGGGGCATAATTGACACCAGCCTTGACATTATGGGTTTCTCTTGGCAGGGACCGGTTTCTCTGCCAGTGGCTCCCCCTGTTGGCAGACTGTCCTCTGACCGCTCGGACGTATGAGGACGGTGCCCTGCTGCGGGATCGTGCAGCTGTACACTCGCTGTCCCGCATCCTGTACACCTTGAATGAGTTCAGCATCACCCTGGAAACAGCACTGGTTAAAGGGGTTGACCTCTGACCCTGAATCCCACTCTGCAACCGGAAGCGCTTGATGCTGATGGGTGCAAACTCTCATCTTTCATCTATGAAGGAAAAGTAGGCACATCCAGACTCTTGCAATGTGAGACTTTATCATGAAAACAGCCACTGGAGGAGACGACGTCACTGGAAACTCAAGCACCAAACATATTGCCTTGTCCACTGATGTAAATGTCTGATATACTGTATTTGCTTCAGGAAATAGTCCTATGCTTGTTTACACTGTGAAATTCTGTTTTCTCATTGAGGATCAGAGTCATTGATCAACTCGCATCCACAGTAGACATCCACCCTGCTCACATCATTTACTGTACCTGACCCTGGGACAACTATAACTGTCTCTAATGCTGTATTGCTTGCACTTGAATTTTAAACAAAACACTTGCATGGCCAGAATCTGTTTGTTTTGTCTTTGGATGTTGTGACGTAAGATATCAAGACTCAGGCTTTATTTATCTTGTACTAGTTTTCTTTACCTAATGCATTCAATATCTTAATAGAGATACTATAAAACTGTTATCAGTGTATAATGTTAAAGGATATTACATTATTATGCCCTTGTTTAACTGCGTAATGTCTGGCCTGATTCTTTTTGTTTATTTCAGTGTGGGGTCACATGCTACAGAGTTGTGCTCATGAAACACACAGTTGGTGAAACACTGGAACCAAACTGGCGTCCTAGTTGTGTCAGTTCAAATAGCGTTTGTCATTCTGTCAGAAAGCTTTGTTCCCCTTATTCCCCTCATTGTAAATAATTTCCCCTCAGATCTTTGATCGTATTGTCCCATCATCCATGCATCCCATTTGAACTGTTCCAATTTGTTATGATGGTGTAATGGATTTGTGGCATATTTTTTTGTATAAAGGCATCTTGTTTGTGTCTGTGTAAAACAATAGATTCCACTATGGGGACCCTTTCTGATGTGAATAACAGTCATGCTGTCATTTCTAAGCTGTTCTATTGTCTTTGTAAAATCCAGACAATGGATAGAGCACAGGTTCTTAAAAAAAAGCTAAGTATTATGTTGATGTTGCATTTGATTTAACAGTTGGATTATAAAAATACTGTCTCTTGCACTATCCCGCAAGCACTATGTAACCCACAATGACCAAGCCTCTATTATTGTTTAAATACAAATTAGGGAAAGCAATAATGAACTGTTATTTCCGACGTGAGCTGTCAAAGATTAAAGATAATATTGACATACGTTTTGTGTTTTTATTTTTTATACAAAATCTCATCATACAACAGCCTCTTGCATAGCAATGTTATTATCAACAGGTAAAATGCTCCCCTCACACTCATTAGGGAGGACTTATGGAAGTCACAATGATTTACTCTCACAATGCAAACACGACTGACTAAACACTCTTGTTAAACTCGGAATACTCTTATTGTGGTGAAAGTATTGTATGACCATTTGGGGAATTTGTTAGCTCTGCTTGTTTTACAAGACATGATATACAAACACAAGATATAGACGCACCAGTGACATAACTTATAAAACCTAACCTGGTCCATTTTAACAGATCTGCGATCAATTCTGCATTTACAAAGATGATAGCTTAATTTTAGTTGAGACAGTCAGAGATGTAACTATTATTAAATACTGACAAGTATTGGAGTATGTTCTTACAAGTGCTTTAAATACATACAATAGTTTGACCTAAACTGATCACTGGATGCAACTCGGTGCAACTCGATTCCTTCCTTTAAATGGATAATAACAACACAGCCATCCAATAGTTATGGGGTAGTAAGAAAAGAAGGACAAGACAGAGATCAACAAAACAACCAGTTAACATCAGTCAATTATAGTCCAGTCGCTGCAGAATAGATGCAGGCATGAGGCAAACTCCCAGTTCCAAAGTCAGTGATCCTGCAGGAAAGGGAGAATAGAGAGGAGAGCGCATGTGGTAACAAGTATGGAGAATAAGACAGCGCAGGCCTAGAGGTTAGAAAAAGGTGATTATTTTTGTAAATTTCCAGGTTCAAAATCCCACTGCTGATCAGGGTCCTTGATCAAGGTCCTTGACTTAAGCAGCTCCCAAGGGGCTGCAGTGCAGCAGCCCAATGTTCCTAAGTAGTTAAAGTTAACTGTGAGTTAAATGAACTGTGAGTTAAAGGCAGATAAACAATGTCAATGGGAAAAAAGTCATCTGTCTCTAGTGTAAACCTATAGCAACTTAAAAAGAAAATGGTCCAGGTGACCTGAACAAGGTCAAACTACAAATTTCATCAAACAGGAAAGTTTCAAGGCTGATCTTAGAAAAACAGCTTGTGTTGACTTCTACAATTGAAACTGTGAGCTGATTCCACAAGAGACAAGCCTGAAAGCTTAAAGCTCCTCGGCCCATCCTAATTATACAAACTCTAGGAGTCTCCAGAAAGCAGCACTGTGAAAACAAAGTGTTTTGATTGGAAATTATGGGACAAACGACGATGGAGACATTTATTAGTTAGAATGGGATTTGATTTTAAATACTGGTCTCGATTTCACTGGAAGCAAATGAGGAAAACCCAAAGTGGGTGAGACGTGATCTCTAATACTAGTTCCTAACAGTTTCCTCCACCTTTAATTTCCAACTAATCTGGCCTGATGTCACGCAATTCAAACCAACAAAGCATCTCGGCGCTAGACGCGGAGCCTCCGGAGAGCCGCAGGCCTCCAGACGGGCCATCTGGCGTGCTGTAGTAAAACCGCAGGCCCCGCCCCTTTGCTTACATTCTCCAATGTGCCATAGCAACCGGGGCCGAGCCCCCTGTTCCCGCGCAATGTTCCCATCCTTATAAGGCCAGTCGGCGGCGCACGCACGCCTACGTCATACGTCGTTTATGTAAATGAATTGATTGAAGAAAAAGAAAAAAGCCTTCTGCTCCGCTCTGAAATGGAGGTGTGGATACGACGCATGCGCACAGCGTCCACAACTCTCCGGTCCCGTCCACAGGCGCAGACATCAACAAGAGAGCGGGTTTACTGATGCGGGCTGGTTTTCATAATAGTCCCCAACGCAACGACACGCTGCCAGATCGTTTACTGTGTATTAGACACACGCAACTCGAAACAAGGTAAGGAGTGCGGTCGGTTTGTTGGTTTTGCTGCGTCTTTGGGCGGCTTTTTAAGTCGTTTCTCTGCTTTTATGATGTGTAACGCAAAACAAGCTTCGAGTTGTCTCAGAACAATCGCTCTCTTTGCGGCCTGCTGTGAGACCGGCCGGCCGGTGGGCGGTTCAGTGTCCGGGTCACCTTAACAGCAATAAAAGTAATAGGATAAAGTGCAATGAAACGGCGGTAAAAGACGCTGGGATGTGTTTAAATTGTGTCCCGACTCGTCTTCACATGCAAACATGAGGAGCAGGGGGGGGTGGGTAGCTGTTGTTGTTGTCGCTCGGCTCCCTGCGTTTTGCTGCTGGAGGAAATCAGATTTTTGTCGCAGAAATAATATTTATTGTTCGCATCATGAGTTGGGGGGAGAGAAAACCCCGTACACGCTCTCACGCTGCAATAGTGTGCACACCGCGGCCGCATGTAGTCTCCGCTCCACATTTCTACGTGCAAAAGAAGCCAAGTTGAATGTCTCACGCCCACCCGGAGCAGGGCTGAGTCTCAGCACGCGGACGCCGCTGTCAACAAAAACAGCTCGCGCAAACACACAAAGTGTGCGCTAACACCGCACGAGGCTCAAACTGAGTGAAACCAGGCCGTCGGGCTGTATAAAGTGGTCTAAAAACCGACTTAGAGGCCGCGGCGGCTTTGAACTTCGCGCACATGTTAGTTGGATGCGTACTGTTGCAGTGACGCGGCTCCGGAATAACAAAGAGTAAAGATCAAATTACACGATTTTCCCGCAGCAGCCGCATTTTAAAACTCAACCTGGGGTGATTTGTTTTCGAAATACGTGGGATTTAGTTCGATTTCGCCACTTGAGTTGAACATGTGCGAAAGTCTGGGGCATCGTCGAGCCGAGGACGGCCGTCATAAAATGGGTGCGCATGAAGCAGGTCGTGTGGCGTGCCATGCTTCCTCGCGGAGTGGGCGGTGAAACCAGCGACTTGCACTTTGCTCTCGATAGAAAACAACCACATTTCTCCGTGTCTTCGCTTAGTTTTTAACGCCGAGTCGCTTTTTAGCGCAAGTGCACGAGCTTTCGGGGGTAATTTGTCAGTTTTACTTAATTTTTTTCTTTTTTGCGGAGAATCGCATCACACCCCCTTCCAGCTCCTCCACATTGCCTCCGCCTTTGAAGTGTGTTGCCATGTTGAGTTGCGTCACGTACTGTATTCTGCTGCAGAGATCGTCTGCAGCCGACAGATGAGACACACCGAAGAGGAAAACTCCTCGCTTTATCCCACAAACCACACTTATATAAACTATTTCAGAAACACACGAGCCACCGAGTTGTGTTTGTGCGTTTGAATGGTATCTATTTATTTGAACTTTTTAGGTTAGGTTTCATGATGCTTATTACTGCTGACTTGTTTTAGACTCCAGTAAGATTTTTAATTTCACTCACGTACACCTCTAGAAAAAAAGGTTATAACTTCCGCGTGTATTAAGCTTTCTTATAATTGGGTGTGTGTTATTTAGTTATATGAATGGAGCATGAAATATCTTTCTGATCCTGATTCCTACCAGTCAAACGCTGTTGCAGTGAGTTAATTTAAATCGTATTACTAAGAGCTACACATGAAGGCTACACGTGGGGTGATTGTAATTATTAATAATAATAATCGGTGAGTGAATTTCTATTGAAATGTAAACCACTATCTGGAGCCCGGGTGTTTGGGTGGTCAGTGGTCCCGCCATCAGAGTGAGGGGTCTGTTGTTTGTGCAGCTCTGTCTGCTCTCTCTGGCACCGCACTGTCAGAAGACCCCGAGGACTGATGGCAAGAAGAAAAAAAAAAACCAGTCTGGGGGGCGCGGCTCGCAGTTTTGCCGCAGTTCAGGGCCACATGTGCTGTGTGGAGATTAATTTTTTGCCTAGCAACATAAATCACAAGTGCTCTGCATAATCGGCACGCTCGTTGCATTTCGACTCATTTCCCCCGGACGCGCTTTTATATGATCTTGTATTGGGGCAGCACCGCCTCGCAGTTATTAGTTTGTATGATTCATAATGCGCGCATCCCCTCACTCACACTGTATTTCGGGTTTTCCCTAAAGCGAAGCGTGAATCCTGTGCGCGCAGCATGGTGACATTATCTGTCTGACACGCTGTCTGACTGTTGACCTACTTCCCCCATGTGGGTCAAAGCCGAGAGATGCTTCTACAAAATCTCTCCCCGTGACTGTTGTTCGTGGCAAAGCACCCCACTTTTCCAGCCACGGGCTTTTAAAGGTGTGTTTTCACAGTTAAACATGAGTGATGTGAGCCAGGGCTGCAGGGAGGCGCCGCAGTTACAACACACGATGCACACGGATGAGAGCCACGGCACATCATTGAAATCCCTTTTCCTCCTGCACGCAGATGTTTGGCTTTCACAAGCCGAAAATGTACAGGAGTTTGGACGGCTGCTGTATCTGCCGTGCCAAGTCGTCAAGCTCTCGTTTCACGGACAGCAAGCGCTACGAGAAAGACTTCAGGAGCTGTTTTGGGTAAGAGACACACCTGAACACGTGGAGGCTGCAGAGGGAAGAAGGAGTGGAGAGCATGCACAGCTCCCCTCTCCACGTCAGTCACGCTGCTCTTGTTTTGCAGATTGAGTGAAACTCGGTCCGGAGAAATCTGCAATGCTTGTGTGCTCCTTGTGAAACGGTGGAAGAAGCTTCCAGTGGGCACCAAGAAAAACTGGAACCACGTGAGTGTGGATGGCAGTTCACCAAGTGTTTTGGCCTTTCAGATACAATTCCACATATTGATGTCAGGGTGAACACTGCTGTCCTTTCTGACTGATGTCCAACAACCACACAGGTTGTTGATGCAAGAGGAGGTCCCAGTGTGAAGATAACCTCCAGACCCAAGAAGATAAAGTCAATCTCTAAGAAAGTGAGGCCGAGTCAGATCAGCAGGCTGCAGAAAGAACTCAAACGAAACAGTGAGACCTTCATTTGTCATCCAGTGACACTATTGAGTCCACACTCCAATAGAGAAAAAGTTATTTTGTTATTCAGAAGGACATATGGTAACTCCTGATGATTTGTTCTGGCTTCAGATTCGGATGCCCACAGCACCACCTCCAGTGCCTCCCCGGCTCAGTCCCCCAGCTACAGCACCCTGTCCGACGAGGGCTCGGACTCTGAACTCAGCCCAGGATCCAGCCGCTCCCCGGTCTTCTCATTTCTTGATCTGACTTACTGGAAAAGGTACGTCAGCTGCTTTCTCCAATGGACTTAGTTGTGTTCCACATCTTTCACTTTGTTAAGCAATTTGTGCCTTTTTATAAATCTATTTAAAACATTGTGATTCAGACAACCTCCAATGACTACATTAAAGCTGAATACATTTGGAGGTGTTTGTCACTTGAATTCTCTCTTTCCCTCCCAGTTTTTTTTCCAAACAGATTTACTTTTAACAGATTAAATACAAATCAAGTTGTAGTCTTTCCATATATAGGTGGCCATTCATCTCTATTCTGTATCACCCTGAAAACTTTTATAATTGCTAAATGTTTTACAGCAAAGTGAATGAGTAAATAATTGAAGTACACACATTTAATAGGAGTTGTCTTTGAACATTTTTCATACCAACGCTGTCGATGCATGCTGATGCACTGCTAGAAATGGCATAAAACATGAGGGTTTTGGTCTGATTTCGTGCTCCGTGATGGAAAACAATGTGCTCTGTCTTGTTCAGGCAAAAGGTGTGCTGCGGGATTATCTACAAGGGCCGCTTCGGGGAAGTGCTCATCGACCCGCATTTGTTCAAACCATGCTGCCGCAACAAGCAGCGACAGCAACAGCAACAGCAGCAGAAGCAGCAGCAGCAGCAGCAGCAGCAGCAGCAGCAGCGAGAGGAGGATGAAGAGGAGGAGGAGGACGAGGAAGACGAGGAGGAAGAGGTGGAAGTGGAGATGGGCCAGGTGGGTGTGGAGAAATCCCAGACAGAGGAGGAAGTGAAGGAGATGCCTGCGCGTGAGGAAAACGCTGAGCCTGCTCAGCTATGCGTTGCCGTGACAACGCCTACAACCAGGAGCGAGGCGGTGGTGGAGGAAGGGTGGTAAAGCTGAAACCTCCCCCCTCCTCGCACACATTTGTGAAGAAATCTCGGGGTGCTGTTTTTCTTTTTCTTTTTTTCTTTTTCTGTGGCGAGCACTCACAGAAAGAAGTTGCCTCGGATTGCCTTCAATCATTAAGCAGCTGTAAATCCTTCGGTCTTCTCCACCATACTGTTGGAGGATTTGTTTATTATGTTTAAATTCTAACTTATGAACGGTTGTGTTTTCCACTTTGTCTCTCTTTTGTTTTCTTTTGTATTTAATATTCTCACCATGGCGATGATAGACCGTCGTCTGTGGTGTTTAGATAAGATGCTGGAGCTCCAGTTTGCTGGTACATATAACGGACTTCATTCCAAAACACAACAGATCCACTCATTTACAGAACGAAGGTGCTACTCGAAACCCAACATTTCAGACGCGCCCATTCTCAGCGAGCACATTTTATAGGCATATATGTTCATATGACTAATACGTCAGATTAGTTTCACAGTCTTTGTGCAGAGTAGATATTTCTTTTGTGAAATGGTGGACGCGCCGTTTTTGGAATGAATGACACACCGACGGAGCACAGACCTGTACAGTAACCCCGTGTTTTTCTGTCAGCTCACAATGACGTCCCCTCTTATCAACCGGTTTGTGTTTTGTAGATTGGATTAGTGTTTCTGTGTGCTAATACGTATGTGGGTCCCATTTGAATAAGGCCTATTCACAGCTTCAACAGCAAATACACCAGCCTTAATTATGTGTTACAGACAGTGCTAGTGTTAATTTCTGGATTGGTATTATGGAACGAAAAGGGACAATAGCTCTATTTATTGTGGCCTCAGCAACACGTAGTGCATTGTGCATGAATGGCAAACACGCTCATCCAAAAGACCTGACGATCTGATGCATGAGTCTTCTAAAATTGCATGGCCTTATGGAAATTGTAAATCCTACTTTTATTTTTTGGATCCATTTCTCTGAAGTTTTAACTTATTTTTGTATGTAAAAAAAAAAAAAAAAGAAAGAAAATGGAAAAATAGAAGTGTCTTTGCATAACAATAACACGACAATATGACAGAAAATCACAAAATCGGTCTATCGTCATTCAGCAATATCAATATCAGCTATTTCCATCATTCCCGGGTCAGTATGTGGTGAAAAACTTTATACAAGCTGAAATTCTATGCCATTGCCTCATATATACCACAAATGTGTTGTGATATATATAGCCTAATATTACTTTATTTATCAAATGAAAGCCAAAGCACATTGAAATTCACCCAATGTCAAATCAATGCAGGTTTTCTATGGACACGTGTGCTTGTCCGAGGTCATTTCTATGTATGTTTATGGTATTCTAAGAAAAACACTAATGAAATTTCATACCTGTGATGTTGTAGTTGGGAGCAGAGGATGAGTTTTGTATATAAGGGTGGCGCGAGTTATAAGACTCTTATATAGGTTTCATTATTTATTTATTTCATATTTATTTGTATCACTGCATCCCTGCTTAGAAGTGTTATACTATGAATTCTTTTTTATCTTTAGCTGAAACGTAGAACGGTTGTATTGGTAAAAAAAAACCTGAATGTAATTCTCACGCGGGCTTTTGGTTACCTTTGCCTTGAATTACTGGTTGTCAATTTTTTTGTGTAATGATGTTAAGTATTTATTTACTCATCAGCTGAGTTGCGTGCAACCTAACTTATTCTGTACCATCCCTTTGGATCTGTATCACGTAGACTGAACCGACCGATAGATTGCAACAAGCTGTATCTCTCCCTTTGTAGCTGAAAAATGCGGAATAGTAGGATCATAGTAGGACGCGTTATTCTAGCCTTGCATGTATTGTTGCTATGCATTTACGTAGCTTACGAGTTAGACAAAGCGGTTTTGTATTTTTTTATACATCATGTACCTTTTTTACATGTCCCTTAATAAAAGTAATTTTGTGAGTTTTCTGGAAGTCTGAAGTTATCAAGTTTATTTGGTTAAACCTTGATGAAGAACAAACGAGAAGACAGACTATAAATCCAGTGTCTCATAGGACAAAGATGGTAGGCATCTCAAATACAACTAACATACTGTTTTTATGACATGATAAGCCTGTGTTTATAATGACATATAGACTGTCCTTAATCAGGGTGAAACTGCAGTTTTTAAAAAGTTTATTAGGAAAAATTGATTCTATTTGTTAAGGAGTCTAAATATTTCCAAAGGTTCACCACTGGTGATCCTAATAATGGAAAAAAGTGGGAAGAGAAGTTTTAGCAGTTAGATAGTTGGGGGTGTAATCTTTGTGTTTTAGGTTCCCTTTCAAACTATTTTTCCAACAAAATTATCTTAAAACCTGGCACACAAAGGAGACTTGGATAATATGTAATAGGAATAGATTATCCATTCAATTGCTCTCTTTTTTGAATATCACAGTACATCATTGCAATATTTGCAATTTCATATTTCCATTCCTGCAGCATCTGGGTTAGGGTTAGGGTCCAAGCTCTAGTTGAAGACATAATCCATCAAGAGACAATATGTCCATCCATCTTCTATACAGCTTCATCCAGCTCAGGGCTGGAGCTGATCCCAGATGACTATGGATGTCACACAGTCCATCACAGGGCAAGCACAGAGGAACAAGAACACACACATTTTGGGTCCCCAATAGACCTTAATATCATGTTTTTTGAACTGAACACGTAAGCTCTGCAGAGAAAAGCCTGGTCCAGACTTAAACCAGACTCAGTGTTCCCACAAACAGTCAAGAATGACAGACATGTAATTAGAATAAATATTAAGCAAAAGTTGAAACATCTACCCAAACACAAGAAAGCAATTTTAAATGGAAATCAAACATTTTAAGCTACATTTTAAAGTGGGAGTTTTAGTTTATGCTCACCTATAGAAGAAACAATAAAAAGCAACGTCAGTGAAAAGGAAAAAAAACATTTATGGGAAATGTTGCAACTCTGCTTTTTGACATTAAAGTAAGGCATGCACATGAAGAGATTGAAGGGGTCAAGGTTATTAGAAGTGAAGCATTGAGCAGATTGTTCACTTTTGCAGCTGAAATAAACAGCATTTGATAGATATCGTTGTTTATCACTGTGCTAACTACATAGTTATTATTTATTGTAAATGTATTTTCAGGATTCTCCACTGATATAACTTAACATTTGACAATTTTAACGAGTGGATTGTGGAATAAATTGGTAGTCCAGTAAATTGTGTGAGTTTGTAGCAAAAGAAAATACATTTTTAGATGGAATATGTTTCCCATAACGCTTACAAAGCGTAAAATCTTCGCAACACTCAGATAAGTCTGACTTGTTGGTGATGTATTTGCGCATAGCGGCCACTGGTGGCGATAAAGAGTCTATACTCTGGTTGTTAAACCCTCTGAAAGACACAGAGAAGAAGAAAGCCGGAGGTGGCTGTCATGTGACAGAAGCGGAAGTGCTTTGTTTTTGTTTTCTTTTTTATGTCCACATCTTTGTGAGTGAAGGTTTGTACGTGCAGCTTTTCTTTGCAGTCATCATGGCGGAGCCCACGGCGTCCGACGTCTTCTGCAGCAGGATGCTGAGCATGGTGAACTCTGAGGACGTGAACGCCATCATTCAGGCTCAGAGACACATGTGAGTGCAAAACACAGCTTCAGGCAGATGCACTGGACTTAATGGTTTAGTTTTTAGTTATTCCTATTATTATTATTATTATACCTATTACTCCTCACATTTTCAAAGCATGATTCCAACCTTCACGCTTTGCACTGGAACTAGAACACAGAACTATAGACATTTGTTATTGCAGAATCTCCTTCCTAGAATGAGGATTGTTTCACAATAGATTGTAGGAACATCAACACTAACTATTCTTTTGTATATTCTTTGATGTTTTTCATGTATATGTCCTATTGGTGTATTTCCTATTTTGGTCTCAATCATTTTATTGTTTTTAAAATGGTTGCTTATTGCAGTATTTGTGTTGATTTTGTATTTGTGGACTGAGTGGCAAAGCATGATGTTTTTAATTAGACAATAAACCTAACATTTGAAAAAAAAAAAAAAAAAGGGGTTGCACAGATGTTTTTATAGATTGAAAAAGATTTATCTTAATTATCATGACAACAGGCTGGACCGCTTTGAGAAAACCAATGAAATGCTGATTAACTTCAACGGACTGTCGAATGTGCGGCTGCAGCAGATGAACGAACACTTTCTGCTCCACACCCGAACTTTAGTGGAGATGAAGAAAGATCTGGACAGCATTTTCAGACGCATCAGGTATCGGACTACTTCTTCAATGCTAATAGACCATGGTGTCCACACAGATCTTCTGATCAGTGGTCTTCTTTACTTTTTTAGGACACTAAAAGGGAAGATAGCTAAGCAGTACCCAGACGCTTTCAGCAGTAAGTTCACGTTTTCATTTCATTCATCAAGTGTAAATCAAAGTTAAGTTTAACAAATCAGTTTATATTCTTAACAACGGTTCTATTTTCTGATAGACATCCATGAGTCTCCAATCCTGGGGGACGATGATGATGAATTTGACCCAGTACCCCCAAGTGTTGCCACGACAACTACAACAGCCACGTCGGAGCACAGCACAGAGTCCTGCGACACAAGTCCAGATGTGATCTCGCCCACTGTGAGCAGATGCTCTGAAGACCTGTCCCAGGAGCCGCCTGACACTCCCACTTCTGACATCCCAGAGGTGGGAGTCCTGCGGGATGAAGGTCCGGACTCTGTACCCGCAGAATAAATTGGACTGTTTGTTGATTGATTCATGTCGGTTGAAAGTGAGCGTGACCCTTAAGACTATTTTAGCAGGAGGTCATGTGGTGTATTTGAGTCTATGTTGACCTCATTTCCAGTCATATATCTGTTTATTGAAGATCACAACTTTGATATTCCAGATCGATCTGAATTGATGTTGACGCTGGAATTCTGTTGGCATGCTCACTTGTCCTATTTGTGCACAAACCAATATGGAGCAGAAAATACTTGAAGTTGTATAATAATATTTTCCTGTAGATATGCCTAATGTATTGACAGTAAAAATTGTCAAAAGCCTGCCGTAAGCATCTTGTTTTTATTTTTTAAACTGCATATTCAATGCAATAATGACCAAGTTTTTTCTCAATGTGAAAATAGTTCAATGAGCAAAGGTTTGCATTCTTATTCCATGAAATTTATTGAATCTTTTGCGTTTTTGATGCTTTTTCGTCATCACCCCACAGACTGTAGCTCTTTTTGGGCTGTAGCTCTGAAGTTAGTCTAAAGAGTTTCCAAACGTGTCTGTCATTCTCATCCTCTGATCACCACAATCTGTCTCTCGGCTTAAAAGGAACTCTCAAGGAGAACCTGCAGACATATAAATTCAACATTATCAATGAATGTGATTATATCTTAATTATATATGTACCTGGGCACAAACATGCCTGTATTTAATTTTTATATTTCAATATCTTTAAGTCAAACGTTCTATCAACATAGCATGACAATCTATCTATCTATCCCTGGGACATATATACGTCTGTACATATACAGACATTCCTGCTTGGGATATTATGACAGTATCCAAAACAAGATTTATAATGTGATATTGTTTAATGCAGACTAACTGACAAATATGTAATAACTTATCTTATCATCAAGTCCCTTCTTTCTGTTTTTTAGATTGGTCGAAGAAACAATAATGGATTAAGTCAACCAAATAATTTGACGTTGAGTCAGACCGACATTTAATACATTTTAGTTAACAGGACAAAAATGTATTGTATCCCTAGAATGTGTATCTCCTGGTTCACGGAGCTGTTTGAGGGTTATATAATACATTGATTTTGATTTATATTTCAAACTAAATCAAACTGTTTAATAAACTCATGAAGTGTAGGTGGAGCCAGTCACCGCTAGAGAGCGCTAATACCAAATAAGAGCCGTTTCTTTCTTTTTTTTAATTAATGGGGTCAAACGGAACCGCAGCGTTACAAAACATATGGACGCTGCAACATGGCTAACCGGTGATTTGTTGCTGTGGTTGCGTCAACAGAATCATTTAAGCCGCGTTTGAAAAGATAATTTCTAGTTTCACAATAACAATCACACCGGCTCTCCGTAGCTGTGCTTTAGCCGGGTGCTAAGCTAACAAGCCAACAGTCTCGCGTGAACGTGGGCCCCTGAGACGTTCAACGTCGGCAGAACGTGACGTCACGCGCACAGCCGCCGCTGCAGCTCGCTGTCAGGTACGTCCGGTGGATGAGGGAGACCCTTCGGGCTCTTTCCCCTCCGCCGCGGGTCCCAACATGAGGAGGCTGACCAGGAAGAAGGCTCTGACTCTGGTCAAAGAGTTGGACGCTTTTCCGAAAGTCCCCGAGAGCTACGTGGAGTCGTCAGCCAGCGGAGGGACAGGTACACTCACCGGCTCACCGCCGCCGCACAGCCCGCTCACCGTGAGCTCCACTCGGCCTCTCTCTAACCGTGACTGTGTCCGTCTCCAGTCTCTCTCATAGCTTTCTCCCTCATGGCTGCCCTCGCCTTCCTGGAGTTCTTTGTCTACAGGAATACGTGGATGCGGTACGAATACGAGGTGGACAAAGACTTCAGCAGGTGAAAACTAAAACAATCCGTGTTGTTGTTGTGTTTAAAGTCTCCCGGCCTCACCGCAGCTGTTCATTTACAGTAAACTGAGGCTGAATGTGGACATCACAGTCGCCATGAGGTGTCAATGTAAGTACACCCATGTAGCTTTATACTGTCAGTTTTATAAACAGCCTCTGAAGGGTTTTCTTTGTGATTTGAATGCAGATATCGGGGCAGATGTCTTGGATCTTGCAGAGACTATGGTCGCTTCTGATGGCCTAAAGTATGAAGCAGTGAGTCTGACCTTTTGTAATTCACTCAGCAATATGGGGCTTAAAAGTAAATGAAAAAAATCTTTTGTGTCACAGTGCTAAAGCTTCTTTATCCTCATCTGATATTCATTTTTATATTTCAGGTCAACTTTGATCTCTCTCCACAGCAACGACTATGGCACATGTAAGATTGCCAAACCTGGCAATTCTGTTTTCTCTCTACGTTTCATGTTTAAGATCAATGGCAGGCGCTAATGATTTCCCAAAGGCTGAAAAGCAGGACAATGTTTACATGCCATATTGTCTATGTTGTTCCTATTTATTTATCGTCCCGTCAGGACTCTGCAGCACATCCAGGACCGCCTGAGAGTGGAGCACTCCCTGCAGGATGTGCTGTTCAAAGCTGCACTCAAAGGATCTCCTCCTGCTCAGACTCCAAGGTACCTGCACTCGACAGCTGCTCTGGTATGTGACAGCGATGAGAAAGCTGGACGTTTGAGTGTTTTTTTTTTTTTTGGTTTGCCCCTGTAGTGAGGACAGCCCCTTGTCTCTCACTTCCTGTCGGATCCACGGTCACCTGTATGTCAACAAGGTGGCAGGAAACTTCCACATTACAGTTGGCAAGTATGTACGCTTCATTTAGCAATAATTCGTTACACATGCACAAGTAACTTTCCACTCATTTTAATCCTTTTGTATAGATTTTGAAATTCTTGATCAAGCTTTACATGGACAATAAGCAGCATTATTTAAACTTCAGCAGTAATAGTAGGATATTATGCTGTAAAGTCTTTAGTTGGAAAAAAAAAAAAAAAATCAATCTTGAGTCACAGTTTCACACTAATGAAGCCAAAATATGGAAGTGAGAACCATCTTGTGCAGGAGTGACCAGAGAGTGACGCTGTGGTATTAAAGTCTTGTCCTTGGCTCAGACTCGTGTGCAGATCACAAGCTGCCGCCGCCGCTGCTGCTGCTGCTGCTGCTGCTGCCGCTGCCGCTGCTGCTGCTTGCTCAACAGTTGCTTCACTTTCACCAGATCGAACAGGAAATGCTAGTTTTCCAGCGAGCGACATTTTTCATTCAAAGATGGTTATACTACACTGCGACACTGTGCAGACTGGTTGTTTCTCTTCAGTCTGTATGATCTCATTTTCTTGTCATCCTTTTGCAGGTCCATCCCACACCCGCGAGGCCACGCTCATCTCGCGGCCCTCGTTAGCCATGACTGTAAGTTCACTATGTTTCTATTGGACATGCAGTCAATATGAGCGTGGTACTCGGTAGTGTTTGAGCTGGGGCAATTATTTTAATGTAGATAACATTTTAAGTCCTAAATCATGGAATATATATGAAATGAGTGTGTGTTTAACACTTATAAAATTGTTATTGTGTATAAAAAGCATTTGATTATTTTTAACTCTTAATATAGAGAAGTGTTGAATTATTCATCAATAACACTCTGCGGCTGAAACATTTAAATTAAGTATGTAATCAGTGTCTTTAAGGTTAAAGAGATTTCCCCTTGCCTATTATTACTGTTTGAATGATGTTGCTGCTGGCTCTACAACACATTTGTTCTATAGACGACGGTCCATCTTCGACCCTGTTTACTTGCTGCTGACTGTTACAAAGCTTTTGTTGTTGTTGTTGTTGCAGCGTATAACTTCTCCCATCGAATTGACCACCTCTCTTTTGGAGAAGCCATCCCCGGGATCATCAGCACGTTGGACGGCACAGAGAAGATCTCCACCGAGTGTACACCCGCATACTCCAATCTTCATTTCTAAACACCAAGAACTCTGCTATTCTTTTTTTTCTTGTCATTGACGGGTTTTGAATTGTTCTCTTCAGCTAACCACATGTTTCAGTACTTCATCACCATCGTGCCCACCAAACTCAACACCTACAAAGTGTCGGCAGATACACATCAGTACTCGGTCACTGAAAGGGTGGGTTTGTTTTTGTTTACATTTGGCACGCACGCTGAGGCAGCTGTATTTGTTTTGTATGGTGAATGTGTTTGTGTTCGTGTCGTCGTCCTGCAGGAACGAGTGATCAACCACGCGGCGGGCAGCCACGGAGTCTCGGGGATCTTCATGAAGTACGACATCAGCTCACTGATGGTCAAAGTCACGGAGCAGCACATGCCCCTCTGGCAGTTCCTGGTTCGACTCTGTGGCATCATCGGAGGCATTTTCTCCACCACAGGTCCGAAACACTCACAAAGTCTGATGGAAACCAAATCACTTTTCATTCCAGATTATTTAAAATGCTCACTGATTTCATTCTTCTTGACTTCTGAGCTACTATTGGAAGCTTTTTAATTCAGTCATTAATTATGAACATCCACACACAGATCAAAGATTTAATGAGTTCAAAGCGATGTTATTTCCACTAGAGACTCTATTAGAAAAAAATAAAATAATTCATTTGTTGCAACATCTCTGATGTGAGTCGAGAACAGCCTCAATGCGTTTGATGATTTAGTGGTAAAAGCTGTAAACTCTGTTTACATGGACAGCATATGTTTTTGTTTTATTGCAGCTCATAGTAAAGAGTAATTTGAAAACAACTTTCTGGTTGTAAAATATACCGCGACGTGTGTTAATCTCCAACTCATTTATAATATAAATTAGTACTTTAGATCTTATATTTATCAAATCCTGTGGCTTACCACAGGGATATTGTATCTTTATTTTTTAATATATTGCATTTAACTGCAACGTGAGCCGAGTGTGTCGTCCCAAAGTGCAGAGTTTACGTGGAGAGAATCGTTCTGCTGGCGAGCGCCGACACTCCTCCTTCAGTAAATGGTGTTAAAAAAAGACAAAAACCACACTTCATGTATTATTCATGGTTGTATGTGTGCTTTGAAGTGCAGCCTGCCACTTTGACTCAACATCTTCAACCATTTAAAAGGATTAAAAAGAGCACGCCACCAAACATAACCACCCAGCTGCTTTGCCCTGGGATAAACCCCTCCGAGCAGGAGCGTCACTTTCCACATTGCCCGTGTGCTCACCTGCAGGTATGATCCACGGGATGGTCGGGTTCTTGGTTGACGTCGCTTGCTGCCGTTTTCAGATCGGAATCTACAGCCACCCTGACGTAAGACGCGTTCATTTTAAACTCAAATCAGTTTTCATCCTTGTTTTTTTTCCGCAGTGACTGATTTACGTCTTCCGTCTTTCCTCAGAAGGCTCCTCTGGACGTGCCGGAACACCAGGAGCCTCTGCTTCCTGCTCCTCCAGGAGATCACCCTCAGTCATGACACCACAGCAGCTGCTCACTATTTGTGGCCTAAAACAATGACAGCACTGAGATGCTGGGAAATTGTTTACAAGCTTTTTTAATAGAAAATGTGTAGAATGTGTTTTTTTGTTTTTTTTGTTTTTTTTTTACATTTTTACTGGGTGGGTGAGATTCTTGTGGATTGTAATCAATACCTCCACTAATTACATGTCACAGCCACTGGAAAGATGAAATATTTACTTCATTACTACTCATCACACTATTGAATATGAAGGCACCTTAAAGGCCTGTCGTTCATCTACAAAGTCTCTTTCATTTTGACAAATTAAATCTATGCGTCGCTGCCGAGCGTGTTTCATTTACTGATCGACAACATAACTGCAGCCCGCCCTCCCCCCGATTCTTTGATGAATTTTAATGAGTTCCTTAAAGTCCTCTCACCCACGATGAAGTCCGATTATCTGTGAGGCCTTTTAAAGATGAATCACGTGTAATGACTGGAAAGGCTTGTTGGTGTTCTTCTGTGCGAATGACTAATGAGATGCGAGGCTGATGTGTGTTAATTAAAATCTACTTTCGACCTGACAATGATTCATTGTCGATATTCAGCTTTCTCTTAAGCACACTGGTACCGTCTGATGTAACGCTGCAACGATTGATAGTTCTGAGCTGCAGAAAGTCTGGATGATGGATGCTGTTTTGACCAAGAAACAATCTAAATCCGCTAAAATACAGTTTGTGATTTCACACAATGGAAACAGCCGAAGTTTCAGCATCTTTTGAGTGTCAACGTAAAGAACCAGCGACGAAGGATGTTTTACACCATGTCAAGAGTTTATTTGACAGTATTTCAGAATATCTTTCAGTAAACAAGTTTTTAGTTTTTTAGCAAAATGTAATATATCAGTACTGTCGCATTTCATAAAAATAGTTGTTCACGTCTTTGAAACTACAGTATCAATGATACAGTAAACCATATTTGTAGGAATACAGCTGTACAAGGTGAATAGTACACAATTAACACTACACAGTTATACTTGATCTCAATGGGGGTTTATGAACGTGCCATCCTTCACAGGTTCCAATAAGCAGGTTTTTTTTTTTTCTTATTATTTTTCTTTGTTTCTGTATACAAAATCAGTCACAGCAGGCAGGGGGGACGGCCTGGATGGAGACAGAGGGCTGGATGACGTATTCGTTCAGCTTTTCTCGACATTTACGTACGGGAAACACATTTCTATAGCCTAACTGGTGTACCGCCATGCTTCCCGCTAAACTGTTTACCACGCAAACCAACGGCCAGTCAGCTCAGAAGCATCCAGAACGCTTTCTTTTTTTTCCTTTCTATCTTTTTTTTTAAAGATGTGCTGCCGCAAAACTGTGACTCTTTTAAAGAATCCTCTGGCCTTTCAGCACTCACAAGCTCGAGTCATTTTCAATTTAGGAGAAAACCTTTTGCCGGGGGAAACTAATAATATCAAAATGGAGACAAGTGTTGTCCTGGACGTCTGGGTTTGAAAGCAGCCAGAGACAATAGTTTGTGATCAAAAATGTTGCGATGCATTTGAATCCTCTGAGCTCCGGCTGGCTCTGGTTTGCCTGCAGCAAACGTAACGTTTTCTCCACAGAACAGACAAATAAAGCTGACGTACAGAAATCATGACCCACTTTGATTCGACCCCGTCTCGATTGACGATCGCCGCTCTGCACTCCGAGATGACTTTGAGGAGAGGATGTGATGCTACAGGCTACATTTGATCCCCTCTCAAACACCAGCGGATGAGGGCGATCACTGACATTGATAAGCTTTACAGCCGAGAGTGCATCAGGATATCTAAACTGCTTGGCGTTAATATTTGAAGCAACGGCGTGCCCCACAGCCCCTCGTTAATATCTATTTTGCATTCAGTTTCCAAAACAAATCACAACAGCTCTGCATTAGTTCGAGTAAGGCACTCCGCCCCACCTCACACCCATCGGCCTCATCTTCCCCGCACCGATGCCCCTCTCCCACAGTGATGTGGTACACGTAGCACAGTAAAAGGCATAGAAATGGGAAATAGACTGAACAAAATGTTCCTGTTGAGCATTAAATGAATACAACACAGCTTATATTTCTGCACAATGACTGCATGGTTGACTTGTAATTGAGTTGCGTACATAACTCAGAGGAGTATAATGAGTTCTTTACTAAGCCAACTGTTGTCAGTCAAAAGTCCAATTTTGTGAAAAAAAAAAAACCAACAGAAAAAAGAGGATCCTTTTTTGTCAGACATGAACGCTGACTGGTCTCCTCCTCAGAGGATATTCACTTTATGTTCTACCTCTAAAAGACGTGTGAGTCCCTGTCTAATGACATGGTGGTTCATATCCATGCACACGACCACCGCCTCCCTCGGCGGTCTGGGTTTGGTGACTTGCACAGTCTTTGATATGTAGTTATAGACGAGGCCATGGAAATCGTCATCCTAAAATACTGTCTTGGGTTGTTGTTGTTGTTTTTTTTTTTTTTTTATTTCTCCCCCTTTATTTTGTTTTTTATACATTTTTTTTTATACAATATATCTAACTATAACACTGCTTCAAAAACACACCACCAGGTATATTTTTGAGTAGACCAAATGTACATATTTTTCACATCTTTACATTTACAGTATATGATATATTGGTAGGCATGTGAGCTCGGACGTATGTCGGGTTAACCAGGCGGTCGCTCGTCTTCTACAAGTTTCAGTGTCACTGCCTCCATCTGACAGATTGGGAGTTGCTGTCAAATGAAGCAAAATTAAATCTCTTGGGTGCACATATGTTTGTCTTCCTTGTTCCATGTGAGGCCACGTTGCACAAACCAATCTGAGCCAGATCCGGTCGAGCAGTTAAAGGTACATGTCGAAAGGACAGTTCCATCTGTGATCAGGATGGTCGCGAGTGAGGGTCTCCATCAGGATGATGCTGCATGTAGCAACAACTGTGAAAGTCTGCATGTTCTTTAAGGTGGTGGGTGTAATCATCATCTTGTAAGAACAAATGAAACATAGAACAGGACTTCAGAGACTGATGGAGGGGAGGGCGAGGGAGATAACCTGCCTTTCTCTGATGTGAGAGGGCAAAATGAGTGAGGAGAAAGCCATTCAGTGTGATCGGGTCCAAACCATCAGCATCCAGTCTACCTGCTTACTGTGGAGGTCCAGGACCTCAGGGTACCAGGCAGTTTGTCAGACCCAGGGACATTCCAGGGCCCCGGGGAGGCGGCTGCACTCCTCACTGGAGGATCCTCTACGGTTCTGGAGGGGCAGCAGAGCCCGCTGTGGCCACCGGCCCTCTCGTCCTCTCTGGTGAACAGACCTCTGGACACCAGCCTCTCCTGGAGGCCGACGTGTCCGTTCCCGCTGCCCAGAGAAGCTCCGTTTAAATTCACACTCACGTAAGGGTCCCAGGGCCAGACGGCACTCACCGCCTGGGTATGCAGGGCCTTCCTCTCGCAGGATGGGGAGCTCGTCTCCCGCTGCCTCTCTCTTCTCTCACTGGACCTTCCCACTTTGGGTGGCAAAGCTCGAGCACGTCTGTCGCCCGGGCCACAGTCCACCTCTCCCAACCCCTGAGGGGTTCCCTGCCCCTTGACGGTGCATTTCTGCTCGGTGGACCTGCCACCTGTCGCCCCTCTGATGGAGCTGTGGTCTGTCAGCTGTGGAGCTTTGTCTGCCATGCACACTGTGGCCTCAAGAGGGAGCTGATGAGGGGAGTCTGGGGCTGAGGCTGGATGGGATGTGAGCGATGGATTCAGGTGAGTTTCCAGGGTCACTTCCTGCAGGGCAGAGTGGGCTGTAGGAAGGGAATCCCAGGGGCTGACACAGTCTGCGAGGAAGGACAAAAACACTGTCAGGTGGCTTGAGACGTAACAGGATGACAAGCAGCATGCACATGCACAAAGAGACCAAATCAAAGAGGAAGATGATCTAAACTGAGAAAGAGAAGCATCATTATCACACAATATCAGGCAACTTTGCATGCAACTGAGTTTGAGCAGCACAACTTCAGATCTGTGTGTCAGGATTCAGTCAGAGCCCCCCCCCCCCCCCCCAAAAAAAAAAGATGTATTTGTGTGTCAGACTGATCCCCAGCAGCACTCAGATTTCAAACAGCCTACTTCACAGGCCTCTTCAGGATGATACAATTTCATCTGGAGGGTCACTTCAAGACACATTGCTCTCTTAGCACAACACACACAAGCACCTGCACACACCTACAGAGACTCACAACACAGCTGCTATTTTCCCATGCACAAACGTATGATGGTCTGCTGGAGTGCATGCCGGGAGCACGTTCTGCACAGATTCATCAGGACTGAGAGAAAGAGAGACATGCAGTTTTTTTACAAACCGTGTCTTTAGAGTGGCCCATTAGGAAGAAATAGGGGGAGCTTAGTGTGTCACCTTTCATGCACATGGAGAGGTTGGAAGGTACCATTCCTAAAGGAAGGCAAGTAAAAGCCTATACCAATCATTAGACTTAAAGCAGGAGTTAAAACACATGAAGAGAGCAGGTTATTACCGAGAGTCAACTGTAGTAATAGTAAATGTTAAATTTGAGGATTAATAAACTACAGAGAAAGGAGTGAAATGTAGAAATAAATATATGTTAATATGTATTTGATTATAAGAAGAGTTAACAGGAAATAGTTCAATGAAAATCATTAATAATCTCTGATATGACAGAGAGAGAGAATAGGTCAGATTAAATAGAGAGAATCGAGTGGGACTGTCCGAGACGTCAGTTCATGTGGAGTAAACCCACCATATTCTGGCACCTGTCCCGTGCCCCGCTTCAGCAGCAGCCTGACCCGCCGGCCCCCCGCCTTGATGAGCTCGATGGCGCGGGCGTGAGTCATGTCCCGAGTGCTGTCCCCATTAATCTCTATGATCTGATCCCCTACCTGCAGGACACACACACACACACACACACACACACACACACACACACACACACACACACACACACACACACACACACACACACACACACACACACACACACACACACACACACACACACACACACACACACACACACACACACACACACTTCAATTTCTGTCAGCCTCTGTTTAACCATGGAAGGTTAACTTTTCCACACAACCTGCCTTCCGCTGTAGAGTACCTCCACTGAGCGACTGGGGAATAAGTGCATTTCAGCAGCGTGTTTGAGTGAGTCTCAGCAGGAGCAGCTCAGGGTGAGCAGCAGGTTACCCAGTCACTGACTTCATGAGTGTTCATACTTTTCTGAGTGAGTTAGATACAATAAACACACTGGAGAAATGCCTAATCACAGATGGCAGAATCTGACAATGCAGTTTTATTCCATATTGTATTTTCTACATTGGGATTATAATGAGGATTATCGGATAATCCTGTCTCTCTGTACCTTCCTGCAGGATCTCTAACTGTGTAGCTGGAAGAGCATGATTTTGATAAGCTAATGTTTCTGCTTCCCATCAGAGGAGTTGCATGTTTTGTCTGACAATGATAACTGAAACCCTTTAAACGCAGCAAAGATGTATGAAGGTACACCTACAAGCATGAGATTCACGCAGTTCTAAAACACAGGTGCATCCTTCAAAATAATAAAAGCAGCTGCCTGCATGGAGACTAGTGTTCATGTGATGTTTAAGCTGTCACGGACTCCTCGCATGCTGGTCAGCACAACGCCCTCGGCACAACAGAGGCCAGCAAAAAGCTGCCAGTCTAGATATGCTGCAGTTTTCTTTCAGGAAAACTACAGTTTTGTTTCTGTCTACTGTTGCCTGAGGTTGCTCAAGTAGGGTTTTCTCCTCTCTATTTTTGTGAATGTAAAAGTCCATGAGATAAATATATTGTAACTTGTATTATATAAATAAATTGAACTAAAGTGAAATGACACCAAATGAAATGTTTCATGGCTTTTTCACTTATTGAGTTATGCAAGCTGCAGGCTACAGAATGAAGTCAATCTATAACAACAACTTAATTTATAGCAGATTGTGTCTTATATTAAACGCGCCGGATATTGTAAGAAGACATTTGAAAAATATGCTTATTAAGGTACAGGGTGATAAATCCATCTTGTTAAAATTTACACCATATTTGATATCAGTATGCGTTTTATAAGATTTTATCTGAGATCGACATTAAGATGGAGAACCGCGCGCCCCGGTGAGGCTCAATTAAGTCCGTGACGTCTCTTTCTACAATCACATTCTCAGAAATTCTGGGATGACACCTTAGAAATTGGGGTTGTATTCACTCACCTACATAGAAAGGGTTCTTAGCCAATAATTACTTTAATCATGTTTCCATCATCTTACTCTCATCCTTCCATTTCGGATGGCAGGGCCGTCTTCTGCAAGGCGCAACACAAATAGGTCCATCTTGTACTCTCTGCCCCCACGGATACTGAAGCCGAAACCTTTTGCACTCTTCTCCAGCTCCACTGTGAAGTAATCGTAGTCCTGCACAACAAAATGCCAACAATTCACAAATACAGCTGATGTGGAAACGGTTCGCTTTGAGGCTGTTCACTCCGTCTGCATGAAATCATATTTACCTGCAGTCTGAAGTCAGCAGGGATCCCCAAAGGGAACTGAGCAGCTGCAGGATGCTGCCTGAAGTCCAGCAGGCCGGGTGGGTGTCGGTAGTCCAGCGTCGGAGGCTGACGATAATCAGTCACCGGCGGGTGACGGTAGTCCACTGGAGGTTGCCGGTAGTCGGTGAATGGAGGGTGACGGAAATCAGGTTTCACATCCTGCCTTGCTTTTACCTCTGACCTGTGAGGAGAGAAGAATCATTGGGTGAGGCTTTAAGTCAGCTGAAGTTTGTTTTACGAAGGAGAGAGAAAAGTAAAGCAGGTCTAATTCTAGTTCACATCTACTGTACTTCTCTGAGATAGTCGACAGAAGTAGACGGAAGTAAAATAATGTGACATTTCAGCAATAAGAATTTCTTAGAAAAGGTTACTGATATATATATAGAAAAAAGGCAAGGTGAGAGTTTTTAATTTTTCTCAACGTCTTTGTACTGTATCTGATCATGTAGCCAATTAAGAAACATCTGAATCACAATAAAACGGTCAGACGACACACAACAGTTGTCCTCATGCATTGTGGTATCTTTTAGGATATACTGCTCCCCCCTAAATATAACCATTAAACCACGTTTATTTGTGGATGTTATCCATTTTAGAGAATTGTACTTGTTGTCACTTAATGTCACTGTTTTACTATATTGTCATTAAATGAAGAAGTTGAAATTTTGGCTTTTGTAAACATATTTTATAGTCACTGGTCTTATTATGTACAAATAAATCTAACACAGTCAGCAAAGATTTATCAGTAAAATACTGTTTGAGCTGAGTGCAGAGGGAAAGTACAAGATGAGGATTACTGCATGTGAAGACAACAAAGGATGGAAATATCAGCCTCCGTTTTAAAACTTTTATCAAGATTCCACTTGTAAAATGGACATAAATCGACAGCTCTGGGACTGAATGTCTTGATCTGACATGCACACACACAACACACACACACTTCCATGGCTTTGACACGGAACAGGGTCTGATTGCTGGATTCCTGCATTATGAAAGAGATACCTTGAAGTAAATTATTCACTGACACTGTTGGAGCTAAGTGGTCTTACGCAACAAAGTAGCCTGAGACGGAGACTGACTGGGACAAACGTCATGTGCAGTCCCAGGTTTTCTGTCAAACTTACTGGCGTGCAAGGAGAATGCACTATACTTGTGTTTGTGCCAATAGTTGTCATCTGTAAACATTCCTATTGTTTCTTCTTTGAAAACAGAACAACCTGGTGCCTCCATGGCGACACGTAACACCTGTCTCACCTGCCGTCGTGGAGGTAGAGCTGTGGAGGAGGGCCGCCTGGCTGGGTGACGGGGCTCTGCTGGGATCCAGCTGGTGCAGGCTGGGATGCTGCTGGGGCCGGGGGGCCGCTCGCTGTTTGGTTTGTCTGAGCTGGTGTCTGGCTGGGTTGCACAGGTGCTTGACCTGGATGAGCAACCGCTTGGCCTGGCTGAAGAGACATTTGGCCAGGCTGGGTGCCTCCTTGGCTTGGCTGGGCTACAGGGCTGGGCTGGGTCTGTGGGCTGTGTTTCTGTGTCATGGGGCTCTGCTTTTCTGAGCTGGGGCCTGAGTGAGCACCTGTAATGGACAAAATCTTACTGTCGAGACATATTTAGCACTGAAGAGAACAGACTATACAGCTTTATCCAATTCAGAACTCAGGGTTGCGGGCGCCAATCCCACGCACAATCACACCAGGCAATTAACATCCACCAATTCACCCTCGGTGAATGTTTTTGTTCTCTCGGAGGAAACAGGTACACTCACACATGCACACGGAAAACATGCAACCTCGACACAGAATGGACCACAATCTCGGATTCAAACAGAGTATAGGCTGGTTGTGAGATGAGACTGCTAACCAATACACCACCAAGCAAATATGTTCAGGTGGTTGAGGCAGACTTTCTGAAGAGATCTTTTGAAATATCTGAGTTGGCATTGAATCTTTTATTCGGCACATTCGCTATGACCGAAAAAACCAAACACCTCGATTTGTATTGCTTCACAGAAATTGAAAGATTTTTGTCGAACAACAAAAACAATCTCTTCCTGGGATCTGATGAAAAAGTTCATTCTATCTGTCTTTTTTTATTTTAACGTCCAGCATAACACGTGACAGATGACAAGTCAGCCCAGTATGTCTTCTTCCAAATACAGCATTGATAAATGAAGCCGCTAAAAGGAGTAATAACGGATGGCTGTGGACACTTTCTCAATAACAGAAGACACAAATCAGTGGGCTGCATCTGTGGAGGATCATAAACACAGGCTGACTACAGGGAGTTTATTCTTTATGAACAAAAACAAACAGAATGTACCAAATAATGTCATTTCATCTCTCACACACAAACACTTACCCTCCTCTGGTATTATGTGCAGTGTGACTGTTAGTCCGGCATCTTTAATGAGCTTAACAATGTCTGCGTGTGGCATGCTGATGATGGACTGTCCATTTACAGCCAGGATCCGGTCGCCCACCTTCAGCTTCCCACATCTGTCTGCAGGGCTGCCCTCAATGATGCGTCCTATTTTATGGGGCACAGCTGGAAACGGGCAATAACAAGGTGGCTGTCAGTGCCAATTGTGAAGAAGAATTTCAAAGCAGCATGGCAACACTTTTAGCTGCTTTCAGACGATGAGCGTCACTGCAGCTTTTTATAATTACACTTTTAAATTGTGTTAAAGAAGCACTAAAAGGACTGGAATTATACAAACAACATTTTAAAATGGTTTCATAGCAAATCACATTTAAGCAACATTAACTGTAATCTGAGTTTCAGTTTGTAATGATACCTGAATAAAAAGAGAACATTTCACTTAAATATAAAACCTTTCTGGACCTACCAAGCACAGAAAAGCCCTGAGGGACTGTTGAGCATGCACCATTACATCCTGAACTAATCTAGCCAAGTGTAATGACTCTGTCAACTGGACCCACTTTTTCGGTTATTTATATTCTTAGGTATATGCACAAACCAAGTGAGTGTGCAATTAATTCAGGTTGACGACTTTTATATGAGTATTTTTGAGTAGGTGTTTCCATGACTGCGCTGGTTCAATTCATACAGACTGAGGAATCCCGCAGTCTGCTCCAAAATATCAGCTCCACTCATAAACTGTGAACCGCATGGAGAATGAAGACAAATTTAAAACTTCTGAAGGGCTTAAGACTGCTGTAGCAGTAAATTAAGACTGAATCAAAGAACAAAAACAACACAAAAACAAATCAATTTCAGCTCGGCCGTGGCTAATGGAAGTCGTAAACCTACAGCACAGCATTAATAACAACACTCAAGTGGCGTAGCTATTGGGAGACATGAGGAAGCCCACTGGTTATTATTAAAAATAAATAAATAGGTGGCCTACATCTGGAACTGGGGTTAAACTACACACAAGGCTAATGTTAAATGAGAAAAAGTACAATTTTTTCAAAAACAACTTATTGAAAAAAAGGGCTTTTTGGATGTTTTTTCCTTTGTAGTGCTTTTAATATATACAGCATGAAATAAATCTTGTAAGTGAGTTTGGGAGTATTCGTCATGAGGTTGTGCGATCACCATTTGTGTTAAGAAACAACCTTTAGGGCACCAGACGGATGTAAGTCACTCTGCAACTCACTGATGACGGTTGCGTTCTCGGGCCTATTCAGGGAGCTGATGATGACGAAGCCGAAGCCCTCGTTCTCCTTGCGGTGAATTATGACATCGCTGGTTTGCAGGGAGGATCCCTCCGGATGCGGGGTGGCAGCGGGGACAGCCACCGCCGGAGGACCCGAGGCAGAGGCTGCGTCACTGCGAGGAGAGCTGTGCTGCGTGGACACAGAGCCGGGGCTGCGACCGTTCACTGGACACGGTTCACCTGAAGCCCAAGAAAGAAAGCGACTGTAGAGCGGCACTGACTTCCTGATTGTAGTGTTGTTGTTTTTAGGTAAAAGCAGCTATAGACGCAGCAATTACTGAAATGAAGGCTCTAAACTGCAAACTCTTCTGACTCCAGCTGTGAATCGCTGCACAAAGTCAAACTTGTCTGTTGTTGAACAGGAACTGACTCTTGTGTAACTGCGGCAGGAATGCATCCAGACAGACACAAACCACAGAGCGTCCTGTAAGGCTCCCAATAAACAAAGAATATATGTATGTACAATCTTCTACTAGAGAAAATATGTGTGGGTGAAAAGTACACAGTGATCTTGCACACAGACTGTTAACATGTGTGTCCTGTCCAAGTAGGTTTTTTTGACGCCAGTAAAATGTGAAGCTTGTTGTACAAACTTGGTAAAGTGTTAAAAAAACACAAGAAAGCAGTAGAGAACAGAAAAATAAATCAACCAGGTCCTCACCAGGCATTTGCAATCTCCTTCTCACAGTCAAGCTGACTTGTCCGTTGCGAGCCGCCGCGTGCATCAAGTCTATTACGTATTTGTGCGGTTTCCCAGCAACCACATTTTTATCCACAGAAATGAGCTCATCTCCGGGTCGAAGCCGCCCATCACGCTCAGCAGGGGTGTTCTCTATTATAGCGCCAATAACAATCTGTTCAAAGACAATCAATATTAGCAGCATAGATGAAGGTGAAGGGGATGAGACGAAGACAGTGGAATCACACAATAACCGCTTCATCAAGCTGGTAAACTGCTTTTTGGGTCAGGGTAACGTTTCTCGGCCATCTTAATATTCTGCTGCCACAGCCTGCCTGCTTCACAGTTTACATGCTGTTTTACTACGTGGACAAGTTAGCAAGGCGTCACTTCGATATGGGAGGCACTGAGCAGTTAGAGGGTGAGGAGGACAGTGTGAGATGAAGTGTGTAAATTCATGTGTGTGCGTGTGTGGACAGTTCGCTGGTCAGATGTGTGACATGAGCTTAGATGCCGGTCAAGTGAAGCTGGTGTGCGTATGAAGTTAAAAATGCTTGTGGTCCAGCCCGTCCCATACGAGCCTTGTCACGGGCGTCCGGACTCACAGCCTGCACGGCCTCGTCTCCCCCCAGGATGCGGAAACCAAACCCGGTCTTCTCCCTTAGCAGGTGGACCTCCACCTCTTCATACTCCGGACCTGACACACAGAGGCAGGTAATAAAAGGAAGGTTGGCTTTTTTTATGGCTGTAAATTGTTGTTCTAAGTGTTACTAACTCACGTCTGCTCTCGTAGATCGCCCTCGACTTCTCGTAAAGGTCATAAGGGTCGGGCTTGTTAAGGTCAAAGCCTTCAGTGGAGTCAGGCACAGATGTGCGATGTTGAGGCTGGTTTGGGAAAGGCGTGCAGGGTGGCAAGACCGGACCAGACAGGTTCGCCTGAGGGCTTCCATGTGGGTCCCACTGGTCCGGCAACTAGAAGGAGAATAACACAAACAGATCTGGTGTCAGTTGTCTTGCTTCTCCTATGTAACATGGTTTAAGACTTAGAAATGTGGATAACGAAGGTTCTGTATGAACCAAGGCAGGCAGATAAGTGACTGACTGCTCTCCACACTCATCAACACTGTGGGCACACAAAATCAGCAATCATAGCAGTGCAAAATAATAAATCCACAACTAAATAAACATCTCAGGCATCAGTCTGTTAATGATTTGATTTGGCAGCAAACACAAATGCAACCTCACTTATCTCAGGCTGTTGTTAAAAACGTCAGCCAGAATTCAGCTTGCTACGCTGAACACTTAAACTTTGTCTCGTCTGTCCCTGACGGTAACAGCTCACACTCGCAGAGGAGTAAGAAATGGATCAGAGAATTTACTTCACTTGCTTAAGTAAGCAGGGATAAAAAGGATGTTGACATTTTGTAATGTCATTTTGTCAAATTATTTTAATTCACGTTGAAAAACAAATGACTTAACTTTTAATTTGATGAGACACAAAGCTAAGCAACCATTTGGTACCTACAGTATATGCTACAGTATATTTAATTGTGTCTCTAATAGAAACCCGATAAGACACAAAAATAACTGTAATTTAACTGCACTTTGCAAGGCTGAAAAATGCTGCCATATATTCTTCTGTGGGACTGCAGTGTGGTATCGTGGTCAGCACTCTCGCCCTGGTTTGATCTCCAAGTTGGGCTTGGGGGACATTCTGTGTGATGTTTGCATGTTTTCCTTATGGTTGTACAGGAGTACTCTGGGTGACTGGAGACTCTAAAACTTCTATGTTTGTACACCGGAAACTCATACTTGAAAATAATGTACATGGCAGACTGATTTATCACTGTCCACATGACTAGTAGTGACGTGACAAATCCCGCTGACTCATAAACATCTAGAACTGATATTTAGCGTGAGAAGCTTCCTCTTCTATCAGCCTCCATCAGAAAACAGCCTTTATTGTCAACCAATTCTTCGGCAGAGAGGAGATCAAACATCCAATGATGAAATTTTGATGAATAAAGGCTCTGCCTTTCCTCTGATGAATTATCTCTGAGGAAGATGTTTTCACAATACAAAAAAAAGAGACGACAGGGAAGATGGAACCACAAATACAAGGTTAATCATGAGTGGAAACTGTGGAGAACGATGGTGAGACACCAGTAACCCAGATAACGGAAGGCGATTATCAAACTGAAACAATGACAAAAACATTCATTACCATGTCAAGTGTATGAGCTATATTTAGGTAAATGTGCTCCAGTGACTCAATTATGTAATAAAGAAGGATGTCTTTTTAAGCAGAACCAGATGCGATAATGAAATTAAGTCAATACTAACACCTTAAAATGAAACGAGGTGAGATTCATCATGTCTGAATATTCTGTCTAACATGAATGAGAGCTGATTGTAGGAGCAGCAACAGGTGCAATTTAAGTATAAATCTGAAGAGCTTTTCCCCAGCTGCTGAGGTGTCACATCTGATGTGATCAAACTAATAAGCAGGGTCAGGGGAGGCTGCCTCACAACAGAGCAACATAAAAAGACTAAACAAACACACACGTCTGAGGTAACGCAGCCTGATCTCAACTCACAAGGAGAATCACATTTAGCTCGGTAATTGTACCTGTTTGGATGCCTTCCACGGAGAGATGTGGCCTGAGGAAGAGGAAGGAAAAAAAAACAGAGTTAACAGATATCAAACTCCAATAATATGATTCATACTGAGGGAAAGAAAAACACTCAATACAAACAATCAGGTATGGTGTGCATAGTCTTCAGCTTAATGAGATAAAAATCAGAAATCATCTTCTTCTAATGAGTGACAAAAAATTCTCAGTTTGCCGACTTCATATTTCCCTGTTTTGACGTTGTTTTTGTCTAACTCTTCCTAAATGAGTTTAGTTGTTGCATTTGTTTTCAACATAATTACATCATTAGCCGCAGGCGAAAGAACAGACCCCCACCCCCATTATGCACAAGCACAAATGCACTCACACTTTTCTCCCTCTCTCACTCGGTAAGTGGTATTATATCTGCATATAGGAAGCAGGAAGCACTCCACATCACAGCAACAATCTCATCAACACAGCCCCCCTGTGACTCCACTGAATCAAAGACATACAGTGCATTTATGCTGCTCAGACCCAAATACATACATTGAGACATGAATGGAAACAAGCAGCAGCTGACTTGTTTAAACAGTCATTCTGAATCTTCTCACATTTGGATAGGAACACATAAACACACTCGTCAAGCACAGGCCTGCATGAATCCTTCAGCAGTTGTGGGCGCTTGAAAAATATCCTTTAGAGAATCACGTTATATTTAATATTTATTCAGTTTATGTGATTTCCCAAGAAATGTCAGAGAGCACAGGGCGGAATATATTTCTGGAATTACTCTGCCTGCTTTCTTAGATGTTGAGATGAAGGCTGGGGCACTTAGCAACCGGGCATAATGGAGGAGCTTCCAATCAAAATCAGCCAGGCAGTGGAGATTTGAGTTGAGGAAAATGAAATACAATAGATCACTGAGTGCCCATGTGAAGTCAGAGTGAAAATAAAAAATCCTTTGTGTCAGTCCACGTTTATCTTTTCTATTTACACATTTTCATTTCCAGACCTCCTCCATTCGCTCAATTAAAGCATCGTAGCTACCTGGGAATGTTTTGCATTCTGAGACCAAATGTCATTTGTCCCTGCTGTGTCTGGGAGTGTGGAGGAGGTGGAAAACAGAAGTACAAATGGTCCTGCGCAGGAGAGCTGTGGACATGAATGGGGGGTTTGAGAAGTGCTATCCGTGGTGCTGAAATGATTCAGCACAGTGGCAGCAGCAGAGGGAGAGCGCTGTGGGAGGCTGCGGCTAATAACTGCATTCTGCAGGGAATATGGGCCTTCAGGGAAGCCTTTAAGGAATTTTAATAACTCATTCTCCCAAAACTTTCTTTAATGACCCACTGACAGAAATGAGTATGAGCTACAAGGCAATTGTCCGCTCGCATTAAAGAGAACTGTCATCCTTACAGACGCCGTCAAGCTTAATTTAAATGCTAATACAATTCATCGGCGTATGTGCAGGATGTGTGGCATGCTCGTATGCATGCTGATGAATTACTAGTGAATGGCTTTTAGAGAGGCTTCACGCGGCCTCCCTCACAAGTCAGTGGTCAAGCAGTCTGGCAGGCCGGGCTCACAGACTAGCCTGCTGAGTTCTGGATGGCCTTCAGATTAGCCTGATTGGCTCATGCAGCCCCACACCTTTTCTTTTTTTCACTACCACGGCCTCAATCTGTGTCCTCATTGGTGCTGCAAAATGCTTCTAGTCTGTGGTTGGCTTTGCTTCAAACTGGGATGTCAGGGGACGGAGCTGTGAACACGACCAGAGCTCAGTGGAACACTGGCAGAGAGCCCACGCTACAGTGAAGCAGTCTTACAACACACACACACACACACACACACACACACACACACACACACACACACACACACACACACACACACACACACACACACACACACACACACACACACACACACACACACACACACACACACACACACACACACACACACACACACAGCAGAAGTCTGACACCATGTCTGTATTACAGAAAGCACCAGCACTTCCAATCACACATCTGAAATAGCATCATTAACCCACATTTCACTGGTGTCCTGCTCAGAAATCCTGCATCTGCGAATTGAAATACGCCGACATATTTCAGACATTTGGCACATATGAGTCACTGTAAAGACCTTGTCCTTTTCACCTCACAGAGAGGAGAGCCGGAAAGGTTCCTGGTGTGTCAGGCTGATAGTCCCTGTGGGGCCGTTGTTTTGAGTTGTTTGATCTGAAGTGGTCTGGTTGAAGGAGGAACTTGCATCTTTAGGGGAAGGGAGGTAATGTTTCACATTCAACTCGTGGTTGCGTGTGAACTTAGACATGATGTTGCACAAATGTGCGCAGGCAAATTTAATTTGTGTATTGAATTTCAGACAAAATGTTGTCTGACTGTGAAACACGAGTGTTGAGCTTTGCAAAGGTTAACCACCAGGTGGCAGATGTCAGCTCTGCTCCACTGCTACAACGTTTGAGATGGTGCTCACATTTACATCCACACATACGGTCACTGATGTGTTTTCTATGACTCCAGTTCCAAAAAGGTTGGAACATTATCTAAAAAAATGTAAATCCATATTTTGTTCGCAATGGATCATAGACAGTAGATGAGGAAGATAATTTCATAATTTCACAGAAAATGGTGAAATCTGCTGAACAAGAAGTTACCATTGTATAGCATTCTCTTTTTCTTGTGTCTATGAAAGCCTTGACAAATGAGGAGAGTTTTGGAAGAGGAATGTGTTTCTTCCTTGCCTGAGTTTGCCTTTTGCGTTGAAACAAATGTACATGTGGAGAAAAGTCTGGGCTGCCGGCAGGACGACTCAGCACCCGAAATCTTTCCCCCGTGAAGCCAGGCTGTTGTGGATGCAGTATGTGGTTTAGCATCGTCTTGCTGAAACTTGCCTTGCCTGAAGGAGATGCCATCTGAGGCTCCAACTAAACCCTGTACCATCACAGACTCCGGACATTTGCACTCTAGACACTAATAACAAGCTGGTTAGTATCTCTCCTCTTTATTCTGCAGGACATGGGTTCATTTCCAACAGAAAATGTAAATTGTGGCTCATGCCTAAATATCCCCCACCCCCCCATTTTTGCATCAGTTGTGTTCAGTGTTTTCTTTGCATGATAACGCATTTGTAATTGCACGTAATTGCATGACAATGATTTCTGAAAGTGCTCCTGAGCCCATGCAGCGGTTTCCAGTAGTTACAAGCCTGATTTGAATGCAGTGAAACCTGATGGCCTGAAGATCAGACCCTGATAATAACTGGCCTTGTTGCTTCTGTTTTGATGTTAGTCTTTAGTCTCCGAATGGTTTGATGACATTATACACTGTAGATGGTGGAAAAATGAAAGATTTCGCAATTTTACATTAAGAACACTTTTTTAGGAGCCTCTCTAAAATACTCATGTGAGTTATGATAATAACCTGGCTGTTTAACTCTTGCCATATTTTGCCTTTCTAGCATTTCATTATACTCCTGTCCCAAACATGTTCCTGCCGTCACAATGAAAACAAGAGGAGCTCTCAATGAAATCTTATCTTAGGTAAAACGTCTGATATGTTATCCATGTATAATATTGATCTTCCCAAAGTAGAAGGAGAGTTGTACTCTACTGAAAAAATCTGAGTCGATACTGATCACACACCCAAAAAATGTATTAGCTTTAATAATCGAGACACTGAGCATACAGTTTACATTCTGTTCATTGGGCCAGACATCTTTCTGTCATACATCCCCACTCGTCAGTGATGTACTGTGAGCTCGGGACACCAACACAGGAAGAGTATTCACAAACCATCCAGCAGCTCCTACATTAGATAGTCTGATAAATCAAGATCACTAAGAGCTAATGTCTTTGATTGCTTTCCGGCTCTGCAATAATAATTCCTGTCACACTTCAATTAATTAAACCTGAGATTCATATGAGACTGATTGCCTTCATCTCTAATTAAATACAAACTATGAAATGGATGATGCAAGTGAGAACATATTCATAGTTCCTCTTTATTGTCCTGATTGATATCATCTCAGAAACAATATAAATTAACTCCTCACTCCTGGCAAATTATCTCAAGAGAAACTACAGACGTAACCACACAAAAAAAAAAAAGAGGATAAAATGTGAAGTGCAGAGCTGCCGAGTGTCACATTTAACGTGAACAATGGGTTTATGAACTCCGTCTCTTTGAATGACCAAAGGACTGGAGATTTGTTTGACACTGTTGAACGCTGCTGTGACAGTTCATCGCTGCACTGTGTTTGTCAGGCGGCTGGGGGCTTAGTGGGAGAGGCAGCTCAGAGAGTATTATCAAGTCAAATTCTGACCTATGACCAAAACACCTTTTACAGAACAAGAGCAGGTGCACATGTCAAACAAATGAAGCTGTCAGTGTGCAGTTTAATAGGCTCGCAGGTGGCCAATCATGTAGGAAACAGTAAAAAAAAAAAGAAAAAAGAAAAATGGCCTCAAACCATGTCTTTCTGGGTATATATTGCAAAAAATGGCACTTCAAACTTCCCCACTATGAAATTCTTTCAGTCCTTTTTTCCCCCTGCTACTTCATAACTCAATTTTGATTCATGTTCCTGGACTGAGGGTATGTGATCGCCTCCTGCTTTCACTTCAAGAGGAAGGTAAAATGTTGAACGTGTGCAGAAAGTTAAAGGTGGCGTGGAGCAGCTCATTAGGATGCGGAGCTTGATACAAAGATTCAACATGTGGCAGGTCCTGAAGACTAAATGCAGACAGCCAACAGTGTGGGATCAGTAAAGAATTCAGTGTTTGCTTCAGCATTCGAGGCGGAAGGAAACATTGTGCCCTTGAGAGGAAGTTTCTCATATGGGTACACAGACAGGATCAAGATATAAAGAATGAGACAAAAAGTAATTTTCAAAGAAGTTTTAAGAGAGAGCAGCTTCTGACATTCAATACACCCCGCTAAAAATATCAATATGAAAGAAATGGCCTCATTGATAAAAATTAAAGTGACTCAATTAAACTAATCTAAAAGTGGCACTGGTGACAGGGCATACAGAAGTAAAACCTATAACTAATATTAAAAACATTGTGGTGGAAATAGCTACTGATGTAATTTGATTTTCTTTAGCGCGTTAAGTTTTCACAGGTTGGTGAACCCCAAAATTCCTGTTTTTAATCCGAAGTGGCAAAAGTACTCATATTTTTTTACTTGAAAAGGAGACAAATGTTTAACTACAGATTAAACTTAATTATTTAAAGGTGATTTATTATGGAAAAATCCCTTTTTGACATACTATGCATGTACAATGTGGTATTTGGCTTGTCTCCTGGCTCTTTAACTTTGAGAATACATAACGAAGCCAGTATTTTGAGAACTGCCTGAGAAGAAATCCATGTTGTTGTTTTTTTGTTTTTTTACACTGTTCAGAAAACTGCCTGAATGTTACATAATAGTCGAGACAGTTTGCATTATACACACTGTCCTCATGAATTTCTCAACTCACAGGCCAGAAGTACAAGTACTGTGTTTTGGTCTTTAGCCAGTGTACTGCAGTGTGTCCGAAGCAAACAGAACTAAACTGTTTGGCCTATAAAGACCAACACGTGTGTTTACAGCCTCTCAGCCTCTGAGAGAAAATGTGATGTCAGGATGTAACTCTGAGCAGTTTAAGTAGCAGGAAGTAAAAAGATTTTTGTTCTAATGTAGTAAAAGTAGAAAGTTGTCAGAAGTACAGACACCAAAAATCTATTTAAGTACAAATACTTTGTTACAGGCCCAATTTGACCTTGGTGGGCGGGACCAATGAAATGCTGGTTATGGGCCAGCTGTGGCTCAGTTGGAAGAGCAGGTCATCTTCCAACTGTAATTTTGGGGGTTCGATATGTTCAAGTGTCCTTGAGCAACACTCTGAACCTGATTATGCTCCCAGTGGAGGTCAAGCACCTTCATAGCAATCATTTTCATTGAGGTATAGGTTGAATATGACCAACAATTTAAAGTGCTGCTGAAGTGGGAGGTCCGTTTAGCATTTACTTGCCATCTCAAGTGCAAATGTAATCCAGTCAGCTGTGGCATTAAAAGTGTCCATCTGATAGTTTGAAGTTCCCTTTTTCTTTTGTCTTCCTTTTGTGTGGGGGGGACAAAAGCAGCACTGACCCATCAAGGCAGGGACTTGACTAGACCTCTGAAGCTGAGCTGTAGAATCTGGCACCAAGATGTCTTTTAAGTCTTGTAAGTGTCAGAGTGAGGCCTCCATGGATCAGATGCATCAATAAGCCTCGGTCACCCATAAACCTGTAGCCACCTGGGACCATTTTTAATAGAAATCGACTACTGCAGACTGAAAACACCTCATGGAAGTTGCAGTTTTAGAGAAGCACTGACAGCCATCCAGCCATCACAATTTGACCTTGACACTTGGTGTCAATTTGGCAGACACAGAGAGCCAGAGAACTGCACACACTCACGTTTACACCAATAAGTAATTTATGGTCATCAATTAACCTCAGACTACATGGAAATAAACCTAGGCATGCAAACTTCACATGGAAAGGCCTGGCCTGGATTTCAATCCACAACCTTCTCTTGATGGCGTGTGAGCAATAACCACTGTGCCACCATGCAGTCCCCAAGTGATAATGTATACATTCATCATAAAAAGAGAAAAATACAAAAAATAAAAAATACAGATCCTAAAAAGAAATCATTAAAAGATGAAAAATAGAAATTACGTTCAGCATAGATGCGAGAGCTCTAATCACAGGAATCTGATCTCTTTACATCACGACAATTAAAATATCTATAACACTAAACGTAATGCATTTGAGTAAATAGTGTGTTTCACTGAATGCATCCTGGCAAAATAAAATTAGATCTGGGAAGTTTCTCATTTTATTTTGTTCTCTTGTTCTATTTGTCCCTCACATACCAGCACATGGAAAATAATTTGCATGAAGGAAATGGATGCCGGCGCTGCTTGTGGAGGTGATTGAGTCTCGTCAGTAAAGGAACAGAAACAGCATTACATCAACCAGCCTGACTCGTTTGGCAGCTACTCGCCGGTAAGTTCTGTCCAAAGCACAACGCAGCGAAATAACTGCATTTATTTTGAAGATGAGTATTCAGTGGGGATGAAACAGCTTTTCCCTCACCAGTGTTGGTACCATCTCTACCCAAAGAGCTGCAGTACACCTGACCGTGAGCTTAACTGCACCGCTTGTCCCGACTCTCCACTTCCTTTTACGTTTGATGTGCTGCATCTGAAATCGCTCCCTGAGGTGCTGCGGTCTGTTTTACTGAAAAAATATCTGACATGTTTGTGATGAAGCCACTTTTTGGAAACACAGAGAAACACATGGCATGACACACAAAACACTTAATATGACATCTGCTTACACTTATATTTAGACATCTGTAATAGTCTACTATTTCCTCTGCATGAGTCAGCACTCATGAAAAAAAACAACTGAGTAACATATTTTTTGCCATATTCTTCATGTTTTCTTCTTTTCGGGGTCTGATAATGTGTCCTGTGGCTGTTTGCTCCTGCAGCGGTTTTATTTCCGAAGGGAGGACATTCAAGTTTCTTTTTTATACATAACACAGAAGACCACTGGCCTGTGAAATAAGTCTGGATTGTTACACTTTTTATGAAAATACTCTCTTTTTTCTAGAGATAATACAGTAATTTGTGCAGTTTGGCACCCGATGAAATTATTTTTCTTGCTACTAAACTATTTAACATTGCTACAATAAAATCTCATGGAGAGACTTGAATAAAATCTGAATACAGAGCCACTGTGATTTGGATGTGTTCAAAAATAGAACTGGTCTCAAAATTATCATAATCAAAATCTCTTTTGCTCTCTTAGCGCTCACTGTCAACTCTACTCGACTCCTCTCTCACAGCGATGCAGCTGCGGCTGAGGAGGAAACATAAAATCATATTTGTGCGTCCCAATCAGATGCCAACTTATATTTAGCAGGCAGGTGCTCTGGCACTGGACCCTTCTTTAATTTTGCTAAAATTATCTCAGTGTTTGAAAGGTACCTCAATGTCACATTGCGATTTGATATTAATTGTACCATAATCATTTTTGCCACCACTGCAGTCATAAATAGATGAAAAAACATCATCATGTATTAAAGGATCTGACAATGACTGGACTTTGACTTTCATGTAAATTTAACTAGAATTTATAGACACTAAAAACTTTTATTTTCTCTCATTCTGTGCTATAAATTAGTTTTTCAGGGAGAAGTTTTATTGGTTCTCCTTCAAAACCTTTCTTGTGCCTTATATGAATGAAGAATGAAACTGAATAGACAGACAATAAATTATTTACCAGGTAAAAATCCTATCTGTGTCTCTCACCTGTAGCTGCTCTCTGTATGAGCAGCGTCGCCTCTGCACCCACAGGACACTCTTTCAGCATCTCCACGACTCGCCCGTGTCCGGCTGCCGCCACCGGCTGCTGGTTCACCTCGAGGATCAGGTCTCCCTCGATAAGGCCTGAAGCTGCCTGCGATCCTGGTTCCAGCACCTGCAACACGACGACGCCACACAGCTGCTGTCACTCCATCTGAACTGCTGTAACTCAGTGTTGTGGTACAAAGTCCAGCATGAATCCACTCCACTGTGTTTCAGTACAACACCTGAATGCACCTCAGAGCTGCACTCAATCAATTCAATACTTTCCCGTGGCTGTCGTCTTATGTTGGATTGTTGGAGGTGAATTCTTGAGACAATGAGAAACACACAGGAGTGATGATGCGACTCCAGAGGCAGATTTTTGTTTGTTTGTTTAGACAATAAGTCTTGAAGATTGAACACAAAAAAGCCGGATAAGACAGATGTTTGTTTTGGGATTGCAGATGTTCTGATGTGCAAATATAAATACAACAGGGATAAGAAATAGCGTCTGTCACGTCGCAACTTTTCTTATCTGCTACTACACATAAGTCTGGGTTTTCGCGGTGTACCGTCAGGACACAATTCATTCATGGCATTATTAACGGCTCACTTTATTTCCACTATGTTGAATAACTTGGTACTTGAGATTTTACTTGACCCGCTGTTATAAAACTGTCACAGGTTTAATTTGTGAGTCGACCTCACTGCTGAGTGAGCTGACTCCTGAGATTTCACTCTTGAAAGAACATCTTTAATTCCTGAACAGATGTTTGGCACCGATTAAAGTATCGGGCTGATCTGAAGCCATCAACCCCTGCTGGTCATTTCAATGTCTGTGGAGTGAATAAAGTGATGATCGTGATACTTCACCTGTTTAACTCGCTGACCAGTCGGACTGTCGGCGATGGTGAACCCGAATCCCTCAGACCCTTTCACCATGGTAACTGTCAGTAGCTCTGCTGCTTGTGCTGTTGCCCCGGCAACGCCTGCAGTCCCAGAGGAGGCCATGGACACGTTGTCGTCGTGGGGCGTGAGTGCTGATGCTGAGCCGGGTGTGGTGGGTGGCAGGGATGAGCCATCCAGATGTGTGTCTCCAGGGTGGGAGACTCCGGCCTGGGCCAGAGCTTGAGGGGGAAGCTGGGAGCTTAGTGACAGGTACTCCAGGTACGGGTCGTAGCTGCTGCGCCCATTCACCACCAGAGGACGGTGCTCCAGGCCAATGGGTGTCAGGGAGGCGCTGGCAGCACCACTCGGATCCTCGGGATCGAACGGCAGAGGATATCCTCGACAGAGTACGAGGGTGACACTCTGGCCGATCGGTACCGACTGGAAAAGCTTGACGACATCGGCGTGCGTCGTGCCGAGCACGCAGATGTCATTAATGTACACAATGACATCACCTGAAAAGGGAGAAGACGGCATCAGTCGCACTACAGCTCTTCACATGTGACACGGCTCCCATATGCTCCGGTGTCAGTGGCTTATGTGACAAAAATACAAGTTGTTACAGTCTGTTGACACAAGTGTCAAATCTCAGTGGTATCGGAACATGTTGCAGCACTGAAGAGGAAGCACTGTGTCCCTCTCAGTGCAACACAGGAACACAAGATCAACCACAGATCTACAACTGCCCGTGTGAGACAGAGAGGTAGAGTCAGGGTCCTTGTGAGAATGACAACCATCAGCTGCAGACCCGAGACCCTCAGAGACCAAATCTCAGATATTCAGATGGATGCACAAACTTCCAAGTCACACAGGCATAAGAAGTTACAAAGCACAAGTACTTTTTAAAATTGTACTCGGGGCTCCGCCTTCTGTTCATCTGCACTTCACTAACAAATTTATTTATTTTTTGCATCTACTTTTTATTTTTGTATGCCTCGGCCTACTCTACACTGACCCACAGAAAAGACCAATCCTTTGTGCAACCATTAGTGATTTTCATGCAGCACCGACATGAAAAGGTGAAAACTTTGTTAAAGAACCAAACAGAAGAAAGCTAGACTGGACCACAGACAAGGAGCACAGACTGAATGTGGAGAAACATGGCTGAAAATGAACCACATAACACTGATAATGGAGCTAATCTGTAGCAACATCTTTATTCATTCATGGCTTTCTTTAAGGGAAATCTTTGAAGTTGTCTGCTCAAAGAACAGCAAAGGTGAATAGAAATGTCTTTCCACTTTTAGACTTTGTACATTTTCAGAGCCTATACATTTTTTTCTTTCACTTGACTAAATAAGTAGAATCAGTGCCTCTCCTTTCATCATTTTATATACTTCCACCTAAGAAGTAGACTGTGTGAAGCTTTGATACCTCTTCAGGAAAACAGACTTTAATTTAGGCTAATGCGGGATGTATAATGATGCTTACTCCCTTTGCTTTGGTGGCCACACACTGCAAATGTGCATCACTGCTTTTTGAATTTATTTTTGAGAACCCCAATGAGATGTCCTCATTGCACTGGTTACACACTACCCAGTTGCATCCATCCACTCATCTGTCTTCTATAGTTGAGTTATGCTGAGCAGATCTTTGAGCCTATCTATTCAATGAGAAGCGGGATAAGAACAGGAGCAGACACACACAACATTCACACCGATGACCAAAGGTACAACCATTAATGAGCCCAGATCACAAGTAAATGAGTTTTGTGAGGAAGTCAGTGTACCTGGTGAAAAACCACACAGGCACAAGAAGAACATGTAAAACAGAAGAGCCAAGGACTGAATACAAATCTTAAACTTTCAACTTCAGCACTTGACTGAATTTTAATTTTTCTATTCACTTTCTCTTGCCAGTTGAACATTACTCCTGCATACCATAACAAAGCATTGAAATAAATTCACGAATAAGACACGAGATACGCTGTCATCTTTCCTGTAGTCTGAACGTGCAGAAAGTTATGGATTTTAGCTGTAAATTATCAGCCCCATGACAAATGCTGCTGCCTCAAATCCTGTATTTCACACTTCTGGAGGCAGTCTCTGTCACACACGCCGCCGTGCACACACCCCAGTGAGACCGTGCACACACATAAACATAAACCCCACATGTCACAGGCACGATAGTACACAATCCCTAAGAGCAGTGCGGCACAGCTCAAATAGGCCAGCTAATCTCAGCCGAGGAGGGTCTGTGTGTGTGTGAGTGTGAATGTGTCAGCACATACATGTGTGTGAGCAGCTCTGGCAATGTCACTGAGTGGAGAGAGAGAGAGAGAGAGAGAGAGAGAGAGAGAGAGAGAGAGAGGGCGAGTCTGACAAGCCAGGATGGAGGGATAAAGGCGAAAACCCAGTGAGGTAGAAAGAAAAATGGATGACAATATACTGAGGCTGAAAACAGAGGAGAAGTGTCAACTGACATGGTTAGATAAGAAAGCATAATAAAGGGTAAGCTGGAGAGACAAAATAAGAGATGGACATAAAATAGAGAGAGATAGAATCCAGATAAAAAAGAAACTGATAGGCAGGGGGACAAACATAAAAGAGCTAGAACTGAAACTAAGGAGGAGGATTCCCGGCTCTAAAATGAGCTCCAAATGAACAGTTTACATGCCAGTCATGCCTGGCGTGAGGCCATATCGCAGGTTCAGAGGAGAGAGCCCATCAAGCTTCATACAGTAGCTTCTCCTCTGATCCTGTCACTGTTGACTTTATTAGCTCTTTGAGGGGGAATTCAAACTAATGGTTTGTTTCATTAGGGATTAAATGCGATCTAAATCAGTAACTTTGTGGAACAAAGTTTAGGGGTTTCTCATTGAAAGCAGCGAGCGGGTATATGCCGTATTAGTCACAAAGATTGTAGGTGAACAACACAAAGTCATAGTTAAATTTTCACGCACAGCGTTGCAGGATTAGTCAAATAACTATATAAAATAGTCCTGAACACTTAAGCTTGTGTGTGTTTTTTTTAATGAAATACAAACACGAAAATGTAGAAAATTCATTACGCAATGGCATCTGCACATGACTTAGTTTTGAGAATACCTTGACTAATGGGAATGGTGCATTGAAACTGGACTTGTAGTGCAGCATTAATAGCCACTGATAAAGTTGGTGTAATGTGGACTGCTGACAGTTATGGACAATAAAATCATTTTCTCCCACTCTTATGAAAAGAAATATGTTGCAGTGTGACAACAGAGGACAGAGAGTGTGCTGAAGGGAAACTGAAGCCCTTGTGTGGGACACACAGTGCCAGGGGCACAAATATAAGGCATTCTAAATATGCCACCAAGGGCTACTAATAACCCCTTTAAAGATAAACTGATATTTTTGAGGGGACAGAAACTTGTAGTGCCAGGTTTTAGATTACAGGCACTCAATACAATATTCATTCACCCAATTTCATCCAACATGCTGAGTTCATTCGCCAACAAATTTAGGAAAAACATAGGTGAATATATAAGACACAGAGCCCAAGAGGAAATTTGAAATGATAAGGAAAGAATCCTATTTTGCAAAGCAACGGATGTCTGTCACATCGTCCATATGTCCGCCCACATATGACTGTGGTAGTTAAACGTCGAAGAGAAAATCTGGCTGCGTCACACTGGAAGATTTATTTTGTTTGCAAAGGAAGTGATTGCAGGACATCAGGACACACAAAACAACACCAGGGATTGTTTCACTGCCACTAGAAACTGAAACTGCACAAACATTGTTAGCTCCAACTGCCAACATGAGGTGCCAGTCAATTAAACAACCGTCCAGACAAACTTGATATCTTAGCAAGCTACAATCTACTCCTCGTGGAGCAATAATGCTCCAAATAACCACAAGAGCAGCAAATTAGAAGAGGTTTACTCTCGTAGCTGTAGCACTACAAATATTGACTTGTTCCTCTGAGAAACACTGGAGGACTCTTTACATTGATTTCACAAAGAAAAACACATTTTGTCATAAAAATGCTGTTTGTGTATGTAGGTTTGTAGCATTTTTATAGAGAACTCACTGGAATAGTTGAAAGTGAAAAAGAAAAAAAAAGAAAGAAAAAATGATCCCTCCAGACTTTTTTAAGGACTTTAAAGGTCAACTTATACGCTTGACTTGTGAAAGTCACAATTATGACAATTATTACCACTATGTGCCATTCATTTGTTTTTTAATCTGTTTGAAAAGTGTAAAAGAGACCACAAAAGCAAACTATTTCATGATTTATCATTTAGAAATCTGTCTCTATATATGTCTGATATATTTTCATGGGGATTCTCCAAGAGGTTCTAAAATCTTACTGACTCCTTTCATACACTTCATTTCACGTCCTAAAATCTAAGACACAAGTGCTCATGCTCCAAAATGCCCTGAACTGCGCTTCTCTTGATGCTGATTCACTTTGCACACCAAAACAGATGAATACTGACACTCGACTGTGATTAATGCACGAGAGGCGTTGACAGAAATGACACAACAGGCAGGTAAAATCACGCTCCAGTGAAATTGATACACTGCCAAGAAAAGCTCTTCAAATTTGATCTATGAGGGCAAGAAATTCAGGTCCATTACGCTGAGGTGTCCCAATAATGAGGCTTTACTTAAACATTCCTATAAACACGATATTACACCATCGGCAGTGGCGGCGGTGACAGCTCGCAGTTTGTTTAAACCTCAATTTATTTCTAAACAAGTTGTCAAAATTGGATTGTAAACATAATTACCTGTGTCCATTTTCCCGTCCTGAGCGGCGGGTCCATCTGGTATTACGCTCTTCACTTGCAGGAACTCGTCAGGCTCGTCGCCGCCTATAATTGTGAAGCCAAATCCCATGTTGCTCTTCTGCAGGGCCGTCGACAGGAAGGTGCCCTTCAGCTGGGTTGGGTCCCTCGTAAACAGAGGCTTCTCTGCAAAGAGTAAAAGGCTGTATGAGGATTTATTATGCATCCCCCATCTTTGGAGATATTCAACATGTGGATTCTTTCTTTCTTTTTTTTTTTTTTTTACTGGAAAATAAATTAAGACAAAATATTTCTGCTCTGGATGCCACTATTGTGTAGAGCCGAACACTGATGATGGTACATTTTCCTGATAAGCTGACTCATTGGAGATTCGCAGTTTTCACTCAGATGAAGCAGTACATAATGTACTGGCATAATATGTCATCATACGCGTGCCTGGATTAGCCCATTAGAGGCCTCAGGGTGAGCGTGTTCTCTGTCCCCCGCACTGCCACCGATCTCCAGTCGACCCTGTACATTATGAAGTTGCACATCTGCCCCATCAAATACTCATGAAAGTGCCCACTCTATAAGATGGGTGAGGAAAAGAGTCAGAAAAAGTGCAATATTCAAGACAGAAAATCATTACAGCAGGGAAAATGTATTTTAAAAATGTATCAGCTCATGACAGCCTGAAGACGAAGGCCATGTTCTCTGCTCATCCTCTACATTGAGGCAGTTTCATTTTTGTGGAGCTCTTTGGGTGCGTCAGTATGCTTTTATTTAAATACTCCACAACGTGTGTATTCATACCTCTATATATTGTAGGCAGCGGTAGAGCAGACAGTCCCTGGCTCTGCATCTGCCTCTGCTGCTCCAGGCGTCTCTTGGCTTCCAGGACCGGGTTCTCAAACTGAGTCCTTCGATTGATGTGACTGGAAATACAGAGCGTCATTACAAATGATGGAAATGGACAAATTATAACCAATCCGCGAGGCAGAAAACAACAACACAACAACGCAATTGCCAAACATATATGTAATAAACACTGCAATTTTCTTTATGGCTCAGATGTACTCAGTTCACTCATGAGAATCAAGCCCTTCACTGTGTTGAATTATCACACATTTAGACTCCCGAATTTGCCTTTTTTTAAAAAAAGAAAAAAAAGAGGGCAGCTGGTCTTGTTTATTAACCATGCAACTTAATGGAGGTCAAACCTCCTTTCAAACCTTCAACTCATACAGGCCTGTGAGTGAAAAAAAAACAATCCACCCTGACAAATCTAGGATGATTTAATAAACTGTAAAAAAGTCAAAAATCTGTTTTCATTTAACAAATAAAAGCCACTGCTTTTCAAATGTATTCAGTGTAGATCAAAACGGTCCCTGAGACCAAAGCCAAGAGATAGATGATACAGCCAGGAAAGCTAACTGCATTCGTTTTTAGGAAAATAGCACGAGCGTCAAAGCGACAGGCTTGAGCCAATATTAGTCTGCAGAAGGTCGTTGTGGCAAAGACACGTTTAGATCTTTCAGTTAGTTTTGCCAAACGAATCTCAAAGTCAAGTCATTTCTTGCAATGGAGGATGTGGCTTTTGGTTCTGTTGTCTAAAGCGGGCGTTAATCCAAAATAACAGGATTTTCAGGAAAAGCATCAACGCTCGTGTTTGGACCTTATTTTTCTGTTTGATAATGTTTTAATCCAGCTCCTAAAAGACATTTCACAATGTCCCAGCTTTTGGTATTCACACCAGCAATACGGATGCTCATAAACACAAAAGTGGATCTAAAATAAAGCTCCAGCGGCAGGTTACAGGAGTTAACCAAACCGAAATATGTGGTTAATTTCATCAGGAGATAATGGACCAAACAAGAAACAACGAGTTCCAGCTCAGTGTGTTACTAAATCCAGGCAGGTGTTTATTATCAGTACTGCTAAAGTAACTCATTAAGCTCGAGGATAATACAGAAGTAGTTGTTCTGATGTTGGAATTTTCTGCCTCCAATTTGTTAAAACGTTTGTGCAACTTGATAAAACTGTGTAATTTTAAGATGTAATGGGTCCTGTGGTGAAGGTGCACAGATGTTAAAACTTTTTGCAACATCAGATGTCATCATATGTTCTCCTATTCTATACTAAATACTCGTCATAATTTAATTTGTTTCAAGCCAGGAATGAGTAAATTCTAGAGATACTTGGCTTATCACTGAAAGTTACAACAAACTTTATACTACTGGAACTGGATTTTATACCCTCCTAAAAAGGAGCATCTAAAAAGTGGTATATAAACTGTGTGTTTGTAATAAAACACCTGAAAACACTGCCTAAGTTTATCAGCAGCTTTTTTTAAAGAGAAAATCGGTACAGGGCAGCATTTCTCTGTAAAAATTTAATCAAATGAGCAGAAATATATGAAAAAGAAATGAGGATTTAGTCATTTATAATTCATGAAGAGGCCTTGTAAACCACAAAAGTGCATTTACTGTTTTACTACAGAGCAGCCGAGTTAATCTCGAGTCAACGGGGAAACTTACTCGACGTAGTAGCTGCCGTAGATGGGGTCATCTATCTTTTCCCAGCCATAGGGCAGCTCTGAGAGGAAGAAAGGAACACAGACCAGGGAAATGAAGTCAGTTTATGCTGAGAGCAGAAAAGGGAACGTAGACACTAAATTGAACCACTGAGGGGAGACAACATGAATCTCAGGGCTCACAGCGAGACGCTCCCAAAGTGCTCTTTTAATAGACACACAACACTTCGATCTGGAGTGGTGGCTTCTTCATGGAGACACGAATCACAACAAAGATGTCAATACAAAGCCGGGTGGGAGGAAAAAGACTTTCAAATCATCTGACACCTCATCCAGCTTTGCCTTTCTTTCTCCTCCTTCAGTCGTACCAACAAATCCTTCAAGGCCAAATACCTTCACCATAATACTTTGTGTTTGTCTCTCTTTCTCTTACCCACCCACTCACTTTCGCCTTGGAAGCTTTCCACAGCTGTTGTGTTAATTGTCTCCTCCCTTCCCTACTCTGGCTCTTTGTTCCCTCCTCACTTCTTCCATCCCTTTGTTGATTTATTTCTTCTCTCTCCCTTGTAAAGGAATTGGGTCAAGGCACCGCTAAAATCCCTGTACTCCGTGTCCTGTCCTCACTTCTAACTTTCCACTGATGCACACAAACACACTCACGCACAATATGTAGCCTGTTGTCATGAGCTCAGGCTGCACGTGCATCGTAACCCTGTCACCCTGTGGTGGAAAAGTCCCTGATCTGAGTCTGGGGGAATTTTCTAGGATGTTTGCATGCCCTCCTGTTAGGACTTTCCTCCCACAGTCCAAAAATATGCATTTTTGGTTAACTGGAGATTCTAATTGCCTGAAGATGTGTGTGGTTGTCCTGTGATGGACTGGTGACCTGTCCAGGCTGCACCCTGCTGGGATCAGCTCCAACACCCTGCCACCCTGATAAACCCGGGATGAACTGGTATGAAAGATGGATGGACTCTCTGCTGATATCTAAATTTAGATTTTTATCATTCAACTTTCAACAAAGTACAAGAAACACTGAACGACTAAGCTAACACAGAAACAATGTACAGACGGACCACAGCATGAGTTCATCTGCCCAAGCTGTTTGCCTCTCTCTCAGACATAAACTAGGAAAACACATTTTTGATTAATTCGTCAACAATTCAAATCACCACCTCATGTTTTATGATAAAGCGTCTCATTCATGGAATTAATAGTTACTATCATAGTCAAAGGTTGATCATTGATCATGTGACTGTACTCAAATGAAGACTATTAAATCCACATGCAAATTATTCGAATGTTAAAATGCATGTTACAGAGTAATTTCAATAATATTAGATTAAAATGTGGTGGAAATGAGCTTATTCTTAATGTTAAACATGTTAAATTAATGATTTATTGGTTCGTGAGCATATGAAGAGCGCCGCGTATGGCCTGACATATTGTCTTCCACAAATAATAATCCAAATCCGACGAATGTGGATACCAATGTAAAAAAGACTGGAAGGTGTGTGGTGGTGGCAGGTGGGGGCGCAGAGTTTCGCTTCCGCTCTGTTTATCACCAACTCGCACAAGTCATCTCAGGCCGACGCTCTGGGCGAAGTTCAACACTTTCAGGAGCTGCGATCCAGTCTTAATTTGTTTTTCGCACCGACTATTTAAAAAAAAACCTAGCAGGTACAGACAGTTCACGTCAGCTGCCTTACAGGAAAATGAGCCGTCATTGTTTTACCAAACAATTCCTGATAGAGGTGTGATTACTTTGAACAGAATTTGAGGATTGAACACTTTGCTTTGTGTTTGAAAGATCCTCTAAAAATGGGTTTTATAGAAAAATCACAATGTAGTAAAAAAAGACATCTTGATAATTACATACAATTACAATAATGGAATGAACAGTGTGCCTTGTTAGTAGCAGAACTTATGAATATACTTGATGTAAAAATGTATTTAAACCACAGTAAATTATTCCAAAAGTTAATTTTGGAAGCTCTACTTAGATTTTGGATGAAATTCCCATGTCAAAATATTTTATGCAATAACTACTATACCTTTAAAATATATAGCGCACACTAGTTTACCAACCTGGGTACATTTTTTCAAACCTGTTTGTTTAATAATAATAATCGGGCAGGGGAACTAGGTGTTGAATTGCGTAGTTTTAGTACTGCGGTTTAGTGTTCAGTACTTTCACTTCATAGTAAGATTATCCCCAGTTTCATTCAGGCGTGGGAGCTTTTCTGAGCCGAGTTTACATATTTTCCCTGTTAGTGAGGATTTTCTCTGGGGACTTGAGTTTACTCACACAGTCCATTAACACCAAAAACATGTGCTCAGGTTAATTAGTGACTCTAAATTGCCCGTGAATGTCAATTTCTGTGTGTTGTTGTCTGTCTGTCTCTGTGATTGTCTTGTGATTGACTGGTGCAATGTCTTCCGTGTCCTGCCTTCACCTACAGTCAGCTGGGATCAGCTCCAACTCGCCAAGAAACCATAAATTTGATATAGTGAGATAGTAGATAGATGGTTAGATTTCGGATTTTTTATACAATAGCAAGCTTAAAAGACAATTATGTATGCCAAAAACGTTCTTTTTTATCAATCATTTGGCTTGTGTGTAACACTGATATGGAAGCATCATCCCCTCATGCTATGATATAATTATGAACAGATTTGTAATCTTGATATAAATAATCTATGTGTCAAAGTGTCAATGTGTGTTTGTGGGTCCTGGCTGCAGAGTGTGCTGACTCTGCAGCCCAAGGTGAAAGAGACAAGCACGTCTCAACTATCTTTGCTGTGCTGCATCAGGATTTTTCTTTTTTTGTTGTTGAGCCGTCTGAAACTGCCATTGCCTCAGATGAACCCCTCTCACATCCTCGAGGTGAAAAAGTCAGCCGGATTCACACTTCACACCACCTTAAATTCCCTCCCACCCGGGTGTCCATGAGCCACCTTAAATGCAAGCCCAACTCATCCACTATTCGCCTGCCCTCCCCCTAAAGTGAAGGGGAGACAGTTTCCATGGAAACCACCAGTGGAAGTCTTTTTTTCTCTCTCGCCTGAGCAGAGGGCTCTGCCTTGTCTCTATTTCCTGCCATTGAAACTCACGCAGAGACAGAGTGAGGGTGTTTGTGTGTGTTTTTCCACGTTCATACAAGTCTATATTTGCAGTGTGTGTGTGTGTGATGTGTGTGTTAAATGGATGACCAGCGTTTGCATGTCTGAAACAGTGAGAGTATCATTTCCTCTGACACTAAATGAAATTCCTCATCATGTGTGAGAGAGTGGTGTGAGCACTGAGGGGCTCGCCCGTGTGTCTATGTGTATGGGTGTCTCTCTTGACATAAAGTCTAATTGTGATTCCTCTGCATTAGATGACTCATCTTTCCTCTCAAACAATGTCTCCCTGACCTGCGGGCAACCATGAGCAGATAAAATGAACTCATCTGACTCATCTGAAAAAACGATGCCTGAACTTAAGAACGAACCCAAATCCAGAAACCTCCACACACACAGTTCTATGCGAGGCTGCTTTGAATGTCTTTAAAATTTTTACTGATTATTGCGTCTATAACATCCAGCCATCCTTGATGTTAATTTTTCAACACTGGTCTCGAACACTGGACCCTGTCCTACATGATGTAAAGGTCTCCGTGCTTCAACGCAGCTCGATTTAATGATCATGTCATCAAAAATGTCAGAAGAAAGATCAATAACAAGTACATCATTCCAATCAGGCCTGTTGCAGGACATCATGCAGGAAAGGGCGTCTTCAGTAACCCCCCCCCCCCCCGATTTAAAGTGGCCTCGAATCTCTGTTTTTGGACTTTTGGAGGATAGAATTGTACAGGAGGATGCAAACTCCACATAGACAAACATGTTATCTGGAGTGGAAGTTGTGTTTGTTGTTTCCAGATTATTGTGAGACACTTTCATCTGATGTTTTTTTTAATGTCCAGCATTACAACAGAAGCTCTGGGAGTTTCTCCAAAGCAGGACGAGGCACATTATGAAGAGGCTGTGGCTCAGAGGGTAGAGCAAGTCATCTTCCTGAGTTTGGAGACTCAAGCCCCCCTCTTGCCTTGTAAACCTGTTAAAGTGTACTTGGTGAAACCTACAAGTTTCTCCCAGTGGTGTACTCCCACCTGGTGTAGCTGCAGTCACCACTACTGTTTGAGTGTACGAGTACTTGTGGATAGATGGAGGCTGGATGTGACTGATCATTTAAAGTGCGCTAAAACTGCTGAACAAAAATGCACTATATAAGTAAAAGCTTTGTTCCTGTCGCCATCACTGAGCGCAATAGGAAGTAGTGCCATTGCACTTTATTTTATTCTATTTTTTTATCCTATTTCTTAGCTCCATTGATCATTGTGACTTTTACACTTTATGTTGTTATCCTGGTTTTTATCCCTGAGGTTGCTTTTATTTCCCAAAGGTTTCTTATTGTGTTTTGTTTTTATATATCTTCATTTTATCGTATCTTCTTACTTATCCTTGCTGCTATATTGGTGAACCATGAGTCTTTGTTTTGTCGTGTCACTCAACCTGTTCAATGTGTGTTTTGTAAAGGAATGTCAAATGTGATCATTTTTTTTCCTGCAAAACAAATCTACCTACGGGTAGTATTCTCAAAAAGTAACCTCATTAATACACATGGCAGGGAGCAACTTCATTATTTATATACTAATTGAAAGACTGACAGACAGGAACAATCAAGATTGAACAGTAGATGATATTTTTAAACTTTTCTTTGTTTCAAAAAGTTGAGCTGTTACACAGTTTCTGTAATTTTTTTCACTTTGATCCATAAAGCTCTCAATATGTTTTCAATGGTGAAAAACAAATTTGCTCAACTTAATCCTACTTCATACCTCACAAAGCAAATTGAATAAGGTCAACTGGACCTTTGTCAGTCCAATTTGTTCCCTTGACGAGGCTGGAAAGTCCTATTTCATTTCTATTGTCTGCAATAGCAACACACACAGGTTCCAGCACTGCTGGCTCTTAAGGCTACAATTTATTTAATTATTATATTTTAACCCAGGGTAACCATACAGAAGTTATCCAACTTGTTCAGCGCATTTATTGTTGGAATCCAAAATAGCACCACAACAATGGACAAAGATCTTAGCTGCGACACAGCGGTGTATTCGATGTCATGAACAAGGATACATCAATCACCCGCTCGATCCAAGTTGGATCACTGCAACCGCCATCCAGAAAGACAACAGAGGCGTAAGTAAAATTTTATATACTACCTCTTGAAAGCAATGGGAATCTGTGTTCTGATTGGTTTATCTGGCATCAAACTGAAAAATGTGAGTATGAGTAATTCAGAGAATAATTGCAAAACAGTAAAGCTATCAGGCTTCTCTCATGTGGAACAAGCTCCGAGTTTCAGTTACGGAGGCCTGGGAGACCTTTAGTGCACTGAGATTCTTTCCTTTCTCACTCTCCGTGTTTCACTACTACATGTCACTAACATTCTGTCTCTCCCCTGCAGTCTGCTCTCTCTCTCTCTCTCTCTCTCTCTCTCTCTCTCTCTCTCTCTCTCTCTCTCTCTCTCTCTCGATGACTGCTTTGTATTTGGCGCTATAGAAAAACATTTAAAATAATTGAATTGAGTACTCTGGGTGCTGACGAGTCGGTTTACATATACTCTGATGTACATGCGCACATTCACCTCATACAAAATGTTGTGGATGGGTGAAAGCAGATTTCTTTATATCAGTGCCTCGTGAGGCTGCGCTACAAACTATTATGCTGCAAATAACTAATGCTGAGACACCACAGGCATCATGATCATCATGTTCACTGTCTTGGTTTATCAAGATGCAAATGTTTGCTCATTAACACCGTCCTCAAAGTCAGAGAGGCCTTCAGTTTGACAAGTACTGAGTAGAGCAGATCACGACTGAAGCAGCTAAAAATGAACACACCAACAAATTATCTCAAATATTAACACATGATTAAAATACTTTTTGATTTGTTTTTTTCTGCTGCATGACACTGCTGCTCTAATAATTAAAAGACCCTGTGTTATGATTTTGTGTTTGCACTGCCACAATAATGCGCTTTGTATTATCTTCCGAATCTGAATCTGGGTGCATGAAAACTAAATGAAAGAGTTTTCAAGATGGAAACAAGACATGAAACAGTGAAAACAGACAAATCTGAGAGACGAAACAAGAAAAATAGAGACAGAGAAATGTTCCTGGTCCAGACATGACAGAGTGTAATAACAGTGATGTAACCCAGAGGTAACATTTTTAGCAACGCTCTCTGACTGTGGATGCATGTGCTTCAACACTTCTTAACCACAAAACTCTTCTTTTGTGTCCTTTACATTTATTTGCCAAGAGAAACACCAACAGGGCTCATGTGATCACAACCATTACTTCTGAGTCCATCAGATTTCTTTTTGACAACTTTTCTATTTCTTTCTTTTGCGTCTTCACTGGATGCAAACTGTCTTTCAACAGTGACACCAGTGAAAACCACGGCCAGCAATTTTCCATCTGGGAATAGTTTGAAACTGGTGTGAGATGGAGTAAATATCAAAGGCAGCATTAAAAGCAACTCTTTGGAAACAGAATTGAAGCTTTTCTTGTACTGTTCTTTCCTCCTTTGAGAGAAAGAGGAGCTATGGGCTTGTGTTATGCAACAAAAGACTCACTGACAAAAAGACTGTGTGCAAACTAGATCTGTGGTGACAAGGCTTTGAACTCTGAAGAGTCTGCCTCAGTATATAGATACGTCACAATGCAGACAAAGGTTGTATGTTCGTGCAAACACGTCAACACAAACAGGCGTCTCCTAAAACTCACCCTAAAGGTAGCATGGGGAGAAGAAGAAGCCTGAGAGGCTGAGTATGTGGAGAGGGAATAGTGAATGACGGTTTGTAATGTGGAAGGAAAGTGAAGCAAAAAAGACCAGGCATGTGTACCAAGAAGGAAGAAACACATGAAAGTATGTCTGAATATTTGTCTGCTTCCTTCCCCAGGCTGTGGGACTCTGGGAAACCCTTCAGGCAGACGAGCAGTGAAAGACAGCAGCATCACCTCTCCCTGATAATTCCTCCCCACCTATATTGTTTTATTCACTCGCCTTCCACAATGGGACATGCTTACTTCCATCTATATTTCATCATTTGACAGACTACCCATCTATTAATGTGTCTTTAAAAAGTCGTACGGTCTGCTGAAAACACCAGAAAACTGGCACAACAGTAAGCACATTATCTAAGAGCTACAGGACACCAGAGCCGTCATTAAGAGCAAAGAAAGCAAAGTATCGTAAAGATGGACACGCTGGTTGTAACAACTACAAATCCTTATGTCACGCTGCTGACTGCTGAGCTGTTTATGCACGGTGATAATATTCTCTGGCATCTGAAACAGTTTTCAAAACGATGTGAATTCAAAGGTGCTGTGAGAGGATGCAATGTGTCATCCTGGGCCTTCACGTATACTCTGCTAACAGCCTTTGATTCAAAATCCTCTGCAGGCGGTGATTGCTTAAGTATTAAGTTCCTTTAACGACGGCCTCCTCAAAAACAGAAAAAAGCACAGCGAGAGAGGAAAGAGAGACATGCTATGTATTATTCTGCTTCTTCGCAAACATGGTTATTTTGCCTTCCTGAAAGGGGAACTGATTGAAAGGAAAAAATACACTACGTATCTGTGATACGTATTAAAAAAATAAATAAACCGCCATAAAATTCTGTGCAGCGATCCCTCATAACACGGTTTATGTTCAAGTTTGGGCAAAACACATCCAATAATAAATATTTTTACAATCTGGGGAAGATATAATGAATACCCAGCATACCTTTTAAATGTCGAAAAAGATGCCACAGATGATATGTATTTAAAGTGCAGAACCACAAAGCACTGCAGATTAGTCTTGTTTGTACACCAACAAGTTAGTCACTGTTGGTCACTGTCACATTTACAAAGGCTTTTGGTGCTGTGGCAGACCCTCGTTTATCTTACAGACAGCAAGCTCTGGTTGGAACTTGTTTTGAAAAGCTTAAAATCCCTTAACGAGACATTGCATTGAACCACAGAAGCTAGAGTATTGTGTGACCTCAGTTTGCTCTTGTCTTGAGGAAAACTAGTACAGATTTAAGAACACATAAAAACAGACAAAAGCCGGTGTCAACAGAAAATTGCACCATTAAAATATTAAAGAAGTTATCGCAGAGATCGCAGAGATCGTGGCGATCGCAGAGATCTCGGAGATGACAGACTTCTGAACGTCGCTGACATCTAACATGACAACGTACGCTGGCCATGTTTGAGGAAAACAAATTTTGCATTGGCAGTGTGTGTGTGTGTGTGTGTGTGTGTGTGTGTGTGTGTGTGTGTGTGTGTGTGTGTGTGTGTGTGTGTGTGTGTGTGCAGAACTGAGCGGTTTTACTGAGGAGTAGGAGCTTGAAAGTATGTGAGGAGGAGGAGGAGGAGGAGGAGGAGGAGGAGGAGAAGAAGAACTATTTTGACCCCCTTTTCCCCAAAAAACACTTTGATGTGATTTTCCAGATTGAAAAAGACAATAATAGCAGGATCGTTCTTACAATAAAGATATACTCCAAAACTAACAATTACCTAATCCTAAGTGAAGTCTGACCTCAGACTTACACTCCTTGTTTGTTGTCCGGCGAACACTGAAACACATCTGGGCTCCTGACACTGAAATACACCATCCCAACTTAAAAGCAAAGATTATGGACCTTATTAGAAGTTTTGGACAGGCCAAACAAGGTTAAAAAACCCTCTACTAGACGAAACATCATCATTCATTATATCAACTTCACTTGTTTTTTTCCAGGGCAGTTTCCTCCTCGGGCCTCTAGAATAATTTATTTTGTCAGAGAAGAGAGTCACTTGTTTTACTAATTCACAGTTTGTATGCAGTCAAGATGCGACGAGCTTTTGGGTGTAAATGTTACTCCTGTTTCCCGTGGGCTCACCACTCGCAGGAAAGGTTCTTAATCGGGGCAATGTGATCTGGGTGATAGTGCTCAGACTGCCACCCCCGCGACCCGGAAACGGATAAACGGGATAAAATGAATGGATGGATGGATGTTACTCCTGTTCAAGGTGTCAACTTTAAAAAAGTTGAAAACTGCCAACTTTGAGCAAATAATTTTTCTCAATGTGCTAATTGAAAATAGTCTGAATATTTTTTACTCTTTTATGAGTAAAATGTACTGGAAAAATACACATCTCAATGATCATGCAAGATATATTTGTGATTAAAGAAATTAAATTGTAATATTTTTTATATAATGTCATTTTGAGGCTAAAGGGGCTCATAGTGAATCTCTACACTGATTTTGGTCAATTTGTTGACATTTAAACATCTAAAACTCATATTATCTTAGATACCAGGTTGAATTAGAAATGATCCATCCATCCATCCATCCATCCATCCATCCATCCATCCATCCATCCATCCATCCATCCATACCGCTTTATTCAACTTCGGGCCACCGCAGATAAACAACCACATTCTTACTCAGACCTACCAGTAATTTAAAGCAAATATAATATAATAATGCTCTGAAGATTTTCCTGCCGTGTATAAGTTTGAAGAGAAACGTCACAAGCCTGATTAATCGAGCAAACAAATCCATCTCAATATGAGAAGGCTTCTACGTAAAGCTGGACGTCTCAATGCAAAGCCTTATGGGATTGATACACTGACTCAATCAGGTGTGTGCATACAAAACCTCCAAATCCAGCTGATCACTCTGTTCAGCGCTCCTGTATGCAGAACCATCTAATCTCTCAATCAGAAATAATTTAATCAGATTGAGGAAAAAAGTGGCCTGATAAATGCAGCAAGTGACTTTATGCTTCAGCTCTCAGATTATGGGTGCTGTGTGCAGCCCTGGCCCAGGTCTTTGTGGATCACAATTCCTTGTGGAAGCTTGTTAAATTTAAGACTTTAATGACGTAAATGTCATAGTTATCAGGTACTAATCCCATACAGACAATGTGAAGATAGAAAGAAAACCTCGATCATGTCACCCACAAGCAATTATAAAATCATTTTTTAATTTTTTTTTTTATTTGACTAACATTTTGCATTCATGTCACGTAGTTTTGCTCCTGCTGTGATCCTGAACGTTTGCTTTTCATGCAGGGCATGAGCAAAAAAAAAAAAAAGATAGCGCTGATGCAGGTTTTCGATTGTCAACAGATGGTTCATCATTATTCAGTTATTCAATTCAGACTCGAATTTCAAATTTACACATTAACATTTACACGCATTAAGAAAATTATTTGTTTAAAAGGTTTCTAGGCTGCTTGTTTGTATGCACCAGTAAAACAATCCATCAATCACTTTGTTATCGTCTGCTGATGTGTTTGTTCTAATTAAATTTGGAGGTAGATTGTTCTATGGAGGTTTTGCGAAAGTTTGGAAAAGTTGAAAAGTTTTAATTATCTCCTGGACACTTAGTAACTTTGTAATTAAATAGATAATTCTCTTCTTCATAACTGTAGAAAACAAGCGGCAGACTAAAGACTTTTAAACTGCGTATTCACTGAGTATTTTTGTGCTCTTTGTCTCTAAAACTGTGGAACAAACAACACAGGTCCTCAAACAGCAGGAAGAGCAGCGACAACCTACTCTCACAAACGCTGCACAGACAAACTGAAGCCTTGTAGAAACTCACCGTCTTCCCTGCATTCCTCTGGGGGCTTTGCTTTCTTGGCGAGCCGAGGATCGAGCCATGATGTGGTTTTGGTGTTGTGACTAGAGAAGAAGAAAGAGGAGTGATGAGGACAATACATGGAGCAAAGGTACAAACAGAGGTCAGATAGAGAGAGAGAGAGACTGTGAGGAAGAGGGGAAGAGACAAAGTGTGTGTGTGTGTGTGTGTGTGTGTGTGTGTGTGTGTGTGTGTGTGTGTGTGTGTGTGTGTGTGTGTGTGTGTGTGTGTGTGTGTGTGTGTGTGTGTGCATAGATGCTCGTGAAACAAGGATTTTTTTCCTAAGGTAAACTAAATGACCATTAATCGACTAATTAGCCCTCAGACGCTAATTAGTTAGGGTGAAAGAGGAGGGCAGTTTGTGTGTGTGTGTGTGCGTGTTTGTGTGCGTGTCCTGTCTGATTAGCAGTGCTAAGTTACATCAATTATTCAACACAGAGGCCAGAGCTATAAAGTTTACACTCAGCTCTGCATAAGCCGTGACTTCAAAGCTAGTGAACAACATTAATAGTTGCATTGTATCAGATTTTATTTTCAGCATTCTTTTTAAAAACTTTAATAGCTGCTAATGTGAAAATAACTAACTGATTATTAAGGGTAAATTCTCTATGCAAGTATAAGGGTGGCATAACTAAAATTGTTAAGTTGGAGGAGATTCCTTCTTACTCGATAAAGTAAACCTCCCCCTTTTCAGTGTAGGCCATCTCCCAGTTGTCGGGCAGAGGACCCAGCTCCTCCTCATCTGCGTCTGGGACTTTGATGGGGGATTTGGAGGGAGATTTCGGGGCCTCCTCTCCTTCGGAGGGGGCATCAGCAGATGCTGGAGCCTGGATGGATGTCTCAACAGGAACCTCCCCAGAGGCATCTGTGCTCTTGTCCTCATGTTCACTGGACTCTGTGGACCGTGTGTACACACACACACACACACACACACACACAATCAGTGTTATTCCCACACACACGTGCAGACCTGAATGCACAGTACACATGCCATGCATGATGAGTCACAACCAAGCCACTGCAGAGCTTTGAACCCCCCAGGAGAGAGAGAGAGAGAGAGAGAGAGAGAGAGAAAGAGAGAGGGAGAGAGAGAGGGAGGGGGAGAAAGGGGTGATGGAGTCTAGGGACAATGAGCACAAGGGGAAAACAACATAGGGATGTCAGGAATTGAGAAACAGGGAAAGACAGAGACTTCAGGGGTCAGAGACTGAGTCAGAAGCACAAGGAAAGGGTTTTAGAGTGAGGAGGAGAGCTGGTGGCATGAGAGGCAATAAATATAAAACATTCAAAGAACCAACAAGAAACCACACAAACTCCAAATGAACTTGACAGAAACTTTCTGCCAAGTTGAATGTATTAATCTAGATTTACTAAAACCACAATTGCAGCCATCAAATCTCAAAGCATTTGCTACAAAATAAATTTCTGGATTTGATTTTTTTTTCTCAGGTTAGACAGAAACATACATTTAATAATAGGAAACATATCCGTTGTTGATTTTGTTGTGAGGTCTGAAGGGAGTGTTTGAATATAGTTATTATTTTACCTCTTTTGCAGTTTAAGAAACAAAGTAAAATTAGCAAATGCATGACAGAAAGAAAATAATGCAGGGGAAAAAAAACTATGACGCACTACAACAACTGACACTTCAAAGAGAAAAGAAGGGAAGAAGGAGGAAGCCGAAAGGGCAGCAGAAATAAGACCACAGAGATGGAGGAAAAGCAAGAGGTCAGAAAGAGGAGAGAAAAGAGAGAGAGCTGGAGTATTATTAGAAACAAGGACAAAGGCCAGTGGCGGGAAGACAGCAGGAAAGACAGAGAAATGAGAGGACAAAAGGACGGGAGCTGACGCCAAAATGAGACTCAGGTCAGTGATAATAGTGGAGACGTTCAGGTGCCCTTGTGCATTCTCTTACATAAGGGTACTGAGCAGCTGTGCAGTTCTCACTAACATACATAAAGTCTATTAACGTCTGCAGGAGCTGGTCAGGGTACAGTTTGTTGTAGCTCCTGAATTTAACTGCATGCGCGCCCTTTTAAAGGCTCTTGATTTATGTTTTAGGGGACAATAAGGAAGAACATTACTGGGACACAGTCATATCGGAGGGACAGCAATAAATAACACCGAGGACAGTTTGGACCTTCAAATCACATTTTCTCCTTGTCTAAATATGACATTATGAAATGTCTTCATGGTCACAGACAGTGTTTGAATCTAATTTCAGTCACGAAGAGATGAGAAATGTGGTTTAAAAACATCAAAGCAGAAATTCATGCTTTTCTCTCTCGTCTCCATGTACCTGGAGTGATGGCCACCCCGTTGCCGTTGACAACTGGGCTCTCCTCTTCCTCCTCCTCCGGCGGCTCCAGGCTGGCGCGCTGCTCCATGTTGCTGACTGACTGGTTCCGCTTTCTCTTGCCCTGGGCGCTTGGCCGGGCTCCGGGCAGCAGGGCCTCACTCACATTCAGAGGAGGTGCTGCCGGGGACGGCTCCGCTGGAGGTTTCGGTGTGCCGTAGAAGTTATCTGAGGGCAGAGAGAGACGCATTGGTATTTGTGTCAGAGGACACATATACGACAAAAGAGGGATCTCAGGTGATGTAACACGCCGTCTGGCAGGCAGAGTGGACGTCCACCGCTCATAGCAACTGTGGCTCCAAACAGATGCTTTACAAAAAGAAGTCCTGACTGTCTGAACGCGGCACAGCAGTCATAAATTCAGACTTTCACTGGTGGCCAATCATTTCTCCGCTATATCTTCAAAGATTTGCACCTGCTGGCTTGTGTTTCAGGCAGAATTAACATTAGTAATCACTTTCAGTTGAAGCCTTTTGACCAGGGCTGTTAAATTCATCGGGGGTCAGGGGCTACAGGCTGTCCATTTTAAGTCCAGTAACAGTCTTTTCTGGTCTTCCTAAGATGCTGCAGTGGAATCCTGTTGCTCGAATCCTCACAAAGACCAAAAAGGATCGATTGCATCAGTCTAATTTTCAGGCTTTTGCACTGGTTTTCTGTCACTCAGAACTGACCTCAAAGTACTACTAATTGTGTACAAAGCTCTGAATGGTTTAGGCCCGCTATACATTTGTGGTCTTCTCATATCGTACATCCAGTAAACAAGCCATCTGGATCAAGCCTGCTTTTTATTCGCAGTGAGAACTAAACACACAGATGTTGTTTGGTTTTTATGCATCCAAACACTACGAGCAAGCTCCCAAAAGCTGCAGCATGGCTCCGGCCTTTCCATTTGCTGCACGGTAACTTTAACGTTTCTATTGCATTAACTTTTCATTCTTTTTTATTATGTTTCGTTATATTCTTAGCTTAACTTATTATTCTTGTTTTTATTTAGTATTCATTACCGATTGATGTTGCACACTTTGTTATCTTGTTGCAGAAATGTGCTGTACAATTAAACTTGTTGTGAATTTTACATTCAAGTGAGACAAAATCTGGACCAGTTGAGTTTTAAATGTGAAAAAAAAAAAAGGTGGAGGTGAGTTTTCTTTTCTCTTTTTTAGACTTTCTGTTCTGAAATATTTCCTGTCCTCATATGACTCTTTTCTGTGTTGCATCTCTGATTCAATCCACTAGAGCTGAAAAGGAAGCACTGCAGGCATGAGCCTCTTAATTTACAATTCAATCATTATTGAACCATTTTTGGCAAATTGCCTCGAAGATTTTAAAAAACCAACTAAGGTTTTTTTTTTTTTTTTTCATCATATCTTATTTTTAGAGTAGCTTCACAATCTTGTACATCTTCTACATTATTTTTCATGGCTTGTATTCAGGGTGTTTATATTGTAGTTTTCTCAGCTTTCCACTTCATCTTCAGTTTAAGTTTTTGTGGGCTGTGAGACTGTAATGTAAATCTCTATAAAACCTGATCTCGACATCTTAGCAACATCTTGTAAGAGCTCAATAGTAACGGTGAGTACCAACTATATGCAGAGTCGCTTAAGTTGTGATTTCAGGGTCAAATCTACAATCGGGAACATAAAATAAATCATTTTCTTTGCTGCAGTGCTGAATTGCCCAACTCACTACTCCGCTGCCTCTCAAAGCCCAAACCAGCTGTCTGCTCTTCTTAATTAGGCTACAAAATCAAGCTACAACTGTTGCTTTGGACAGACGAGGAGAAATATGTTTGGAGAATGATTATTACGGCGTTAGTGGGAGGAACAACATGATAGATAAAGTTGGGGTGCATGTTTAATAATAGCCACTGGCATCCTGAACAGCAGGCAGTGTCCTTAACGAATTGGGGGCAGCTTTCAGCTTCTCTTAAAATGCTGAATTCCAAATATGAACATGTCCCCAAGGATGAACTATGCCCCCCCCCCCCCCCCATGATAGAATAATGTTTCTCTGTGATTTCTGTGCATAATAATGCAGACTCCCTGTTGCAAGACCAAAATCTGTTCTGACTCCGAAGGCTCTCAATCACATCATATTGTTGGCCCAAGCTGCCAAACAGGACAAGGGCAAAAAAAAAATAAAATAAAATAAAAATAATGCAGACGAAAGTAATTCTAGAACAAAATCCCTCACTCTATGTCTTAACCCAGATGTGCACGTTGTTTGTATATGTCTATTATGGTTGATGATATATAAAATGACAGATTTTATTTTTATTTGGATACATTAATATATAGAGACAGTAAAATTAAGAATACTGTGGGAGAAGCAGCGGTCTTCACGTTCCTGCATGCATTTCCACACTAATCTATCTTTTTCTCCCATGACTTCAGGAAAAGTAAACATGTCAAATGCATCCCACACATCACACACGCCAGACCATCTCTCCATCGATGCTGTGGCTCCGAAGGTTTTGCTTCTGCTGCTGCTGGTGCTGCTTGTCTATAAATCTGTCAACTGACTTCGAACCACAAAACAAATGTCTTTTACCATAAGAACCCTCTTGGCCCCTAAAGTCGTCAAGCAGGGGGCTGCTAAATGTTCCTAGGGTGTAAACTATACACGGAAGACTTTCATTCACAGCAACATTATCATTGTGTATCACAGATTTCTAATATTGTGTATCACAGAGTATAATATTATATAAAATAATATTGGGTATCCCGAGATCCTGACCACTCCAAGCAGGAAATAACACACAGAAGTTGCAGTTTCACAGATAATTTGAACCAGATGTAAGTATGTACTGTATGTACTCCTGCTTGGAGTGGTCGGGATCTCGGGATCTAGAGACGAACAAGGGTAGTGGTGAATGATCCTTTTGATCCAATCCAACAGATTGGATTGGATCAAATAGTTGGAAAAGTTGAGGCTGCTTGAAATAGAAAAGATGTGAGAATACACTTTGCATCACAGTTAGTTACACAATAGAAGACAGGTGGTCATGATGTTTTGGCTTTTTGGTGTTTACTCCCAAAATGTGATAAGGCTCCCCCCCTTTTTTTTTTTTTTTAATTCTAATGGTTAAAAACACCCTCAATATCAGGAACACATTGTATATGCATGCAGTCTTTACACCGATATGAATATATATGCACCTGTGTGATAGACATGCATGACACAGTAGGAAGACTGGAGAAGAAAGATGGAGGCAGCAATAAAGGACAAAAGGAGGATCAGCAGTAAAGAGTCCACAGACATCAGTTTACTTCACTGCAGGAGGCGAAACGATATGAGAAGTGTTTCCATTGTATTTCCACAGTAAACACACTAACCCTGCAGCTCACCAGGCAGGAAGACCACATCCTGTCCAAAATACAAAAGTGCGCACAGATGCACATGTACACAAAGACACAAGTATGAAACTACACAGGCAGCAAGCGCCTACCTGTGAGAGCCGACAGAAAACACAGAGCACACTGACGAAAGTTCAGGCCAGTTATTCCTCGTGTACCACACTGAGTTTAAAAACAAGATGTTCATCGCATCTTCAATATGCCTGGAGGCATCTCGGCTTTAGTTCGGTTCAATATCCACCTTCAGCTGTGACTCATCTCACATCATCACGAACGTAAGCTCTTGTATGGACTAAGCTATGCACACACTAACACCCACGCCCACATGCAGTACAGCTACCTTGAAGAGTTTCCAGACTCCGTGTCTGATTTTGGTTTCCCTCGCTGCCTTCTAGCACTGAAGCATTTTAAGAGTGAATCATGCTTTTAATCAATTATTTCCTCTTCACAAAACGTGCTTCAAAAACAGTTCTGTTCTATTAAAAGTCATATGCCTTTCCCTGGGCTGCAATTCCTCTACATAGAGTAAACACTGTAAAGAAGAACACCAATGGGAGCAGATGTACAAGAATGACACATTATTGGAGGCCAATTCATCTTCTAATACAAAATCTTTGCAGCTGGGTGATTCATACTAACCTGACACACGAGATGTTTGTTTCAAAGATTCATCTCAGAAATCATTGTGAGAAACAGTTTAGAAATAAAAAAAACGGACCCTTTAAAAATGCTTGGCGCGTGATTGGATGAATCCTCTATCACAGGTTAACTTAACAAAGTACATCAACAAATCAAAAGAGACGACATGACAGCACTGAATGATAAACGTAACAACAAACTATTGGTGGAGGACACTTAGATTAGAGACTATCTTTAGGTGGTTGTTATTGTTTTGATAAAATAAATACACACATAAACATTACAAACATGAGAAAGCTATTTAAACCCAGAGATAAACCCTCAACTTGGCTTCACCCCAAAAAAGCAGACTGCGGCCGAGTGAAAACCAGAACCTGCATCTGAGACAGCAAAAGGCTTTAGCTGTGTTTTTCCTCTTTAGATATAATACCTCTTCAAACTTACTTCCAGGTGGCAAAATCCAGGTGGACTCAAGTCTTAAACCAGGTGAAGACAATGAGAACTTAATGAATATTACTCCACCTAAATCAAGATTTTGCAAAACCAAGCTGTGTGTGGTGCACTTGTGAAACTCAATTAGCGGTGTACATTAGTAGCATGGCAGCTGACGATTATTCTTGTCTAATAGTGTGGACTTTGTTTGCAATGCAGAAACATGCATTTGTGAGTCCCTTGGAAAAAACATTAATTTGATTAATCATATTAATTAGCATCTGATCAAATTACTTCATCAGCAAACCCTCTTCCCTCCCAGCATTTTCTTCTATCGTCAGGAGTCCTCTCTCTTATTTTTTCATGGACAAAATGAATTGCAGCACCTCCAGTGCAGCGAGACAGACAGAAAGAGACAGCTTACCCTAGTGGGTATTAAAGTGAGCTCTGCGTTAGGGAAAACACACACTGTAGACACACAACTGTGACATGCACATGGAACAAAAATCTGAAACACGCACATGTATGCAAACATGTTCCTGGACCTTCAACACGCGCACATTCACACACATGAGTTTGTGTGTGTGTGTGTGTGTGTGTGTGTGTGTGTGTGTGTTCAGCCAGACAAGCACTGCTTCTGCTTGCTTCTGGACAAATGAACCAGCAAATCCCCCATCTGTAGATATATATCTCAGTGTAGCAAAGCAGAGATGCACAGACTTGACATGACTTGGATATGGCAGAAGTCCAGTCTCTCTCACACACACACACACACACACACACACACACACACACACACACACACACACACACACACACACACACACACACACACACACACACACACACACACACACACACAGAGAAAGCTATTATATTAATGCAGAGAATGTTGTTTCCTTGAGTGGTGTATAAGAGCATCACCTGGCAACACGTAATTAAACAAGCAAATGTTTTTACAGTGTAAAAAGGCAAAGTCACTTTAAAAACAGCGAAACAGCTCAACTGAAACATACGTCCCACCTTCACTCCCTAAACACTTGTATTTCCCTGACAGATGCAGAATATTTTGTCCACAGCTCACCTTCATAGGTTCCACTCTCTAGCAGGGCTCCACTTTGTTCCAGTTCCATAAAACGCTCCACACTCACAAAGTTGTAGTCCACTCCTGGCACCTCCCCCTCCTTAGGCTGCCGTGTGGTACCTGCAGAGAGAGCGTGAGAAAGATAAAGGGGGAGAGAGGAAGAGAGAAATGAAGAGGGAGAGGTCATTAGAGCCAAATAGGGCACTTGAGAAGAAAAAGCAGGAAGGCCTTGAAAGAGCCCTGCAAAAAGAAGGCCGGACAGAAAAAGACGGCAGATCTGAGGCTGCAGAGTTCATGAGAGGAAGTGGGAGGGGAAAGGAAATGGAACAGAAGAGGCAGACTGAGGAGTCATCACTTGTGATAGCCAAATCCATTCACACAATTGCATGTGAGTGACAGTGAGAGACAGCGAGGGAGAACTAGAGAGGAGCAGGCAGAGCAAGATCAAACTGCAAACCACCATTCATGCGTTCCCTTCAAGCCAATCCGGCGCTCTTTTAGTAATGAGCGAGTCAATATGGCAGTTACGAAGCATAACTCAAACCTCCTTACACAGCACACAATACTGTGCCGAGCAAGTTATTGTCGAAACAGCAGGAAATGCAGCGGCAACACATTAGCATGCAGCAATTAGAGCCTTCCTGCATCACTGCTCCAGAGATCTCCATCAGTGCTGCAGCGCCTAAGCTCGCCGGTGTGATGGCAGCACTGGGAGTTTTGAGTTTAATGAGGTGCTGTGTTTGTGTCTCTGCCAAGTGGACTTTCAGCCCAGGCTCAGTGAAGTCTGCTGGGGTTGATCCCTCCCCTCCATCGATCAAGCCTGAAAACAGTCGTTGGTCTGGTGTGGAGAGGGAGAACAGTCTCTGAGCTTTTCCCAGGACTCAGGGGTCCGCATGGAAAGAGCTAAGTCAGATTGATCCAGCTGTGCAGTTGCCAGAGAATGAAAGATTTGTTCCAACAGGTCAGTCGCACAGATCTGTGAAGGTGATCAGCTGACAAGGTTGGGGAAGGCCGAAGACAATATGGGGGTGCATGTGGTCAGGTATGAATGGAAGGTTATAAAACACTTACGAGTGTCACAGCAGCCGTGTGAGCTGTGGGATATTACAGCAGCAGGTGGTGGATGTGCAGTGGCATCATCACACATATGCACACACTTAGTGAGGGGGGATTGCAGGATCCTCCAACTCATCTCAGAGTGTGATATCTTAATCATTACATCCCCATTGATCACCTGTCACCATTCTGCTTCTGCAGTGCATCTATTGAACATTCCCGACTGTATTTACCTCACTACTGGGAGTGAAGATTGAGGCTTAACAACACCTAATGAGCGGGGTAATAATGTCCTGACTATCAGAAAACTGCAGTGCGCCTATAAAACTGTCCTGCTCTTTGGTATGTCCACACAAGGTGTGCTCTCTTGTATTTATCACTGCCATGTGGATGTTTGTCTTTGTGACTCTAAATGGTGACAAAGTGCCCACTGTGCCAACAGTAATCCCATCTCCAAGCTGATCACAGCGCAGCAGGAGCCTGTAAATCCACAACCCCATAGGTATGAGGCCCAGTGTGTTTGTGTGAGTGTGTACCTCTCTGGAACTGTTTGATGTACTCTGACTTTCATCACTGAAATTGGTCAAATGTGGAGCTGAACAGTACATTTGTTTCAACATTGATAATGTTCTGCACATGTGCAGCAGTCAAGTACAAGCCAAAAGGATCATGTTACTATGTTTGTTCTGCTTAGTGCTAAAAGAACAATCACATGTTGTTCATTGATATAAAGATGTACGAATGTCTCTTGTTTTAGAGCGTTCTTGCTTTGCAGCACTTACTCTCAACTGCTTGAGAATGCTTGCACAGATCCATATTTGTCCATATGATGTGTATTCAAAGCTGAAGATAAAACCAAGGAGGAGGCAAAATCTAGCTTGTACAGCTGATTTCATGTTCATTCACTATTTATATTTCAGACACCACTCAAACTGTAAATAATAATAATACTAATACTACTACTACTAATAATAACAACAACAACAACAACAACAACAACAATAATAATAATAATAATAATAATAATAATAATAATAATAATAATAATAATAATAATAATAATAATAATAATAATAATAATAATATATGTGCAAATGCGATAAAGTTAATAATCCACATTTCTTAATGGAAGAAAATGATTTACCGGAAAACTTATTGTGTCCACCTCTCACAAGTATTTTTGCATTCTGTTTAAACGAGAGTAGAACATATTGCAAGTTGAAGTATTAAAGTATTAAAGTATTTACGTTTTTTCCCCCTCAATTTCACAGGTATTGATTTTTACTCCGTGGCAATTTTTCAGGCTGTAGTTCTGGTTTATAAAGTGAGGTGCATTGCATTATATGGTTTAATAAAATTCATCCCCACCATGACAAGTTGACTCATCCCCCTTCTGACTCAGCATATATTCATATTTATGTGTATAACGAAGACAATGAATACATAAAAGCTTTTGCATCAGAGTGCATCATACTGCCGGCAGTTATAAGGTGGTCATTGTATCTGTCATTTGGTAAATATTTATCTCTCAGTCGTATCGACTAGAAGTAATCTAAGAAGATGTATTGAAGACCTTTCAAGTGAGCCTCACTATACGAGCGGCACTGCAGGTTAACAGGATCTTGAACAGGGTCACCTACTGCATGTGCAGTGCTCCTCTGAATACTGCAGAGGCTCGGCCAGCCAGGCGGGCTTGGTCGCTTTCCACTGGGTACAGCTATTGATCTGTAAGATCAGAATGAAATTATTCTGCTGCCCACACCAGAGTGGGCAGAGCCTGCTGGAATACTGATGACCTGCTGATGGCCTTCTCCCACAGCTTCCTTCAGTGGACACACCGACCAAGTGAAGGGAGAGAGGGAGGGAGAGGGAGAGCGTCTTGTTGAATCTGAGCTGGGAATATTGATTGCCTATCTAGCTTTGAGATAGGCAAACTGTTCTTCATTTCTCTCTTCCCTTCTCTTCACACGTTTCTGCTCAGGCTGGTTTAGCACATTACATGTTTTTCTTCCTCACTATTGGCTCCGACTCCTTCCTACTCTCCCACTAAATACTTGTGAAGTAGACCTTTTTATTTAAGACCACTGTCCCCAAGAAAGAAAAATCCATACTGTTCCTCCTTCCCCTCTTTCTACCTTTCTCAGTCTTCATCTGCCTTTCACTTTACCATTGTTCTTTTTCTTATCCTTGAAAACTCCCCAGTAGAGGCCAAAAATATAAAGCTTTTATAAATGAGTTGAACATAGAAGGGCTCAATGCACAGGTGCAAAAACACACCAAGGAGAGGGGATGCAGTGAAGCCCTCTCTGAGCCTAAAACACTGCTGCTGCTGCTGACTATTGATTGGATGTCATGCTCTCGCTAATAAAGGATAAAGTTGGCCGTGAGCCAAATATGGCCTTTGCATTGCAATCAGCAAGTGTAGCCAAACCTTCTCCGAGGTGACGCTGCGAGTAAGAGTATGAGCGCCACGGAGATTTATGGCTTAAACGAGTTAAATCTATAATAGCACAGAAAGAAAAGCTTCAGCATCGCCACATTTGGGGGTGAAAGCATTCTCTGCTCAAACCACAACTACTGAGCACTACAGAATAGTGTGTGTGTGTGTGTGTGTGTGTGTGTGTGTGTGTGTGTGTGTGTGTGTGTGTGTGTGTGTGTGTGTGGGTGTGGGTGTGGGTGTGGGTGTGGGTGTGTGTGTGTGTGTGTGTGTGTGTGTGTGTGTGTGTGTGTGTGTGTGTGTGTGTGTGTGTGTGTGTGTGTGTGTGTGATATTACACAGAAACCTAACAAGGAAAGTGCATTTAGAGCTAAAGCAAAAATAGCTGATATACTGAAATAACTCAGCTGGGTGTCAGACGATAAGAGGACAAAGACCTTTGCTAAATAATGGAGTGGCAAGCAGAGTGAAACAGAAAGAACCAGCAACACAGAAGGAGACAGCGAGAGGAGAGAAAAGGCCTGATTGGTTAACCTTGCGGTGCATCCACAGCAGCCTGCAAGTGTGTTTGAGAATGCGTTCATGTATTCATACGCATGTTTGTATAATTAGACAGGAAGTCACCGAGAGGGAGAAGTAGAGCGGTGGAGCGCCAGATCTAAAAATAGACTATCGATGGAATCATTATCATAATAAAGGGTGAGGGGGCGGGGGCAAGTGATATGGTCTCAGCGTGAGTCTGTGTGAAAGCAAGGAGGAGGAGGAGGAGGTGGCGGCGGCGGGCGAGGCAAGCGTCTCATATCAATAGTTAATGCTTCAATCTATAGACACCAAGCAACAGATATGACTCTCTGGAGTTTTGAGGCATGTATGTAAAAAAAAGACTTGCAGTATTCGTAATGCCTTTGTAGGTATAATACAGGGAACAGCTGTACAGTAATTGAACTGTGCAACAAACCCAGTTGAGTAAAACTGGATATGCGTGGTCCCTCCTGAGCGTCTATATGCGGATTGTGTTTGTCTGACAAACCCCTCTTGGGTTTCTGCGTCTCATCCATCACAGACATCAGGCTGCCGTGGGAGTTCAGAGAAGTTGTTACTAAGACTGAGGTAACAGCACCTAAAAATACTCTCTAAAAGGTGAACAGGCATGGCACTCTCAACAATCTTCAGATGGACCCTATGAAGAGGCTTTACATGACGTGCCAGATGTGACAGCACAACAGTCTTCTGATAGTCATGTCAACCTGACCTGAGCACAGTGCACAAAGTGATATATTTATTGCCAGGATTATAATTGATTTAACTAAACTGACAGTTGTTTTCACCTCTTTAACCTGGCAGGACACAATGACAGGTTTGTAAGAGGTAAGTTTGCATAGCAATGAAAACTTCATTTATGGATTCGATTAGTGGTGAAGACGGCTACAATTAGATGCACAGAAAGCTATATACGTTTGATAATTACAGATGCTTTTTGACCAAGTGTAGCAGCAGCACTGGATGCCTCGAGGTAGCGTTGAGATTAGAGGCGAAGAACAACTAATAAAGCTCTTCGAAGAGCGGCTGTGTAACATGCCTCGAGAAGTTTAATGGCCTCACGCATCACTGTTGCCTGCAACGCTGCCTCCTATTGTACCTCTTTCTCAATATCAAGATTAGTGCTACCTCCTGCACTCGCCATATTAGTTATCATTGACTTCCCCCTTATCCGTCAAAACAACCTCCACTTTTCTTCTTGGCCACCATGTTGATTTAGAGCAGCCCCTCTGGTAGAGTGATTTACAAATGCTCATTCCAATGCAATGGCCACATTCAAAATAAAAATAGTGATGTTTACACCATTTCTAGCACACATATCTTTGTTTGTGTGTATGTGGACCATAAATGAGCCTTAAAGGTACTCAGAGGAACTGGAAAAAGTGGTTAAGACTCTGAAGAGGATCAGTGTGGGCAGGGGTTCAATCCACATACTTTGATATTTTCATCAAGTAAAACTGAAATCGATTAAATACTTTGTTTAAAGACGCATGCAATATTTATAATGTAGAGCGATCGATCTATCTACACTCAAACACACAAAAAAATCAACTATGCAGTTTTTCAGTTGACATATCAGAAATATGTTTGATTAACATGAGCATATTGAGTTTCTTGTTGTTAAATGGTTCATTCTAATACATGTTGTACAGATAATATGAATAAATGGGATTCAATCTACTTAATATGAATAGATGGAAATGTGTGACATGATTAAATTACATTAACTCAACAAATTATTTTTGTGTTTGTAGAAATGACTGAGAATAATTTTTTTCAGTGTATCAATCCATCAGTCCATTTTCTTGATTCAGCCTTTCACTCACTCCTCTCATTTCTTCATTGCTCTCCCATCCATCTGTTTCTCTGTGAGCTATGTCCTCATTACTCCCTCTCGATCTTTTTTAATCCCTTGCCCCTTCCCTTTGTCGTTTTCCTTTCTCTCACTCCTCATCTCTCCTCCTCCTCTGCCTTTAGTCTTCCCAGTTGGCAGATGTGAAGTGTGACAGCGGGTCTACACAAGAGTTATGATCCACACACACACACACACACACACACACACACACACACACACACACACACACACACACACACACACACACACACACACACACACACACACACACACACACACACACACACACACTTATTTACACTACAAAGCCGGGGCTACAGATGATGCAGCGACACAACATGGCATCACTCTGACAGTCGTGTCTGCTGCCCCGACAACACGTCAGTGCTTGGCAACACAGACTTGCCATGGTAACAAGGAGAAACATCTATATCAGCTGTAGAGAAATAATATTTATGTCAGATGTGACAAGTCATTTTGTATGTACAGCCGTGTTACTAGTCACAGTCTCAGAGGTCCCCCTCTTCAGCTCACTTTGCACCGCAGAGCTGCAGGTTTACGTTCGTCGCAGCCTCATACTTCATCAATTACTGTCACAGCCTGACCGCTGAGCACTCACACCTGGTTACCTCAGAGTGATTCAACCGGCATGTGAGCGGATAGCATGGACTCTGACGGGAGCAGCAGGATGGGAGCACTGAGGAGCGTGCATATGGCCTCTCAGGTGTAAAACCCTCTTGAGGCTGGATGCCGCCCTGCCCTTACAGAAGCAGCGCTGGGGCAAAGAATGGGAATGCTGCGCAGTTTCATATAAACCCAACTTTTCATAAAAAGCTGAAGGTAGACTTGTGTTGTGCACAGTGAATTTCAGTGTAATGATATTTCAAAACCCGAGCAATATGAAGGATTTGCATTAGGCCAAGTAGTTTACAAAATGACTTTAGCAGCCCGTTGATCACGAGAACGTTTATCAGCATTGAGTAACATCCTAATGTCTGCAGACATTACATCTGTATGTACATGTCCACAAGGTAATCGAGCAAAATCTGGCAAACAGCACCTTTAAAATGTCAGCCAAATTGGAACAATGAAAATGGTACATCTTTAAAATGTCACCACTGCAACCTGAAAAATCGATCTCCTGTGTATTCATTTTATAAGACTTGACAGATTGGAACTTTTTTGAGCGACCGGTTTTATCTTATTCACGTCAGTTACAATTCTCTTTCCATGCTCCATGTTTTCTCATCCCTTTATGTATTAATGGGGTTGTAAAACGATTTCCTGTACTTGTTAATGCATATATTCCTCTGCTACACTCAGTTAAAAATGGGTGAAGACAGGAGACACCCTGGACAGGTCACTAGGGACAGATGGTCACAACAGCTTCAGGTCACCGATTGGCATCGAACAAAAGGTGAAAAAGAAAGTGAATGAGGGGACTTATTGTTTCAGGAGGCTATGGTTTACTATTTATTGGCTTCAAGCAGTGGCCATGCGCCCAGCTAAGACTCAATAAAGTTTTTGCAATTAACTATCAATTACTGCTGCATATCATCGTCCACCCTACCCAGCGACTCCCAAATTGTTGTTTTCACACCAAGAATTGAGGTTGACCAAACATGATACTAATTGTTTGTTCTGAGCTTCAGAACAAACAATTAGTTTCAGACGAGCTAGTAAGTGGGTTTTGTTACTCCGGGAGCGATTCAGCCTACGTATTTCCTCCTGCGGGTTGTCTTCCTGCTAAATTCAGCTGACAAGATGCTTGAGCAGTAAATATTGATTATATGAAACACTAGGCAAAAAGTGAATAATGCTGTTTCAATGAAAGTCAAAATATTCCTTTGACTTCAACTTTATTAGCAACCTTCAGACCTGTCTGTTTCAACAAGCACTCAAAATGAAAACATTTGAATGTACAGTTGATATATTGGTCAGTTAATCCTATAAAGACATTCTCAACAAAAAATACCAAACACTTCCTGATTGTGGCAATTTAAGTCAGAGTAAATATTGTTCTCAAATGTCCCTTGAACAAATGTAAGGATGGATGGATGGATGGATGGATGGATGGATGGATGGATGGATGGATGGATGGATGGATGGATGGACATAAATTCACCAATTTTAGAACCACAAAAGGCGAAGGATGTCATTAACTTTATTCATTTCAGAAGCTACAAATAACTGATTTTGTGTATTTTTGTTGGATAACTGAAACCTTTAATGTTTGTTAAAGCAGTAAACATTCAACCTTCAATCAATTGATGAGCAAGCTCACACGTCACACAAACCAATTGACCAACCGTTGAAGTTAATCATGAAAATTCCCCAAAAGAGTTGAAAAAACCCAAAACAAATCTATCAATAAGCAGAATGATGAGTTTTAAAATTCTTTGCTATAGCTTTGTGTGCTTAGACACTACATCAAATACAAGTGTGTTGCATAATCAACACTACACCACAGGCATGTGAGCAGCAGTAATGTACAATTATACCGAAAGACCGAAGTATCGAGGAAAAACAGGTGGAATCAGGTAGAATGTTTCTTCCAATTGAATATTGTTTGTCAAGTCTGCTAAGCTGCTACAAAGATAGCCATGTTCCTCGGGGGTTCAGCGTCTGGTGGGGCTGGAGGTTGGGTGAGAAATTACTGCTTTACTGAGGTGATTCCTGCAGTGATGGAAATCAGCTACGAAAGGCTGAAAAGCAACTTTATAAGTCTGCAGAGCTGACTGACACAGGACGACAGAGGTGGTCGTGATATGTGTGTGAAGCGAGTAGTGTGTGATTGTGTGTTCCTGTTGTGTGTGGATCGTGTGTGTTTTTATTCATCTAGATCTGGCTGACTACCAGTGTGGCTGCCAGTTACTTACTGTTACTGTAACAGGAAAATTACAAAAACAGTGTAACATCCCTGCAGTTGTGTTATTGTTGCAACGTTAAGGTTCACTGACAATGTCATGTTAGTTTCTATTGTTTTCTGTTACTTGAATGCACCATTAGAGTGAGTTGCGTGTGCGTGTCTAGAAAGAGTTGAGCAGAGTAAGCAATCAAGCTCCTTGACTATCACGGGACGAGATCCCAGCTCATCATGCACATTACTCTGATCTGATGGCTGCCACCGGCAAACACAGAGGCAGTGAGGTAAAACTCAAAGAGAACATAAGTAGAAAAAGGCCACAGAAGAAGCACATTTTGTGACTAAGTGCTGAGCAGGAGGATCACACTGACTCGAAGAAAAAGTGATGAGATGACACCTGTCTGGGGCTTAAAGGGGAAGAGGGGGGGGCACTTTGCAAACATAACCAGTTCATTAAAACAAGTTCAATATTTGCTATTTTCATTTCATAAAATTCATCTCATTCCCTCACGGTTTCTTTCATCTGAGGAACAACATTAATCCAGAGTGCCAATCAAACTGCAGGGAGCAGAGAACCACATCAAAGCATGTCAGCCAGGCCTTTAACAAGTGCAAGCCAGCAGGCAAATCACCCTTTAAGGAGAGAGTCCCTGGGGGATGGTGTATTTCACTCTCTCTCTCTCACACACACACACACACACACACACACACACACACACACACACACACACACACACACACACACACACACACACACACACACACACACACACACACACACACACACACACACACACACACACACACACACACACGCACGACTTTAAAAAAGAATGGCTTGTAACACTCCCATGATTAATTTATCAGTTCAGCCTATTCAATCTCTACCCACAAACAGAATAATCAATGCAACTGTGTAATATAACAAATAAAAAAAACATGCGTATATTCATACGTAGGTATAGTGTGTTTCAGTGCTAGCACAATCACTCATTCTCCCACACACACACACACACACACACACACACACACACACACACACACACACACACACACACACACACACACACACACACACACACACACACACACACACACACACACACACACACAATGAACTTATCTTCATCACCTCACTGAACTTCAATATTACCATCCAGACAAATATCCTAAAATAGCTTCCTCCTTGCCTCATTATCATTACTCACAGAATCAAATTAGAATTTAATCTCAATCAAACACACATTAGTATACATCTGAATTACACAACAGCAATCTATAAACAGGATTTAACTCTCGATGACACAGAATCTATCATTGGGTGAATTTCAGGACAAATTTCTGGATGCAAAACAAATGGGTTTTTTTTCTCTGCCAGTCAAAATTAAAGATCAAACACAGATGGAAGTGGGAGAGTTTGGTGGATATCTGTGGTGACAGCTTCGTTTGTTGAAGAAATCATTCCGGATGAATGAACTAAGTGTTTGTTTGGAGGTGCATACTTTGTTAACGTGCATTTACAGCAGGTATCCATCTGACTGCACATTAACAATGATGGCATGCATTTGAATCAAAATGAATAATAAATTCTCCCTGAAAATGTTAATACTTGGACACATTGGCAGCCGTGGTGTCTGAACTGAAAAAGTGTGAATGCTGACAGTGAGGAAGGGACAGAAAACAAATACATGAGGCTGCAGCTGAGAAGTCATACTAATGTTCATTCATCATTAAATAGATCCATGGGGATTGTTTTGGTTTTGTAGCTTTGAACATGGTTTATAAAGAAAAATGGGTTCAGCAAGGTGCTTTCCAGCATGCATTTTAAAAGCATCTTTTTTCAAGGCTTAACACCCGGTCTACGAGCAAGGTCACATCATGAATTATCTTCTTCAGTGAATTTGTCACAAATGCACTTGTAACCATTTTAAAACGGTTTGATTCACTTCAAGTGAGGTTCAGTCACTGAATTCGATTCCATCTGTGCTAATTTGCAATTTTTGCAACACTCAAAACTGACTGACTCACCACGGGCTCCATAACACGTAAAATCCAAACAAACAACAAGTTTGATAAGTCAAAAATGAAAACACCCTGTAGTTGTCATAGAAACCCACTGCTTATCGTAAAGAGCCCGGTCATAGCTCCTCAGGTGTAAAGTCGACAGTGATTCTTGTCAATAGCAATAAAGGCGGAAGGATGAGACTGTCAGAAGATACAGAGTCACATTCACACATACAGTACATGTACACCAGCAGAGTGAAGCTGGTAACTCAGGCACAAGTGCTTTATACATACTGCATTCGGTCATGCTTTCAAGTTGAACTTAAGAATTTTTATTATAAATATATATGTTCACTTTTGTTCTCATCCTTGTACTCTCCTCACTGCTAAATGCACTGAATCCAAACAGTGTGAAAGTGTACTTTGGATTCCCAGGACTGTGCATTAAAACCTCTCATTTACATTCGGATGATTTTCATTTTACACACACTTGCTCACATCATCATGATAGCCATCTTCATTAGAGCTATCATTATCAGAGACGTCTGTCAACCTTATCACCATCACCATCCTAAGCATCTCGGCCACGTTTCTCATCAACATCTTTATCTGCTCCTCCTCTGAAGTCTCCCGAGGAGGATTCCCTGTCGGAGGCTGAGAAGCTGCAGGGCGGCATGCGTCCAGAGCATCGGATGCAAAGTGACAGAAGCTGCATGTATTTATAGGCTATCTGAGTAGCGAAATGTGCTGCTCACTGTTGCAGCTATTTATAGAGCCTTTTACTGATGCCTCTGAGTCGAGTGGAGGAGAGGAGATGGTTCTCTTGGGAATGACTTACGAGGCTCCCTCGTATCTCCTTCTACCCCCATTCAGTGCACGTTCGCCCTTTTGCTCCCCACAGCTCAACCTTCCATCCCCTTCTCTTCCTCCTCCATCGACTCATGCTTCTCATTTTCAGTCTTCTTCCCTCTACTCTGCTGATCGCCTCCTCTTTACCTCCACTCCTCCTGTCTTCTCCCCATTTTCTATCTTCTGAAAGAGACTCTTTGCTCGTTGTCTAAATCCATTATCATCCTCTGTCCCTCTCGCCCATAGTCCCCCATAGCTCCACATGCTCCTATGCCTCATACTGTGCATTTTCTAGACCTTCTCACTCCTTTATCATGTTTTCAGTGTTTTTCTGTCATGCCCATTTACTTCAAAGAGGGTCTCGCCATGCTTATATGGAGAGAAAAGGACCATCTAAAGCTCTTTTCAGAATCTCTGCTCATACAAAAGCACAAGCTTGACTTCTACAATGGTCAAGTTATCCATGCGAACGAAATCGGACAGCACTTCAATTTCTTCAAAAAACGCAAATGCTTGAAAAGTGAGTTCAAACAGTGACAATCTCATCAACTGCTTCAACCTGCACTGTGTGATGCCTCTCTGAAGTCGTTTCCATTCACATCTCAGATTCTCCTCCGCCTTCTTGATTGCTTCTGCTTGACACTATATCCAACCATTGATTCTCTCTTGCACAACCGGGTTAATCTATTTCATTGTAAACAGAAGGCTGCAGCGGCCATCTGTGCCTAGTTGGATGAAAGTATGAGGATGTCCTTGAAGTGGTAGCCCTGCTATTACGTTGCATGTGTGTAGATCCAAAAGAAATGGTGAACATTAACATGCAAGCAAAACACAAAACATAGAGATATACACACACAGTTGGTCGCCTGGGGTTCACTATACAAACTGCAGGGAGTAATGAACATCACACGGCAAATTTAATTCATTCATTTTGGAGGGAAGTGGCCAATGCTGAATGATGTAACAGGATGCAGTAGTTGATGTCAGCATGTGAGTCCACACACGCACACGCGCACGCACGCACACACGCACGCACGCACGCACGCACGCACGCACGCACGCACGCACGCACGCACGCACGCACGGACGCACGCACGCACGCACGCACGCACGCACGCACGCACGCACACACACACACACACACACACACACACACACACACACACACACACACACACACACACACACACACACACACACACACACACATTCTTGACAGCATGTTGTGATGCAGAGTGGCGTCTGCTTGTCAAACTGACAGACCCGCACTGACAGCATGGTCAGAGCGCTTCAGACAAGGGAGAAAAACACTGATTCTATAACGCTCCAAACCACAAAAACGAAAAGCCCAGTGGGCATGAGCAGTGCATCGCTCAGGACCACCATCCCTGTTTTTTGGCTGTCTGATGCTGTGTCACTCTGTTGGTTGAGCAACGCCTCAGACTACCAGAAAGTGTAACATTGATTACACATGAAACAGTCTCTTATGCAGGTACCTACAGACCAAATGCAAATAAGGTCCACAAGGGTGAGATAAACTAAGGAAGTCACTGTGAAATCACAGATGTATTTAAAGGAAATTCAGATAATTGGCACATGATTCAGCATGGACGTGCATGAGGTTTAGAAGTTTCTATAATCTTCATCACACTGGATCAGCTTTGTTAAGTGATAGGCAGTTAATTATGGGAATGTCATTACTACTCACACATCACACAAAATAACCGTCTATCCAGTCCCAGGGGTGAAAGGTTGTTATAATTGAATCACGGGGGCAAAACTCTGGTGGTTCGTGCTACTACTGAAAAAAGTATGTGCCATCCTTCAGTCTCAATAGGGCAGAAGTGTTGAAGCTCAGCCAGTTCACATCACCTTAGCAGTCACCCTGTCGGTCTGCCTTTAATGCACTATTACACAGCCAACGGTCTGAGAAAGGTGGAAGAAGCAGAAGTAGAGGGAGGGAGAAGGAGAGGCCATGTAGAGTCAAAATAGAAAGGGCTAAAAAGAAATGTGATGGCGTGAGGTGGTCACCAAAAGAAATCCAAGAAGTAAAAAGGAGGGAAAAGCAGGAAAGAATGTAAGCGCGAGCTGAAGCAGAGATGAAAACGACAGGAGAGAGGGAGGGAGGAGAGAAGAGGAAAAAGAGGAGGAGAGAGGCTCAGGAAGTGTGCAGCTGTGTATTAAACAATCACTTCTGTGTCAGCAGCTCAACACACCGGCAGAGGACATATATAGTAGAAGCACTCAGTCAATGCAAACACGAGTGCTGACGTCAAAACTCGCCTTGTCGTCTGTCACACAACCTAAAATGTGAATAAGGTTATTTACCAGAGCATGCTGAAATATGTCTGCGCAAGCCATTGAAAAACATCCAGCCGGTTTACACTGATCCACATTTTGCATGAAGGGAGTAACGTGTGGTCTGCAGCAAGCAAGCTCATTCACGAGGCGCGCGGTGTATTGACAGAAGGCGGACCTGCTGGGGACAGCATCCCCCTCAATGTCAATCACGGCAATGACATCGTACCCCAACAGGCAAAAGGCACACGCACTGATAACGCAACCCATGTTTACATGTAACCTCACAGGCATGACGTGTGTGTGAGGATTTGTTTACCAAAATGGAAAATTCCCCACACACAGACAAGAGACTTGTTTGTCTGGTTTTTTTTACACGTTCAAGAGAGAAACGCATGATTATCTTTGTATATGGGTGTGTGTTGTGCGTGCCTATCGTGTGCTGAAGGGGGTAGGGCATCACGACAACGCAAGCCTCGAGACAAGAGGGTGGTTGCCGTGGAAACCTCCGGCTGAGAGCTCGGCAGCCGGACGGCTGAAGGAAAAGAAGGAGCGATAGACGGCGAGAGACGGAGAGAAAGCCCGAGTGTGAGATGAAAAATAAGAGAGCAGTATCCCGAGGACAAGGTGAAGAAGCTAAAAAAACACAAAAAAAAACCTAAGAAACAATGCGTAGAAGTGTGAGAAAAATGATGTCGAAGAAATAGAGAAAGACAATGAAAGAGATGATTACAGACACAAGGTGAGGCAGCCTGGAGGAGGAGATCAAAGAGCAATGAGAGACAGGAGTGAGACAGTGATGGAGGTCACCAGGCGGTGGTGAGGAAGGATCAAGAATAAAACGGACTCACAGGGAACAGTGCGGAGGTAGAGGTTGTCTCTGATGATCTGCTGGTGGTCGTGGTCCACTGAGCCCTTGGAGAAGCGCAGGTTGAGGTAGTGCCGCAAATCTTTGTCAACCACCCCCCCTAAACAAATACACCAGGAGAGAGGTTAGTGTTTGCACTCAGATGAAAACACACAGAAAGCTGGCAGGTGACACTTTGGTAAAGTGACAGACACAGAAGTTATTAAGTATTAAAATGAGCTCCGTAATAACATTAAGAATTTTTCTTCTGGGAACAAACAAGTGGTAGTCTGACCGGGAGGCCAACTCTTAAAGACTAATGCTCTGTAGACCAAGTGCTTTTGGACTGTAGTGTTTAAAGTTTCCAAAAAGACTAAACCTGTAAGAGTATATTTGGGATAAGTGTTCGCTAATTCATGCAAAATATATTTGCAATATTTAATAGTAAAAAATTTTACTTTTGAGATGCTGAAACAAAAATATGCAACTTGTCCCAACTGATAAAATGTAATTGTCCTCTACAGACAAGTCACGAGACAATTATATATATATATATATACATATATATATATATATACACACAAATGAAGAATAAGAGAAATGCAGATTGATGCTTTTTTATTGATCCACCCTAAAAAAAATCCTCTATTGATTAAATTTGTTTCCAAAGAAATTATTGATTAATCCCACTGTAGATTCAAAAAAAAAGTCAATTTTTAAAAGGTAGTATTCACAGTCTGCAGAGAAGTAGCCATCACAAATATATATATATATATATATATTAGGCTTCCTTGGTCAGCAGCAAAAGGTGGAAATTGTATGTTAAGGGTTTCATAAGACAAAATAAAAAAATATATATTCCGCCTTTAACTGAGGTAAAATGGCTTAATCAGGTTGTCAGCTCAGAATGATTTTCACACCAATGCAAAACAGAAGAGGCTACACGCTGACACACACACACACACACACACACACACACACACACACACACACACACACACACACACACACACACACACACACACACACACGCACGCACGCACACACACACACACACACACACACACACACACACACACACACACACACACACACACACACACACACAGATCATGGTAATTGTGTAAACCAGTGATCCCCTTGAGGCTAAAAGTGTGGTGTCAGCAGGTTGGGTGACAAAGGCTACAGAGGACAGGAGCTCAGACCTCTTTGCTTCTGCCTCTCTGTCTGTGTTGATTATTTGCTGTACAAGCTGTCTTGTGCAGTAAAGCCGGAGACTAAGAACAGGCCAACATATCTGTGTGGCACTTGCTGTATGATAATGGCCATGAATAGTTTCTCCTCCCTTCATCTTAAACCAAAGAACCCCAGGAGGGTGAGAGGAGGAGCTCTGATTTTCCACGCAGCATTCAGTATGCACAAATGGCCACTTCCGACAGCGGGAGGGATGAGGTTACATGCCATGCATTTACAAATGACAAACATGTCCTCTCACTCATGCATACTCCAGTGACCTCCTGCCAAACTGAGACTACAGTGTTCGGCCTACCATTTAAGATCAATTCAGCGCCTGCCTGCCAAAGGCAACATATAGCTATAGAAAGGAAACTCTACACAGAAAACCTGGTGCATACAATACAGGCATGTGCATCTCCGACACAAATGTCTGTGATTTGGGGATTATTAATCCTTTCAGACCAACATCTTATGTAAAGTGACACCATTTTAGCAAGGCTGTGAACTGCTTCACAAACAGCAACAGCAAGAGGAGAGGAGAGGAGAGGAGAGGAGAGGAGAGGAGAGGAGAGGAGAGGAGAGGAGAGGAGAGGGCCAGGAAACAAAGGAAGACAGGATAAAGCCTTGATTAACATTAAGACTGTGGTGGTTTTCAGACGGGCAAACATCACATCACACGGCTGTGTGTTGCATAGGCCACACATCTCTGACATGCACGAACGCCGACACACACACATATTGATGCATGCACACCGATACATGCCAAGAAAGAGAACGAGAGACAGACAGACAGACAGACGAGAGAAAGACAGTGCAATCCAGACACCTCATCAGCAGCTGGCCCAGATGTTGACAAGAACAGTTCTTTCTCCACAGGTATATATCCACAGACAGCCTGTCCTCCCAGGCGTCCTCTAGCTTTGCAAGCAACCACTGCACATCTTCTGCTGCCTCAGTGAAACCCCACTCTCTCCCTTCTGGCTCTGCTGCTCCGCCGCTGCTCCGGCACACAGCGGCCGGCTGCAGCCAATATTAATCCTCAGGAAGAAGTCGGGTACGGGGGGATGGGAGAGGAAGGGAGACGCGAACGGATGGAGAGAAACGACGATCATCGGCAGAAAAAAGGAGAAGGAGATGTGCCAGTGGGAAGCCGGGCTCCACACAACCTGCCAGCGGATTGGCCAGACAGCTTCCACAGTCTTGCAGCAGCCCCTATCTTCTGCTGCTGTTACTGCACTGGAGAGTTGTGCATTTGTGTGATGAGCACTTATGTGTTTTTGTGTGCAAGACACTAAAAAACAGAGAGGGGAGAGAGAGAGAGAGAGAGAGAGAGAGAGAGAGAGAGAGAGAGAGAGAGAGAGAGAGAGAGAGAGAGAGAGAGAGAGAGGTGACAGTTACCATGTTAATGCGTTTGAAAGCCTTTGTAGACGTGTGTCTGTAGTTTTTGCGTTTGTGCGCAAGTGCACCCAGATGCTCCCTGACATTCCTCAAATACTCTGCGTCGCCCACCAGATGCTCTCCCTGTTTGACCTTGTGTTAACGTCACAGACTGGAGAGAAACGCAGCAGCAGCAGCAGCATATGTCACACTGAGGTTACACACACTTATACACATGCCGAGGACTGATGAGCTCACAGCTGCAGACGCCAGGAAAGATGCCTTGAGCATCTTCTACAGCAAGGTTCGGTCAAAATACAAGACGTAAACAAACATCAACACAGAGACTTGCACATGATATGAGCACTGAGCTCAGGGCATAGCTGAGTCTGGAGGAGGGCTGTTTCTATCAAGCTTTATTTATTTATTTATTTTAAAGAAGCTTTATGTGCATAACTGTTCAAACAGAACAAATTTAGCAACCTCAGACTTAAACTTGATGCTGTATAAAAGGCCCATAATATTCAATATGCATCACAGCCAACTCATTTTGTGGCTGGCTGCTTCAACAAAGTAGTAAGTTATAGATTTCCCAAAATTGTAGCACCCCAAGAGGAAAATGATGACAGTGCAATCAATCACAAGCTCATCAAGGCAGACAGGATTAGTCAGTGCAGGTACTGCCCCGTATCATATTCATCAATACTGACTGCCCACCAAATTGTCGTCAAGTGATCTGCAAAAAACAAAAAAGAAAGTTACAGATCACATGGTGACATTTCTGTACGATGGCCCATTGAAGCAATCTGTCCTCCTCTCAGGAGGCACAGCTCATGATGTCATAGCTGATACTTTCTCTAAAGTAGCGGCACACCAAGTGAGGAGGTGTCCCAAATCAGTCCTTCAGAACGATTTTTTTGTTGTTTTATTACTTTAAATATGGCCCATAAAACTACACTATGAAAAAGAGGTAGCATCCTGCTACCAAGTCTACAAATTATTGCACCAAAGAAATATAGTTAGGAGATTGAAAAGCAGTCGGTGATGATGTGAAATTATGATAATAAGATGTCAAGAATGTTAATATAAAGCTCATGACTGACTCTTATTAGGGAGCAGCGAATGAAAGAACAAGCAGATGAATTCAGACACAGCCAGGGCCTCTCTGGGCCTGTCCGCTGAATTTATCTGTCCAATATCTCGTAAATATGTGTCTGTTCTGTTACTGCTGGGAGAGTTAAATGAGGTCCTGCTGAGTGTTTAGGATGCTGCTGGGATCCAAATGTGGGCAGAGCGGATTCTTTACAATATGAGTGATGGCATCCCCATATATTTAGCAAGAAATCTAGCTTTCCACTTCTACAGAATAATTGTTTTACAGACTGAGATGTATAGATCGTCAGAGGCGTACACAACATAATCTGCTGTCTTTGTCGCTTAGCAACACAAACAAATGTTCACACAGCTGTTGATTTACCTCACACTACATCCCCATACTGAAGAGCGACATTGGAGTACTGATTCAAAGTAAGTAATTTAATCTTGAGTATGGACTCCAATCGTGCTTTCAAAATATGGAAATTTAAAAATGTAAAAATCCAGAGACTGAAATTCTTCAAATACAGCGGTAGGCTGCAGCCAGAATTAAAATGGACCATGCATGTTACAAAATAACACAACACATCCAAATTAGGTGACTGCTATGTGTGTCTTTGCCTGTGTGCTTGCACAAGAGAAAAGCAGCAGACATTCACATAAAGCTTCCCTGGCAGAAACAGACAGTGTCAAATGAGGACAAGAAAATGTGAGTATTTGCTTTGGTGGCGCGTGTGACTATTAAAATAGGGCAGGAGGAAGATAAAGTTGGGTTGCTGGGACACCTTGGGACACCCTGCGCCTGACCAACATCAGCAGTAGAAGATTAGATCAGCTTGTGGCCAATTATTGTTAATTCTGTAGCGGCTCCACTGCTTAAGTCATTTGATTAATGTGCTCACCTTGAACCTCCACAGTAAAAGTCCGTATTTAAACACTTACTTCAACATGTCACAACAATAATCAAGATTTTATATCTGCTCATCTCAATTTCATGTTGGAGCAACAGGTTGTGAAACTTAATTAGGCTGATCTCATTAAAAATTGTGTTTATAAATTTAGCAGCTACCACTGACACTTGTATTTCGGGACTTTTTGCTTTGCAACAGCTGGCAACAGACTTAAAATAACTCCCTATGTTGCACTAATCTATGATTTTACATACAAATGACAGAAGCAAACTTATTAGGATTTTATCAGTGCATACATTTATAATTCATATCCTAGTTATCTAAGTTAACATCATGTGAGACTAGTAGATATTCCAGGACATAGTGGAAAATAAGCAAGGTGCCCCCTGGGCAGGTTAATCAATCAAACCTCTGCCTCTCAATAGTGTAAAAGGTAAATGGCTGCCCAACTGTCATGTAGCCCCCAGCACTCGTTGGAGCCACAGATGTCGCCAGACACCAGCCCCTCTTTCCTGCTTGAGTAGACTTCGAAAACAGCGCAGTGGGAAGTTGGAGATATTTCCTCCCACCAAACCAGTGCGATTCATCAACACTTTCACTGAGGAGCTGAAAACAAGGTAGCGTGTAAATTCAATTTAATTCAAATATTATTGTCATGTGCACATCAGAAAAAACATGTGTACAACGATAATCTTTCTCTGCTGATCACTGAGAATATCAGCAGTAAAAACAGCATGTTAGACAATCTACGACTACAATCAACTCAAGTTTTTGTATACAGAACTATGACTGCTGCTGACCGTGGCGCTGGTCATATTCGGGCCAGTTGGACATTATTTACCCAGAGACACTGTGATCTGTCCTGGTCTGAGATGATTTTTGTACTTGTATATAAATCTTACTAGACCGACAACTCAATTCCCGATCGCTCTTGAATATGGACATTTGTCGGCGCCACCTTTCATGTAACGTCACGCAGTCCAACTTGCTGTGGTACCACAGTGAAAAAACTCAATGTCACACAGGAAGATGCAAACTTGTGCAAGAGTTAATACTGCAGTCTGTATAAGTCATCTTCTACACCACTATGTGAAGTGTGACAGCAGGTCTACACAAGAGCTACGATCCACACAAACACCATGTATGTATGACCTAACCACTAATTCAAAATGATAATTAAGTTCATATACTTGATTCCTAGTGTGTCACCAGAGCTACCAAATGCTGAGGCTGCAGACTGGCTCTGGTGTCCCTTCAATGGAGCTCCTGTGATTGATCTTAATTATGACTGCTCGCAGCAACAAGTAGGACTGACATGACCTCCATCATTGTTACTTACAGCAGCTGCAGTTTTCACGCTCGCCCCGAGCAGAAAAGCTGAGCTTCACAGAAGATTTGGATTTCTATTCTCATAGCTTCTTCTCACAAATATAAAAGGAGGTTCAGTTCAGTTCAGTTCAGAGAGACAAGCGCTAAATGGATTGGAGAAACACCGCGTTTCACAGTAGGGATTTTCAATTAGCCACAAAAATGCATACATGGCATGATAATGACAGTAATTATCTTTGCACATGTGAAACTTACAACAACAATTAGGTTGTAGCTCCATGTTTAATGCGCTAGTTCTAAAGTAATAGTGACATCCTGTTCAAATTCAGAAGTACAACAAATGAAGGAGGTGTGTAAGGCAGTAACGACAGAACGGGTCAGTACATCAGCTTGTTCACCTCAAGCAGAACCAATCAGCTGAGGTTGACGTGAGTCTGTCTGTAAGCCAAGCAGACAGAATTCAAGAAAACTGCCACGTTTATATGAACGTGAAAAATCACACCTCTGTGTTCTTAAGATTTAACTCTTGCAGTATTTCAGGGCTATCGCCCCTGCAGAAGCAACCAAAGATATCAAGATGTTAATTTACAGCCGTTTCGAACACCCTCAGTCGTACTATAGCCGGAATGATAATAATTGAACTTTCCTCCTGCAGGCAACTAACGGAATTGTTAATCCTGCCCTCACCGCCCCCAGCAGGTCACGCTCACACTCCAGCACCTGTCAGTTTATGTTGATAAGCCGTCCTCCTCAAAACAGCATCTAGCCGGAGGTCAAGCCAAGCAGCATACAAACTTCACGCACGGAAGAAGACGAGAGAGCAGATATTCCTCAATTAACACAGCAAAGCAGGTCTCAGCTGCCTGAGCTGCACCCATTTATCTCTGCTCTCTCTTCTGCTTTAATACCACACTGACATCATCCTCTCTTTGCATTACATTCAATCCATCAAGCATAATACAAGATGCCTGATTGTAATCAATGAATAAACACACCTTCTAAGCCACCTGTTCTTCACAATATTTGGATTTGTATGTGGCCTGTATCTGAACCCTGTTATCTAAGACTCTAATCAGTTTTTTTTGTTATATTTGCACAAGCCTATTTTATATTCAGCAACTAATGAGTTTAATGAAGGAAGAGCAAATTAATTATGAATTAATCTGTAGGATAATTTCTTAATTAAAGTGTCCATCACAATCTACTGTAGCCCAGGTAGTAGCATCCTCTTTTTTTAATGTCCATCTATTTCTCTTCTTTATCTGTTAAGTGAGCGTTGCAGAAACTGCAGGCGATTACAGCAAACACTGACACTGGGTGAATTACAGGATTTGGCCAGGACACAAGCCTGTTCAACACTGAGCTAACACACACAGACAGGCAGGGAATCATTCACGACTACGGGCAACATGTACTGTATGTATTTAGATTGTGGCAGACAACCAGAGAACCAAAACAAGAGAGCCAAGGTACAAGAAAATCATGTAAACTCTACAGACTAAACATGAAAAATGCAGAGATCATAAGAACTAGGAATCCCCACATATAAGCAAATGTTTGATATATTTGGTTTTGTGAACTAAACTTTGTAAATATTGTGAATTTAGCTGGAAATCCTGCTTTTCTCGTTTTGATATTTTATCTTTCTTCTTTCCTCCCTCTTACCACTTTTATTTATTTTCAATTTCTTCTTATGTTGCATTTACCGTGTCTTTGTTTGCTCATATTATCACTGAGTCAACTCTTCTGTGGAGCTTTTTCAACTGGAGCAACCTGCATGAAAGGCGCTACAGAAATAAACTTTGAATGAAATTCATTTCTTTGAACGTTGACTAATCCACATATCTCATGTAAAATTGTATTCAAGTCTGAAATGTCTCAGTAATGGCCTGACATACTTGTAAATCTACTGATTTGATTCAGGCTTTGTTCTGTGCTGCATATTTTCTTTCTCCTCAAGTGGAGCTGTTTGTATGAATACTGGAGTGAGGTTTGAAAGACAAGCATATAGATAGAGGCCAACAGGAGCCATTTTGTTTGATTTGGGTAGGCATAAATAGGTCTGACATGCCCACTCTCTCAGGAGGCCGACACTGGAGGGAAACAGTCTCGCCAGACTGATTCTCGTGAGTGTGTCTCCTCAAAGTTAAACTGCGAAACTCTTAAGAGCAAAGAGCCTTGGGGAAGGGGGGGGAGGGGTTGTTGCTGTGAAGCGGTGATGAACCCGAGCGGTTGTCATGGAGAAGTAAGGGAAAAATACTTGTTGATCGATTTCTTTCTCGTACTCCCACAAGAGGTTACAAAGGTTACAGAGCTGCACCTCTGAAAAACACACTTGTGAGTAAAATGAAGGAATATATGATCCCTGGATTCCTCCCAGCTCTCCTCGAGATGCAAATCATTCAAGCCTCTGACCTCCACACCTTTAACACAATACCGTGATAAGCCAGGACCAGGGTCAACAGGTACACAAACACTCCAGACCTCAAACTCAATTTCTACAGTTTAATCATATAACTGGGAAATCAACGTGAAGTGAATCTGAAACTAAATTTATTTTATTGAAAACCCTTTGACTTTACGTATAGTGTAGTTATTATTGATATGTCAACATCATATGTCGACATCATTTTTCAATTTCAGTTCGATTTCAATCAACCAGACAACAACTCCCAGAGTTTCATATCAGTGCTAAGCGAGTATGAATTCATTCACAAAACCCCAGAAATTCATCATTATTTTGATATCAGTGTGTGTGATGTACATATCGCAAATTAATTAATAATATGTTTTAATGCAATGTGCATTTAGGCTATGGTAACTTAATATGAAAGAATAGTGTGATTAATAGTAATTCATTCACAAACATTGTGCAATTGACTAATGTTTTCCAATTGGATTGACAGTTGTAATTACAAATGCAATGCAATTACAGAACATAGCAATCCAACTTAAATAAAGATCAAAGTTATTAATAACAAACACAAGTAAATTTGATTTGAAAACCTGATTAACCTGATTATATTTTTGGGGGAACCTGTGCTGAGGAAGCTTTAAGGCACAAGTTGAGAGTGGAGGGGAAGTGGAAGGGCTGTTGTTGGAAAGTGGAGTCCCCCAACAGTTCAGGATTGTGTTCTTCAAGAGGATACTGCTAGGAAGTGTGTTTTTCACCGAGCTCACTAAATTTGCACAGCCAAACTACGAAGCCAGATCCCAAAGCCAATTCTCATGCTGCGTTATCTCTTTCTTCTATCACTCGATTTTCCCATCCACACACCCGTGGAAGTGGCTTCTAGGAATGCTTCCACACTGATGGAAGCAACTTGGGGTTGAATGAACAGGCTGAGAGGAGACTGAAAGGCCAGATCAGCTGAATTTGCAAATCATTTTCAATATATGGGCCCAATCCTGGCCAGTCATAGAGCCAGGTTTGGGCCCTTTGCCACATGTTTCATACTGACAGCCAACCATCTTTCAGAGGGTTTTTCCCGTTTTTAAAAACAACCTTTCTTCTACTGTTTCAGAATTTTTTTACAAAGAGAAAAAAACAGCAACTGCTGAGACAAACTACCAACATGCAGATAGCTCATATAAAGGTAAATAATAAATAAGAGGTGCATCATCAGATATAGGATAATGACATTGTTACTTACAGTTGAACATCTTTCTTGTTGCTGTCAGGGGGACTGAGTTAGAGTAAGAGAGCTGCCTCACACTTAAGACAATGCTAATGCTAAGCTAATGCTCACTCACACCGGACACAAATAATACATTTAAATTACATTATTATTATTATTGAAATGAATAAGAAATGTTTACATTATTATTGTTGTTATTGTTGTAATAATAACAACAACAACAACCATAATAATAATAATAATAATAATAATAATAATAATAATAATAATAATAATAATAATAATAATAATAACAACACTGTTAACACTGTGGATTACTGGATGAGGCATTTTGGATGGGGTTTGCATGTTCTTCATGTGCCTCTTCTCACAAATGAAAAACCTGTTTGTAACCATCGATCCATCTCCTGTACTGCTTTATCCAACCTGGGCGCTGAGGCCTGTCTGGTATGACTACATGGGAAAGTAATGGCATATACTGTTCCTGTTTAGTTGTTTTTTTTGCATGTTTATATACTCCAGTAACTCTTAATTTAAAGAATGTCACCATGAAGCTCTGCAGAAAGAAAGAAAGAAACTGAGTGGATAAATGTGACCACCCTCTTATCGTTAACTATTATTCATTCAGCATTTTGTGTGAGTTTCCTCCAAAAGTTCAAAGAGAACTGTATTTTTGAAGCATCATGTGTTTGTTTTTTCTCTGCAGTCAAATGTCATTTCAATGTCACACAAAAGTAAAATGACATTTCTGCACTTGATCCTATCTCATTTAAATTGATTTCCTCGGAACTGGATTTGTTTATCATTTGTTTACCACCCTCTGTTCTACCTCTATTGTTTTCCTCCCCAAAATAATTCCTCCTTCTCTGATTTTACTGTTTTGGTTCTGTTTCTATTTGTCCTCTCTGTTGCTCCTCTGTCCCGTCTGACATTTGTTTTTCCTTTTTTGTCTCTCTCTTTCCATATCTTTATCCACCTCTCCAGTGGTCTGTTTAACACTACCCTGATCTGACCTAGTCTACTTTTTCTTGTTTAAGAGTCCCAATTAGGGTTCGAGGTGGCCTCAGCAGGCCCTTTGAAGCGAGAGAGAAAAGCAGAGAGGCTGAGAGTGTGAATGATACTATATACTGTGGGTGCTGATTGTTTCTGCATGTGGGTGTACTGTGAAGGCCATTTAGTTGTGGATGAAGTATCTGTTTCCAGTATTCCTAATGGTGTTATTACAGCAGACAGCAGGGCCCATTATTAATAGTAAATGACAGAACCTCTCTCCTAAAGGTCTTAATATTGATTCCCCCACCCACCCACCCTTATTCTCAGACTAGTCTTAATGATGATGTTTCTCTATGCCTTCTCTAAAGCGTCGTAATCAAGACCAGACACACATTTACAACCTCTGAGTCACTGCAAAGAGAAACAAACGCGCACTACAATTGAGACTTCAAGATTGAAAGAGGGGGGGTTATAGGAATTGCCATCCCCCTCCTCATTGCAGCAGGCAAATTAATCCCTCATCCTTCCTCACCTCTCACACTCACGTTGATGAGATGAATACAGGTGGACACGAGAGGGTGTGTTTTTGTGTATACGGTGGCTCCTCTGAGGAAGTGTTTGTCACTCCTGATTGGGCTCAGACTATCAAGAACAACAGGCAGAATGCATCTCAAAGTGAAGCAAAACACCAACCTCAGGACATTAAAATGAAAAGGGGGCTCAAATAATTGGCATAATACATAAAATTGTGAGGGTTGGAAATAAAATAGAAGCAGGATATAAAGCAGCAACAGAAATCAGTAAGAAACTCAGTCTGGGGGCTCTGCAGTCAATAACCTGGAGGGTTAGAACCCAGCATGGGTGTGTTACCAGTCAATGCAAAAAATATTAATTGTGGCTATACGGCTGAGAGAGGGCCACCTTCTGAGCAACGTAATGATTCCCCTTTTCAATGCATCACTTGGCTGCTATGGTCTGATAGTCTAATAAAGTCTGTCTGTAGTGATTAAGGGGCCCTTCATGCTGCTAAATGCAAACTGAAATGAACTGAATTTAACTCAACTGTACTGACCTGATTGCCCCTTTCTTTTCCACCATGACAAGAGGTGAGCATGAACTACATGAACAAGAATATAAAACCCATCCTGAACTCAAAGTCTGTGAGAAGAGGCTATAACTCTCGTCCTAAAAAACTTAACCTCACGAAGTTGACATGCTGTTCTGACTCATTAACGCAGCAATTTCATTTAGGTCATCACCACATATCATTATCATCGGAAAATCCCACAAATTTAATTATGGTAATTATAATAAACTTCATATCTTCCAAATACGGATGTCACCTCTGATGTGAAAATAACATTTTGTTTAACTGCTAATAACACACATTATACCCTCCATCTTGGCCCTCAAAAGTGTGAATTCGACACGTTCATCAATGATCTCTAAAGAAAAACAAACAAAACGTCCTTGTTCAAATTTGAGCAAATTTCTCAAAGAGAGATTCATCTCTCTCTGTTGACACTGAAAACTGTGGACATTTCCGGTTAAACAGAAAACAGTTGTTTATGTCTTTTAAGCCCGTAAATGTGACAAAGAAATACACCAGCATCATTTCAGAATAGACCTTGATACCTTTAGTATCCCAACTGGATCTGCAGTTTAGTTAGACATTTTTAAAATTGATGTAAAATGTTGTACTTTGAAATAAAATTTCTGTCTGATCTTGTAAAATCCTCAAAACAACCTCTACTCCTTGTCAGTCAATTAAGTTTAGAGAATCTATGAATATGTAATGTTCTGACTGGAGCTTAAATTATGTGCAAATTCTCAAAGGTAAAGGTTTTGAGGTTTTGGGGGATAAAAGCACCCGCTCAATGAAATAGTGGAGTTAAATGAAAATGACACTTTAATCAATGGCTAAAACATTATGTACAACTGCAGATAAATGCAAATATCCAAGCAGTTAAAGACATGGCTGCCGCCAAATGCATTTACAGTAGGTATGTACTACGTTGACCATGTCTACCTATTATGTAGACATGGGCAATGTCTTCTGCTTGAGTTTAAACTGAGCATTATAATGAGAAAGGCAAATATTTATAAAAAAAATACAAATAAAATTTTAAATAAAATCACAAACACACAAAAGCTTTAACATGCTATTTTTATTTATTTTTTAAGTAGCCTATGCACTGCCAGGAAGTGTATAGCGGTGACATGGAAGTGTGACTCTCATCTCCCCATAGCTAGATGGTTAATGGAGATGAAAATATGTATTGTACTTAAAAAGATTACTTACACCCTGATAAATGAATACAACATCTTTCTGAAGATTTGGCAGCCCTCTTTGACCTACAATAAAAGTCTGTTGACACCTACATCAGACTTATTATAAAAATCACCTGTATCGACATTGCCTCCCATTTTATGTTCTATTGATTTGAGTGTGTGTGTGTGTGTGTGTGGGGGGGGGGGGGGGGGTATGTATTTTTTGTTAAAATGGAAAATGTTAAATTAAAATGCAGTATTCCCATATATATATACATACACCAAATCATCCAGGGATCAATAATATTTAGGAAATTATTAGCAGCAATTCAATCAATTGCTATATCAAAACAAAATGTGAAAAGACAAAAAAAACAACAGGAAAAGACATATTAAAAAGACACACTTTAAACCCAGTTATAAACCAAAATATTGCTATTTTTTTTAATATATATCTGTCAGATAATAATGTTTTATTTTTTAGAACAATAAAACGCAAACAGGAAGCGAAAGGTCATTTAGCTGACGTCGCTTCGGCGTCATCACCGTGCGCCAGTGCAGGAATGGAACATCAACAGCGGACAGTAACACGCAGAAAAAACTGCAGATTTGACTGATTTTTACAGTTTCCACTCTTAGCGGGGCTCTATCGGTTCCCTTTCCGCCCCGGGTCGCCTGAGAATGGAGGAAGACGCTCTGCGGCTGCCGCCGGAGCTCTGGGTCAGCGTGTTCAGTTACTTGAGCACGGAGGACAAACACACAGTCCGCCTCTGCAGCCGCAACATGAGGCGGCTCGTCGACCACCCGTCCCTCTGGCGGGACCACACCGCCACCTTGTCCGACATCCGCCGCTACACGTTCGGCTTCTGGGACACCCTCACGCGCCGCAGGCTCACCCGCGTCGCAGTGCGTCATCTGCGGCGCAAAGAGTGGCGGCGCCTCGTCAAGTTCCTGCCGTCGCTCACCGCCATCGTTTTCGTGGACGGAGGCCGGGTCTACAAGGAGAAGTACCTGGAGAACCTGTCCCAATTCCCCGAGCTGCGGGACCTGGTGGTGCGTAACGCCGCGTTCGAGGAGCCCATGCTCGGGGAAAGCGTGAGCGTGCAGCTGCGGGAGCGGCTCACGCACCTGAGCGTGTGCAACGTGCGGCTGCCGTGCACCGAGGACTTCATCAACGGCGTGTCGCTGATGGCCAACCTGCGGTACCTGCTCTTTCACCAGCAGGGCGAGGGCTACGGGCTGGACACCGTGAGGCCGGTGCCCTGCGCCGTCTTCCACAACCTGCTGCTGAGCCTGAAGAAGCTCAAGCATCTCTCCTGGGGGATGAGGGGCGAGCCGCCCGAGCCGCTGCCCGACGACTACTTCAGCCCGGCGGACCCCAACCATCCAGGAGCGTTTCGGTACGGCGGCCCGGAGCTGACCAGTCTGGAGCTGGTGGATTACCCAGAAACCATCTTGCCAGAGAACGCCTTGAGGAGTCTGACCTCGCTGACGTCACTGACCGTGCGGTACAGGTACATCAAGGAGGGCATCGAGTGCCGTCTGCCTTCCTGGCTGAGTCCCCTGCAGCAGCTCAAAACTCTCACCATCATCGGTGGGAACTCCCTGGCCACCTACACGACGACCATCCCGCGCAGCGTGTCCCGGCTGACGCTGCGAGTGGCCATCACCTTGAAGGACATGGACTCCATCGCGCCCAAAGTGCCGGGTCTGAAGCACCTGGACATCGAGCAGAACCGCTCCAGCGGCAGCCTCTGCAGGCGCATCCCCATGCTGTTCCCTAAACTCAGGACGCTCAGGATACGGTTTTTCCGACGGGAGCCAGAAAAGGACCTGCTGAACCTCCCCCGGCTGAGGCACCTGGTGCAGTTGGAGCTGCTGGTGGAGCGCTCCTACATCCTCAGAGATTACCTCCACGGACACCCGTGGCCCAGCCCGAGCGTGCAGGCGCTGATCGACGAAGTGCGCCAGCTATCCAACAACAGGATCAACGTTATCACCGCCATGCGGCAGAGGAACCCGCTGAGGGAGTGTGACTGTCTGTGGGAGGGCGACTGAAGGGGCAGGAAGCACCAGAGGTCTGTACTGCAAAGCAGGATTAAAGTATCTGGGTCACGGCACCAATTGTTGGAGTCCAGGACTCTTAAAATTACTTTTAACAGAATCCCTATTGAAAATATACTTCCCATTAAAGGCATCACTTCTGCACGGAGAAAAAAACCAATACACGAAAACAAGACCATTACCACAAATTTCCAACCCACAGTTGGCCGAGTCGATCACATCGTGGTCGATATGTTTACAAACAAACTGGAATTTGAATCCATCAAACTGTGTTTATGTTTTGCTCACTGGTGTCATCTTGGGAAACCTGCTGCATGGGTTTCTGGGATATCAAAGATGGCTTTGCAGCAGCCCACATGAAAATGTCAACAACATTTGACTTATTCTGGCCCCAAAAAAAAAGCCAGACTTTCTCAAAGAAAGAGTATTGAAGCGACGATAATAGTCTTAAATGTTGTGAAACTGATCGTATTGTTTTTTCAGTTGCAAATGGAGATCAAGTGTTCAAAACGAATGTTGTGTACACAATGCCTCAAGAATAATGGGAGATTCTGTGGCTGCCAAGACAAACAAGTGGGGAATGTTCTGAAAGCTGGAAATATGTGTTTTTGTGAGTGTAATGATGAATTCCCTTCAGAAAGGTATTGACAACGTATTAGAGATGTACATCAACAACTAAAACTCGGTCCTACATTTTTTTTTTTCTTGTGTGGATTCTGGTAGAATAACTATGTCCACAGTCTACCCCCAGTTGTTTAATTCTTTACGTTGAATAAAAATGGTCAAAGACTGACTTGAGACTATTTCTCACTCATTTATTAAATATGGTCCGTTCTGAATGCAGCGCAGGAGTCCAGTCACGTCAAAGTGGTTCTTACCTTCACATCTGCTTCCCTCTTTATTTTTGGACATGAAATTTGGCATTGACACAAATAAATCGTGTGTGTGTGTGTGTTGTCTACCTAAAACAGCCAGTGTCCTTGTCCACTTCCACTTTCTCACAACAGTAATTCTGATAACGTCTTGAGAAAACCTTGTCTAACTGCACGTTCAGCCTTAAAGGAGATGTGAGGCTGCATTTCACATGAGCTTTTAAAAACTGGACAAGGAAGGATTAGAAAAATGTTGCATTGCCTGGTGAGTCTCAATTTGTGATACAGTTGAATGGTGGAGTCATGATTTGAAGCAATGTGTTTTAAGTTACCAGGAAACTGGACATACATGTGGATGTGTCTGTGAGTTGGTCTGTGTTAGTGTCGTCAGTATATCGTCTTTTGCTCAGTGTAGGACAGACTTGAGTTGTCTGTTCATAATATGTCCACATGAGATGGGACTTTTTTATTTTTTTCCAGTAAACAGCAGATCACAACAAAGCTCGCAGCCAAGGTCAGCAATGAAAGTCAGCTACCTTGATTGTAGTTCATATTTGTTTTAATTTTATTTTCTTACAGTTTTGTGCACTCAACTGAGAGAAAAGTTTGTCGTCTATCATTTTATATGTTCAGCCCAACTGAGACCAAATTAGGCAGTATGTGACGACGACACTAAAATTAACTTGACACTCTGGATTAGCTGATGATATGTTGTGTTGTATTAATAGAGATGAAAAGCAAAGTTTTGTACAAGTTTCTGATTGAAAAGAAGAAAACGTTTTTTGCTGAGACCAGATGACTGTCTCTCAGTACAAACTGTACCGGCAACGCGTAACAGTTTTTCCAGTTTTGGATCATTTGCCTGGAAAGATGCTCCTTCAGTGCCAAACCTTTTTCCATACTGAAACATTTTCCTCTTTAAGCGAACTAAAGCGCCTCAGTCCTCCACGGAGAGAGTCACCACTGATTTGGAGCTCGTTCACTGACAGTACTAACTGATTAGACAGCCACTGTCCTCTGCTGGTAGGAAGCACCAACTACAGTGATGAAATGATCCTAAATGCAAATGAAGCACTCTGACACATCACAGTCCTTCTCTTCCATATGACGGGAAGCTGCCTGCTGCTGCTGCAATGAACATGATTAACTCAGTGGTGGAATTTTAATTTATATTCACACAGAGCAGCTTTGCAAAGCCCTACTGAAGCTATACCAACACATTTTTGCACACGAGGAGCTAAAAAAAACGATGAGCGTTTTTGTTTTTTTTAATTGGTACTCCCCAACAGACAGAAACAAAGGTTTCCATGTTGATAAATTGATGCACACAAATTCGAGGATTCGAAGTGTGATTGTGTTGCTTACCTCATGTTCTGGGATTTTACCATGTATAATCCTGTCTATATAAATTGGCTGTAATCCAGGATATTGAGCTCAGGAATGATGACGAGCCTCTGTATAAAGTCAGGGGGGGTAGCCATTCACCTGTTTCAGTGCTGCAGCTGGAGCAGCTCCTGACGCCAGCTTCTATAATCTAAAAACTATCAGATTAGCACCACCGCACTATGTCAATGAATGAAAAGCATCCGCTGCTTTCTCCGCTGCCATGCCTGACTGAATAAGATATGATTCAGAGGAAGTGGGAGCGATGCTGTTGTTTCAGCACGGCCCGGGCTCCCTGTCACAGACACAAAGTTTGCTGCATACAAGAGGTATCGTTTTGAAAGCAAACCTCCAGTCTTGTGAAAACAGAGTGAGCGCGCACACACACAGACGACCAAGGCTGCAAATATTCAGCATATCTAAATGCGGAAAGTTGTGACGACGAGGCAGATGACCCGACTGCCTCCTTCTGTGGATGTGAGAAGCGACTGTCTCTCAGCTTACAGTGTTGTCAGTGAGCCCTCTGGGATGGAAGTCTGATTGAGGCTAAAGAAAAAGTAGGATTGACACGTACAAGGAGCTTCTTGTTTTGGTCTGGGGAAGAATGTTACTAAGTATATTTACTCAAGAAGATCACTCAGAAAACAGGACGAGAGAGTAAACAACTGTTGTAAAATCCACAGTGATAAACATTGTTTTCTACAGTTAATAAGTGGGCCGTTGTAAGGTTTTTTTCTTAATATTCACAGTAATAAAAACGCAACTTTAAAAATCAAATACAGAGACAAGATTTCAGTGGATAAACTAAAAGTCATCATCATCATCATCGCCAGCACTTTGGAGCTTTAAAATGCTCCCTGGGTGCTGCTACTGCTCCTTCGGGACGGGTGTAGAGGACAAATCACACTATATTGCTGAGTACACATGACAAATAAAGAAATTCCCAACAATGTTCACAAGATGTGGAAAATTGCAAAAACATGACATAATTGTGGAAATCAGAGTAATGTTCACATTACTTTGTGAAGATTTAAAATGTTGCATAGAATAAAGGTAAACATCACTACTGTAAGGAAAGAGTCACAATAATATTCATAAAGCTGAATAAACATTTAGATCATGATGGTGTATAATACCATAAAAATCACAATAAACATCATACTACAGCTACAAAGGAAAATCATCTCTACTGTTAAAAAAATCTGTTTATATTATGTTAGGGAGGAAAATCAATGTAGAAAAATAACTGTCAATATTGTACTATAGATTATTCTGAATAACATCACATTACATGATAAATGAAAATAACTGTTAGGATTACAGTAAACAATAACTATTATGCAACTGTAGATGTTGATAATTGTAGTATATACGATGCAATAAAATATTAGTCGATGCATCATGCTACAGGAGAGAATTGAATTTATAGTTTTACTGCTCACAAAAAAGATCACAGTAATATTGTGTACAGTCAATAACTATAATATATATATTTTTCAAGTCACAAGAACCACCATTAAACAGTGCAACTAATACCATGCCAGCATGTAAAGCCCCAAAATCTTTGTGCATCAAGGAATATGCTTTAAAATCCTATTATCTGAAGAAAAGAAAAAAGACTGAATGGTCTCAGGTCTGAATGCATCTCTGGTTTACCTACGAAGCCTCCAAACAGAGACAGGCAGGTCAGGCGGGATTACTCAGGGTTCCCAGAATATAAACCAAACAAGGTGGGGAAGCTTTTAGAGGAGACACGCCGCTGTGGAGTTATAAAGAATACATGCACATAGAAGGATGCATAAATACACTCCCCACTGGTAAAATAACCACTGCAGACACCTGAGGGCTGGTAAAACTGTCGTTACTGTTCAATGACGTTTACGATTATATTAAGTATATAACCTCCCTTTAATCCTCAGCTTTATACAGGCTTGTTTCTGCTAGATTTTCTTTCACTTGTAGTCTTATTGTCATCATTTAGTGTATCGCAGAAGCACTTTAATACTTTGGGTTCAAACCTAAAACATACTGTAGAATCTAAGCCAAGGCTTTAAGCCACTGCGATGTCACACTAAGATAATCAATGTGCTGATTATTGGAGCATCAAATGAATGAAAGTCCTAATTTTTGATTAAGCACTTTGCTTTTTTGCACTCAAGGTTATTTGTCCAAAACTTCCATATGTGTACCTGTTTCAGTGATAAAAACAAAACAAAACTGTTTCTCCTTCTGGTTGGAACACCTGACAAAACAAAGAAAAGTTCCCCCATATATAGTCCACCTGCCGATTAACTTCTGACACCCAATACACAGTGTAGCATAGATGAATAAAAGTACAGTACATTCTGCTCCCAAGACCAATAGTATGGCTAAAACTGCTGAACTGTTAGAATGATGTTTGCGTGTGTGTGTATGTGTGTGTGTGTGTGTGTGTGTGTGTGTGTGTGTGTGTGTGTGTGTGTGTGTGTGTGTGTGTGTGTGTGTGTGTGTGTGTGTGTGTGTGTGTGTGTGTGTGTGTGTGTGTGTGTGTGTGTCTGCATTATATTTTAAAAACTGTACTGACACTTTGTGCTCCAAACTTCCTGACTGTCACGCTGGCAGTCGGTTCACTTCTCTTACAATGTTGAGTCGCCTGAACTCAATTACATTCCTCCTCCTCTGTGAACACAAGATAAAGATTCTCCACCAGGTAGCTGAATGCTTACAAATACAACAAATAAAAAATAAAAAAAATGCACATATGGAAACACCAAGTGCAGATATGCCTTAAAAAAAATATTTCCACATTTAAAATGTGTCTGCGCAAATATCTCGATTTTGTGGGTGTTTCAAGATTACACAATGGGATGTGGAAACTTGTCGGGAGAGCAGGAAAGTCAGAAACTTGGATAAGCCTGCCATGTGCCAAAGGGAAGAGAGGAAAAAAAAGAAAAGAGGAATTGATTTGCACAGAGAAAGCAAAAGGTGATCCACACAAAAGAAACAAACAAACAAAGGTGGCGGCCACAGAGTACTAATGCCTACAAGAACAGACGTGGTTTTGTGCTCTCGGGCTGCAACATATTTTTTTGAATACTTACAGTATGTCTGTGTTAGCCCACAAAGAGAAGCAGGATTCAGAGCTGAGATGCTGCACACTAAGAAATGAACATGTGCATGCATATATTTTACACACTCACATTTATTTATACTCTTTTTTCAGAATACAGCTCACACACACAAATACACACACTTTTCCCCGACCCTCACACACTTCATGAATAGTCATAAAAACATGGTGTTTTTCTCAGGCAGCACCAAATGTAATCTCTTTTTCAAAATTCGACCTCGTGCACTGCATCACACAGCCTCAGTGATCCATCTTTTAAAAGGTCTGAGCAGTTACACGTTCCAACAAAACAGGCCGTATCAACATGACTAATTTCTTCTGGCAAAATAAAACGACAACTGTGTGCCTGAAAATCTGCTGGTAAATCACTTCCTGACCACAGGACATTACAGCCAGTCAACCTGCTTCTCTAAAATGAACCAAGTGAGCTCGAAAAATGGCAACTGACTTATAAACTTGATCCTTTTATGACTGGGGGAGAGTCATGTCGAGGCTTTCCATTCTTAAAGGACCTACATTTACTCCTTTGTAGTCACATTTCACACTCAAAAAGTCCACATCTATCTACATTTCACAAACACATGCTGCAGCACAGCTCGCCCCATGCAGTGTCTGCAGCACAGCTCGCCCCATGCAGTGTGTCCACAGTGAGGAGAATTACATTGACCTAATTCACTTAACTGGACCAGTTAGATATCTGGTCATTGCCTGGCTGAGCTTGAGTTTGATCCTCTGAGCCGAGCTCCAGCAGCTTCTAGCCTCAATAAAATCATCCTCCGCCTCTGACAGAACTCATCTCCTGGTGAGTTATTAATACCAACAGAGCAGACAGGATGTTATGCACTGATTCTTCAAGCTTCTCATCAACAAAGCGACAAGAGAGCAGAAGAAGGTCGGCTTCTCTCCCTCTGCTCCATCTGTCCCTCCGTACTGTACCCACATTAAGACGAATGCCAGGACTTGGACAGCAGACTCAGAAGAGTTGACAACTCGAACAATTCCTGAAGGTCGAGACATTAAATGCTAATCATACAGCAATTACACAATATAATGCTACAACAAAGCCGACGCTTGACGATGTGTAATGCAGGCAATTTAATTGCCCTACATAGACAGTTTTTGTTTTTTTTTAGATTTGTGCTTAGTAACATTCACTAAACAACGCCTCCAAACAGTAACTAACCAGTCTGAGCCTAGCAACCATGAGGAGGCATGGATGTCCTGCCAAGCTTTGGATTTCATCACGTACCGCCATCCAGAACTTGATTTCTCTGGAGTTTGGAAGTGAGCGTCTTGGTTTAGTCATTCCAAAAACAAAAACAATTTGACAAAGTGGTCCAGTGAATTGAACAAATTGGGTGCTTTTGTGAGGCCAGTTGAACCCGGACAGCCTATCTGACCAGTTCCCACCATAGTAACTTGCTCCCAAAAGAAAAAAGCTTTCTGAGCATTACGTTGTCACATTGAGTTACAGAAAGAGCGAAAAGGAGCAAAGATGCTGCCGTGTCAGATTTAAGAGGAATGATAACATCCTTGTCCTGCTCCTGATTTGCTTCTTAGGGAAGTTTACACTTCAACGCTCGCGCCAAAACTTGTGCTTGCCAGCTGGGCTGATTGCTCCTCATCGTGATCTGTTTCTTTTTCTAAAGGTTAAATATGCAGCAGGTCTGTTGTCCGACATGTCAAAACATAAATCCGACGACTGTGTTTCCGCTCCGTGCGTTTTACTATTGTGAAGACAGAGAAAAGTTTGATGTCAGAGTAAAAACATTTTGCGTTTAATGATTTACGGTCATCGCTGCACACAGAATGCACAGTGATGTATCGGTTAGCACCAGTGCCTCATTGCAAGATACTCAATTTGAGTCCAACTTGGGCTTGTGAGTCTTTCTGAATGGAGTTTGCCTGCAGTGCCACAGTCCAAAAACATGCATTCCATGTTAAGTCTGTGTGTGTGTGTGTGTGTGTGTGTGTGTGTGTGTGTGTGTGTGTGTGTGTGTGTGTGTGTGTGTGTGTGTGTGTGTGTGTGTGTGTGTGTGTGTGTGTGTGTGTGTGTGTGTGTGTGTGTTTATCCTGTGATGAACTGATGTGATACAACACTTGTTACAGTAAGAAGAGACTGATAAGAAATACTAAAAACTATTTCAAACTTCGGAGAATATCGAGTTAACATAACACATTTTGTAAAGTACCTGTATTGGGTTGTTTTTTTGACAAATGTTTATATATTTGGCATATTTGGCTGATGCATTGTAATCTAAAATTTATAAAAAAGAAAAACCCAAAAAACAAGCTTTATAGGAACTGATTCATTGTGATTTTCACAGCAAGAGCTACCAGAAACAAGACAGAAAGGAAAAAAGACACTGGATTGATTTTCACCCATTTCACCGAGTCTCTTTTTTTCACACCTCCACCGTACTCTTCTCTTGAGACTCCACCTCACTTTCTCACTGACACACACACACACACACACACACACACACACACACACACACACACACACACACACACACACACACACACACACACACACACACACACACACACACACACACACACACACACACACACACACACACACACACACACACACTTATTCACACTTCGCTCCTCTCCATACTGTTCTAACACCTCTCTGCAGTGAAGATCTTCATGGCACTTCTATAAATCTGCCTCACTGAGCCTGAGCAGCCGTTTGCACTTCACCCGTGCTCTCTGCTGATGAGAAGGCGAACATGACAGAGATCTACAGACAGGTGACAAATTGAAAGGAATAACCATGAAGGGAAGGGTGTCACAAATGCAGATGTAACATTGAATCATGCCCTGAAGCCTGTATAAAAATATTGAGGAGACTCATTTATTTCAGATTTTCTATTGAACTGCCAATTAAAAAACAAATTAGTTGTGGGGACTGATCTGGCAGGAGCTTCACTCACACATGACACTCAAATGTGTAAAATAAAAGTGACTTACTGTAAGAAATCTTGATCATGAGACCTGATGAAATCCATATATAATAAGGGGTTGGTAGTAGGACCTTTGCAATATCCTAGTAGTGACGATAACAGTGATGTGAAACAATGAGACTTTGTGTTAAAAATGTGTATATAAAAATAGTTTAAATTTTCTAGATCCATTTGAACACAATGTGTACTGATCCCTTCATGGTGGTAATTCTCCTGTTTCTTCTGCACTGCTTTATCTCCCTTCTCTACCACATCTACACCCCTTTCCCTGCACTGTTTGAGAGCTGAGTAACATGGAATTTAAGGAGGAATAAGATCACAATTGTCCATCAAATGAAAATACACATACAGTAGAACTGTCAAGTAAAATGATCTGGCACAAAACCTATTCTGCCAACTTCGCATACATCTCTCTGATGACTTTGCCAGGGCTCTGAGAGTGAGGTGCATTGGCAGGGAAAGTTAGTGTTACAGTAAGGTCTTAGTTTTGTCCTCAAAGTTTTATGAATGCTCCACTGTGCACTGATCAGGCTAAGTAATCTGCACCATTGCACACCAGTGAACTGGTCGCCACTTAGCCTATATTGATAGCTATCCTTGATAGCTGAAAAGCTTCAGCCAGCAGTGGCTGTACTTAAAGGGACAGCTGATGACTGGAGTCCAGTGGAGGCCGTGGAGAAATGGGCAGTAGTTTTATTTCAGAGACAAGCGCAAACAAGATATCATGGGGTCGTTATTAGGTTCTGTTTTGAACTTTAATGAAGGCAGTGGGGGTCAATTTATTAGTGAAGCAAGCTCTTGTTCTGAGGTTTGCAGGTTCAAATCCCAGTGTGGGGATTTGAACTGAGCAAGGCCCCCGGCTCCCTAGATGCTGCACTGCCTCAGCTCACTGCTGCGATCATGTGTAATTACATTTGTAAAGGATAAGTTTGTCCTTTCTTTAACCCTCAGATTAAATGACAGAATTTATATTAATAATTAAGTTTCAGTTGGTCTTGTCATGATCTCAATATTGTGATATTTTTACAATGAGAATAGGGTGATCGGTTGTTGCTGTGCTGATCAGACTGGCCACGTGAGCAGTGGGTCAACACTTGCATGGCGGAAGGATGTTCTGCAGGATTGCAATACTGAACCACTTAGACACAAAGATGAACACACAAGTGAGAGTTTATTGATGCAAGAATCAGGCACCAGGCTCAGGAGATGTGCTAAAAGAGATGAAGTCAGCTGAATCATTCTTCACCATGCTGTCTACAAATGGCTCGTGTAACCAAAGAAAAAATGCCTGAATGCCTGAGGAAATGTTGCAGTGTTGGTTCTCTATGTGCTGCTTTGGGTTTGCTCAAAGGCCATGTTGTCTCTCCTCATCTCGCGCTAACGCCTTCACAGATTTGTGGTATAGGTGGAGCTGCTCACGTGCATTATCAATTGCGGCAGCTGAGGAACTATTCAGAAGTATTACCAGTGACTCTGTAAACTATGATCAGGAATGAAATATGGGTGGAGACATGTGTCTCACTCCTGACCTCACCTGAGAGAAGGAAGTATCAATGACTCACATCTGACCAGTGAATCAAATAATTTACTTGTTTATTGAAGCGGCAGCAGTTAGTACAATCACACTTATACATACAAAAATCTACATATGGTGCTAGTGTCTGCACCTCTATCGTCTCACAGCAGCTGATATATTCTAAAGTTCATTAGTGCACTTCAGGAATGTGTTCTGAAATTGAGATTGTATTTTTGCACTTCTGGTTCCCTCGTCCTCACACATATGGGTTTCGAATGTGTTTTCAGTTCAATGACTGACTCTAAATGAGCTGCCGACAAAGCAAATATTGATCTGATGATTCTGCAACTTATAAGAGAAAGCCTTCACAGCCACCAGATGTCTCCTTGAGTGGACATGAATCAGGCATTTTGGCAGTGTTAGACTGCACTTGACAACTTGACTATATTAGCATGTGTTTTATCACAATTACATTTAACTATATAATCCTAGTTATATAGCAGAGCATATGAGAAATTCTTTTCTAAAGTAATACTAATTGTAAATGAAGCCGTTTTGTAGTGCATTTAGCAATAAACGTTCCTCAGTTCCATTACAACATGAACCCGCACAAACAACGTCCGGAGCCTGAAACCGGAACTGCTCAAGTCAGCCATCTTTAATTCCCAGATATACGTCTAAGTGTTTACCGCTAAGAGAGGTCAAAAACCACATTCAGTGGGGAAAAATTATGTGTGTAAATGCTCTAGAAAATAACACACACACATGCACACACACACACGACCTAAGTACAGACTTAAAACATGCCTCTGCCTGAATACATAAGGTTTTCTCCAAAATTGTAAGCATTTTTAAGATATGAAGTTCTCAAAATGTGAGTGTGTAAACAGATTTATATCCCCACAGCAACAGTTAATACATGTCAACACACACAGCTGAGCTATAATAGCAACCATTGAGAGGTGCAGCCTTTGACACAAAACAAAACCATGTGACATCCCTGACTAATTTCGTGATCCTCAACAATATGTCTGCGGACACCATTAGGTTGTCTTGACTCATCCTCACAAGAACTCACACCTGCACGTGGCGATGTGATGTAAACCTGCCAGCACAAGGCTTGTGAAGGCGACGCCGTCTGTTCACGGCTTCGTCCGTAAAGTTGCTGCAAAAGGATGCAGCAAATGAGCAGGATTGCATTCCACTAAAAGGCTGAAATCATTGCCTGCGCCTTGGGCGTCTGTGATGAGAGCGGATGAAAAAGTGTGCGAGGAGGTCACAGCAGAGTCACGGCTCCGGCCTCGCTCTCGAGGTCCATCAGGCCTCACTGTCAGGGCTGTGCTCCCTCAGGGGCAGAGTGGTAGGCTCTGCAATCTACCTGACTGAAAATAGCCTGTTAAAATGTGTGAGTGTGCACATGTTTGCATGGATAGTCAGACATGATTGTGCACTCAGACGGGACATCCATCTCGGATATTTTTTTTTTTAAGGAGGGGGTTGCTGCTTGTGGCCTCTGAGCCGAGCGACTGGACTGCTTCTCAACGATTCCTCGGCGGGCCGCGAGTGTGTCAGCAACTGTCTGCCATAAATACACTCCGCTCACCGCTGGATGGAAGTCAAATAGTAATGTGACAGCAAGAGAGAGATGAGGGAAAGAGAGGGGAGTGAGAACAAAAAAAAAAAAGAATACACAGTGAAAGGGACAAACAAGCTGTGCACAAACAGCAGAAAGCTCAAGGACGTTCTTAGTAAAGACCACGTTCATCTGGAGAGCAGTGAGGTGGGAACGTAGATAGACTCATGTTTAAATGGATAGGAGAGAAAGAGAATAGAACTGCCTGTTACGTTCACATTAGCATTTAACTCCTCGCACATCACAAGATCGTAGTCTTCCTCTGTCAGCAGCTCTAACTCAGTAATCAATCACATTGATGCAACCCATGGAAACCAAGAGATTGAGAGCGAGCAGTCAGGCGAGGATGTGCGAGGGCAAATCCTCTGTGAGCAAACTCTGCAACGTCCAAATATAAAGATGGTTTGATTTCTTGCTACTACTGGCTTATTTCAAGGCCATTTTATCCACTTATAGGGACCTAAAGTGAGCCTCAGAGGGTGTGATGATAACTATCTCCTCTGCACTGGTACTTCAGTCCAATGTTCTCACAGTGCAGAGAGCCCGTCTGCGTTTACACTGGCTGACAGAAGCAGGTCACTCAGTCAATCCTCGTGCCATGAAATCCACCACTGTGCTCAGAAACAACAAAAACAAGACTCAAGCCTTGAAGGCCGCGGTAATTATACAAAAATGTGGAAGACGGGCTGTTCAAAGCGTGACCGTGTTCAGTTTAGAAACACTGGATAAGCCTTCAAAATAAACAAAGTCTTGATGGTTCCCGTCAGTAATGTAGGTTGAAGATGCAGGAAATACAGCAATATGTGTCCACTACTGTATTTGTAAATCCAGCATATAAACATTTAAGGTTTCTTTTTTTTTTACAACATATAGAATTTGGAAGGGTAGTATGAAAGTTAGGTCATCTGAGGTTAAAGCAGCGGCAAAATGAAATTGCATTGTTTCTGTTGATGAGGTTTCATCATAATCACACAAAAACATTCCTAAACACGACTCACGGTGGGAATGCAGGGGTTCATGAATGTTTCAGTTGATTGATGCATTTCAAAGTTTTGTTTGATACATACACAGAGACAAAACCAGCCGAACAAAAAGCTTTGGTATCAAACCACATGCTCTACTCATTCTTTAGGTTCATCTTCACTTTTTCATTCTTTTGTTTATATCCTGGAATGCTTTGCTTTCTTGCAGGCATCTCATTTCTTCCTGTGGTTGTTTGTAAATGGCTTCTTATTGCTGTGGGATTGTGTTGATGGAGAGATGTGGGCACTGGGCATGGGTGGCATCATGTGTGATGCTGCTGCTACAGCAGTGGCTCATTGGCGATGCGAATGTGGGCCAGTGGCTCTGCTTGTTACACATCTGATCCTGCTAATGTGGCCTACAGTCAATTTGATAAGGTTTTAAACATATAGTTTAACTCAAATTATGAAATCTGTGACCATATGTAAAAAATGTAGGCAAATTCCTGCAGACCTGGCGACCTGGATGTAGGCCATACCTTTATAAAAACTTCACAGATTCTTCTAGCAAGTTATAACATTAAGATTGGAGGTTCAGAGGCTCGACGCTGAATCCCACTGCCAACACGTTACCATTACGACTCTCTGAGCAAACCTGTTAACACCCAGCAGGTAAGGTTAACCATCCACAACATGGATTAAATGTCGAGAAATTATTTCTCCAATGGACAAAAACATACAGCATTCAGGGGGGAAAAAAAGAACTCAAGGTACGACTGTGACCTGCACTATTAATGAACACAAGAATAGTTCAGTGACACAAAGTACAAAAGCTATTTGACTCATTTTACGAAATAAATGTGTGTCAATCCAGTCACAACAAATGTGCCTAGATATAAACACAACATCTGGTTAACATTCAGGATAAAGAAAATATGTTTCTTGAACGTCATCGGGTGACAAGTAATGTTCAGGGATGCCACCTGTAGTTAAGTGGAAACATCTCAATAAATCGAAGGAGTTTAACCTGGACTAAAAGAGAGACGACTAAAACGAGAAGCATTGCGTGAATAAGATATGTGGGTGAGCATGTTTATGAAATGTTGGCATGAAGCGAGACTGCGCAGTAAAATGAATCTCCAGTACTTTGATCCCACCTCAGTGTGCAGTTTTACTACAATAACAGCAGCAGCACCGTGTTTCTGTCGCTCTGCTCCTCCACAGCAAAAGGCCTGTTAGGAGAAAACCTCCACCGGAATAAGGAGGAAAAACCGCAGGCTGTGGCATCACGCCGAAACAGACACACACACCCCCCGGGCCGTGGCGTCGAACCACGACACCGGGTAAACAAACCTGGTAATTGTTCCAGGTACTGCCATCACACACACACACACACACACACACACACACACACACACACACACACACACACACACACACACACACACAGAGGCCTGAGCGGAGCAGCCGAACACACGCTTTTCCTTTTAGTGACACATGACTGAATGACATCTTAATCACAGCACCGGCAAAACACACACACACACACACACACACACACACACACACACACACACACACACACACACACACACACACACACACACACACACACACACACACACACACACACACACCGCCTGTTCTCACCTTGTTTGACACATTTGAAGCGGACCGGGTCTTTGCAGTGTTTAATGACGGCCAGCACGTCCCGGGTAGTGAGCCCGGCTACCGGCATGTCGTTGACCTCCAGCAGCAGCTCATCCTGGGCCAGTTTGCCGCTCTGGATCAGTCCCTTCCCCTGCCTCACCTCTCCGAAGTAGGGGAACTGGCCGTTCTCCGCGCCCCCCTTCAGCTCGAAGCCCAGCTCCGCGTCCTTCCCCCGGGTTATCACCGCTTCGTGGACTTTGTTGGTCCAGTGGTTTTTCTTCTTGAGGCTCTTCGACATCGTTAGAGCGAGTTGATCTCCGCTGGCTAGCCCATACAACAAGCCTCCTACCGTCTCATCCCTGCCTTTTGTGCGACCGGGCTGCAGCTTCACGCCGCTCGGGGCTCCATCTTCACCGGTGCACGCGACGCGCAGTGTCCGCTCGGCGAGCCGCGCAGTCGGGCAGAGGGCTGCAGTAAAGCGCGCGGCGGCGGCGGCGGCGGCGGCGGACGGAATAATTATGACTCTGTCAGACACACAGACGCAGGAGACAGATCCTGGCGGATGACCCGGATGTGAAGCCTGAAGGAGGGGAGAGATGAATGGTTCTGGTTCGGCGTGTTGAGATGGAGAGGAGGGGAAATGAGACGGGAGGCGCTTCGCTCGCACTCCACTGCCAGAGGCGCTTCCTCCGGCTCACACACTTCACTCTGCATGACGTGGAAACTTCACCACACACAGCCTGCATGCACGCTGCTTTAAAACGCAAAGACATGGAGGGGGAAAAAAATATCTTGTTAGGATGCATTCGACCACTCGAAAACATAAGAGTGTTTGATATTGGATAATCAACAATATGAGTTGGAAGTTGTGCCATAAACATTTTGCACACTTTCCTGCCTCAGGGCCCAAGACCCAGTGGCCCCGAAGGCTGCTGGTTCACCATGTTTGTGTTGAGTATTGTAAAATGAGTAATAACTTTGTTGAACACTACATGGGCACTTAGGTGCATTATGAGGTGAAATAATTCAAGAGCCTCAAGGCAACACTAACATGATTATCTTAAAGATCCCTCTATGGAACAGGGGGATTCAAAAGTCTTCATTGGATTTAAAAGAAATTTTAACTGCTGTTTTGTGATGCATTTCATTATAAATGCTTAATACCTGCACAACACACTTCCCCGTTGCAATATCTAACATATATACACATAAGCCAAATGTCCATATATGGCAATTAAGATATGTTAAAGTGAAACTGATGAGCTGAAGTGAGGAAGAGTCGGAGCAGTTGAGTTTGAGCTCAGAGAAGTAATTTGGCAAACACAATCTATAATACCAATTTTGAAGCTGCTGTTTGCTCCTGGTCTTCTTATGTTGCTTGATATCAGTTATTGGGTCTTCCTGTCCTCTGTGGAGACACAGATGAGGACACTTCCTGGTCAAAGGAATCTGAGGGACAGAAATCCGTTTGGGTGTTGTGCCTCGAACAGAATTTCACACTTCAGCATTTCACAGGTTTACTGTATGCACAGTTATTCAGTAAAATCCACTTTGTTTACTGTGTAGTAGTGAGGGAAATGCCGCATGCATCGCTTTCACATCTGGTTTATAACAATTCCCCTCTTTCTGTTGGTGGACGTTACATAATTGTTATGATGAAATAAATCAAAGCCAACAGAAAATGACAAATCCTTTTGTTGCCATTACTTTTTTATGGCTGCATGGCTTTCCAAAGTGGGCCAAGTAAAGTTTCCCTCAATATTTAATGCATAAGTCAAGAGCTGCTCCCACAAATACCAAGGATGACAGTCCCTCTTACTGCCACTCTCTGTGTGTGTGTGTGTGTGTGTGTGTGTGTGTGTGTGTGTGTGTGTGTGTGTGTGTGTGTGTGTGTGTGTGTGTGTGTGTGTGTGTGTGTGTGTGTGTGTGTGTGTGTGTGTGTGTGTGTGTGTGTGTGTGTGTGTGTGTGTGTGTGTGTGTGTGTGTGTGTTATAAGGGTGTGCGGGGGTTTTTGCAATATGAGTATCCTCTCTAGAAAACAACATTATTGTACACAACCCTCTGAGTATCTGCAACCAGTAAATAATCCATGAAGAGCGGAGGATGCACTTTGACTGTCACTTTACTTGCTTCACTGTCTTGGCATTTAGGTCATTCTGTATGTTCAGGCTGCAGCAGATACTTTTGACACTAATTCTAAACAGATGATGATGTTGGCTAGATTAGTTTTACAGACCAACCACCGCAGCGGAGAAAGAGTGCTGTTATAATCCTGAAAAAATTGGTTGGATTAGGAGATTATAAAGCCTGTGAGGAAATGAGTCCCTGCTGTACTTTATTAGTTGCTCTTGCTGGTGGATGTCAGACCTGCATTGTGAAGTGTTCTGCAGCCTGGCCTGGACCCAGCACCGCCTCAGACCTGAGAAATGACAAAAGCCTGCACGTTTTCACAAGAAAACAAACTCATTATTAAATTCTGCCTCACTAAATAATGACATCACTACATAACGCCTTCAGAACGAGCACAAATCTGGCTCACTGTACTTGTACAAACTTCGTTTGTTACATAAGTAGTGTTTTTTTCCTTCTTCTTCTGTGTGGAAAGGATAAGTCATACACAAAATGTTCATCCTGATCTCATCTATCTATATCTGGATCAGAGCGTTTCACTATTTTGGATCTTCCTTTGTGAGCACAAGTGATAGAGGAACAAAAAGAAAAGCCATCAGCTGTCGCAGCTTTGAGCCGGAGCGTCTAAATTTGGAGTCACTTTAAGCAACTCATTGCCACTTTAAGGTTTTCTCTTGACAGGATGCTGAAGTACAGCAGCCGCTTGCTGTGTCTTCAGCACCAGGGTGAGGTGGAGGAGGTGGAGGAGGAGGAGGATCTCCTGACAGTTTTGCAATTAGCTGCTTTGGCTTGTGTGTCATTTATGATGACGACTTGGATGAAAAACAACGCCATCAATTCTTTCACTCTTTGTCTGCCAGGATATTCAAAAATCAAAGGCACACTACATTAGTTGTGGCTCCGCATCCACAGAGGCCTCCTCAAACTGTGTTGGTGCACACTGTATGGAGGATGAAAAAGAGAGATAAGGATATTACTTTATATCATAATTATAGACAGAAAGTAATGAGCATCCTAAAGTAGGCTGCCAACAACAGAAGGCAAAAATACAATAACACGAGGCAGTCTGTGCGCTCAGAGGGGGAATTTCAATAGAGCTTATATGGATTTAGTTCACTGCCTCGCTCATTGACTGTCTGCTTTGTGTGTTCTCTGTTGAGGACGAAACACACACCAAGTTGTTCCTATTGCTCGGCGGGTGTGGGGGGGGGGGGGGGGGGGGGGGGGGGGGGGGGGGGGGGGGGGGGGGGTTGTGGTGGTGGTGGTGGTGGTGGGGGGAGGGGGGGGGTCACCTTCACACAGATGCTCACACACTCTTAACAGGGCGGACCAGCTCCTCTCGTCTTTATCATCGTTATTTTATCCACAGATGTGGGAAATGATACCAGACACTTTCTAACGTCTGCTGAGACAGTAACACAGTTTGGAAGGAGTTTCAGACGACACAGTGGCATCTGTGAGGAAAAACAATGGGGGGGGGGGGGGGGGGGGGGCACATGACTGGAGCTCCAGTTAAAATCAGTTTCACACACATGCGTGCACGCACGCACACACACACACATACACGCACGCACACACACAAATGAGTTAATTAGACTGAACGGCTTCAGGGAATTAGCAAGTAAATCACGATGGCTTTTCCTCCAAGCTCACAATGAGATTTAATTATGAAGGTTGTGGTGGTGAAGTACACCTGGACCAAGTCCACAACACTGACTCCAGACCAGACGCTTGTGCTCAGGCGCAGAGACAAGAAGGGTCAGCAGATGTTACAGATGTTACAGATGTTACAGAGGCAGGCTGCAGTATTGAGGTCGAGCTTTAGGAAGGATGCTTTTAAGGACTTTGTTTTATCTCTGAAAGTTCACTGGTACAGCAGGAGGTCCATTTGAGAGTACACCATGTGTGCAATTATCAGTGAATAAAAAAAAAATTTCTTTTTTTTTTTTGCTCTTTTTTTTGTCTTAAACTGCAAAATATAGTAATATAATAATTTTTCTGCTAATTGTCTATAATGTTCAGAAACTACAGTCACATCAGTAAAACAATCAACTATGGCAGCTACATTTTATAGTAGTCTGAATATTTCTGTCTTAGCTTGATGCATTTTAAAGATCATTTTTATTGAATAATTGAACAAGATATTAGCTGCAGCAATTACATTAATATCTGCACGCCTTTTCTGAAAATGACATTTTCTGCATCTTCCTGCAGTGCAGTAATACTTCAAAACACATTATAAATCGCTGTACTAACTTCAAGGGTTGGTATATCCAATCCCAGCCACCATAAAAAGGTCAATAGGACAGTCATTCATCACACAGGCACTTTGATTTCTTTTTACATTAAAGATATTTTTACTATAACAATATACTTTATATCTGTAACTTTATTTTATTATCTAACCTGGAACATTACTGTTTCAGTAGCAGCTTGTTTCAATGGAAATTAGAATAAGATTCATGACTAAAACTACCAATTTGTGCTTACAATTCCATATGTGTGTGAGGATATCAGATCTTTAGCACCAAATGATGCATCTCTGCGAGCTAATGGAGTTTGAGTTGAAGGGTTTATTTGTGCTAAGCTAAAGCAACAAGTAGCCGACAAAAACAAAACAAAGAACGGCAGAGAAACAACGACTTAATCTTTTCATTATGTCATTTATGATTGCTTTATATTGCCTTTCATTTATTTAGTTATCTCTGACCCTTCTTTTCTTGTATATTTGACACATAGAACTTTAAGATTATTCATGTGTTTTCGGATTATATTGCCTTTCAGTTTTTATTCGTTTTTCTGTTTCCTCAGACGTGCCCTTGTTAAACTGTAACTTATTATCGTGTGCTTGAGATAAGGGAAACTAAACAACAAATGCATTGCAAACAGAGAATGCTACTTCTTTTATTTATCTATTTGTGGGATTTTAAATTTTAAGTTTGAGTTTTTTTCCCCCCTTGCTTGTCAGTTGTGTCCTCACGGCGAGTTATTCACTTTCTTCATCGGATTTCACGTGTTGACATTGTTGCTGTATCATGTTCTATGTCAAAATACTTTGTGAACTCGGTATAAATATTATTTATATTTATGATCATGCATTGACTCTGTGGTCAGCTACAGTGTTCAATGTGATGATCACCATCAGAGCTTCTTCTTCATCCTGCTTTCTTCCCTCAAAAGATACCTTCATTCTGAAGGAGCTTCATTTCCACACTATTTGATCTCGCTGGGAGGGCTTTAGGGATTATCTAAATGACTCTGCAATTAGCTTTTAAACCACACAATGTCTCCCCGAAATAGTGTCCTCTCGGCTAATGCCCAATGATTGTGCTCATGTGGCGTTGGCTTAGCAAAGTCTGCAGGACAGGAGTCAGCCTCGACGCTGCTGTTTGACCCATTTGTGGCACGTTAGTTGTCATAATTGTGTTGTCTGTTAAGCATATAGAAATATATATATTGGAAAAGAGGCGGGAATCTGACAGTTGTGCTGATAATCCTGTCACTATCTGTAATTCCTTTGATCGGCTCATGAATACTGGAAAAGATACTGGGCCTCGGTCCTCGCTTTAAATCACCACGGCTTGGAAGAAAATCACTTTCTCATTCCAGTTCAAGATTAATTAGTCCTAATCCTGGGGCCTCTCCAATAAAGATTTTATATGAAAGGCCAGTACGTCTTTGTCAGAAACAATCTATGTTAATTATATTAAACTGGTGATTAGATTTCTCTCAGTTGTCTCCTCTATTACCATCAAGCAGTCATGAGTCCTTGTCATTATATGTAGTTATTATTTATGTCCAGAAGAGGGAGCCACTGTGCAGGAATTTTCTTGTTTTGCTGGTTGCGGAGTTTTCCCCGCTAATAAATTAGAATATTGAAGTCAATTTTATGAAGTTGGTTCCAGGCTTGCTGAAAACCAACTTCTTGTGGAGGTCCATTACAACCGTGGCAGGGTGGGACCTGCGGGACACACAGGAATATTCCTAGTCATGTTGAGTGAGGGCCTCAAATGAGAGCCAAGTCTGCAGTGTCCTCTCATTATATAGTTATCAAAGTTGTGGTGTCCATTCTGCCATTCCTGCTACCTGTAGACCATTCACCAACTGGGACATTAATGTTTATCGATGTGCTGAAAAGTGAAAATGTAGCACAGATATATTTGATCTGAATTGGGTTGCTTGGACCAACACACTCAGTTGTCAGAAATGTTGAAAAAGACCAATTCTGAACATCTGAAGGGATGTCATCTATTTTGTCATCACATGTTTAATAACAGACTGGCGTGCATAGCAGCACAAACAGCCTTCCTCAGGGTGTGGAGACCCTGAAGAAGGCTGTTTTTATGCAAAGGTTATTTCATGATGGAACAGTCATCTTAGTGAAGTTACATCTTTTGCCAGAGGAGTGCCTTTGAATTCTCTTCTTCTATTTGAATGTTTGTGTCTCAAACCAAAGAACCCCCTCATCACATGTAACTTCTGAGCGCTCTGGACCTTTTAATTTTTCTCTCCCAAGTTCTAGTACTGTGACACTACTTTAAAGTACAACTTCAAAAAGAAAAAAGAAAAAAAGTTAAAATCCTTACTCACCAGGTGATCAGCTGGGGATCCTGAGTACACTCTGTTCTGCACAACCCCGTGTGAGAGACCTCAGAAGGGTCAGGATGCTTAGGAAACCCAGATTTCTCAACCTCTTTTACCATGTACACACTGTCACCTCATTGTTCTTCAGGTAGGCATTTATATGTTTTCCTTCTTTAATGAGACACTCAACGTTCACATACAACTGGAGGGAATTTACTTTTACTAATTTACTACATCCAATTCACGTCACATGCATGTTTCTGGACTGTGGGAGCAGCACACAAAGAAAACCCATGCATGCACTTAAAGAAGAGGCAGACTCCATACAGAAAGGCCTGAGGTCGACTCAATCCCACAGCCTTCTCACTGCAAAGTGAAAATTCTAACCACTTCCCCACAAAACAACAGTCATGAGGTCGTCTCAGTAAAACGTGTGATAAGCTCCTGGTGCACTGACTGAGGTCAGTAACTTATCTACTCTATAGTCTTTGGCTTCAGGTTTTTCTCCACAGGATGGTCGTCAATACACATTGTTGTAGTGGTAATGTGGATAAAAAAACATTTTGTAATGCGGATGTCCCAGTTGTGTCGAGCCCGGAGCTTTTGATGAAGGTCACGCTGATTTTAATACATGTAATGTGTGCCAAGGTGGACGTCTCAAGATTTGACTTGAAAATGTCTGTTGCATCGCTCAAAATTAATATTCAGGGTTTTTTTTTTTTTGTTCTACTGAATTGTGTCGACACACTTCTTGGAGTACAAGATGAATAGTCTAAAACCTCGTGATGCCCGGAATGTAACCGAGAGAAAAACAACACACACTGAAACTAACTTTTTTTTCTTCAAAACAGATTTGCAGAAAAATTATAGATCCCCGTTTGGGAAATTAAGACAAAATCCCAGAAATATTTCATGACAAACGTCTTGAGAAGATAAGAAATAATCTCCCTGATGATCTTTAAACGGTTATCTAGTTATTTTGCTCCGTTTGACACAAGTACTGGTGATATAATGAATACGACTCCAGATGCGTAGAGCAAACGTTTGACATCCTGTAACTTACAAGTTTCGTGCATCATTTTCCCAAAAAAGAGAAAAGTAAAGACAACCACATAAAAGACAAGAAAGGCTCACTTTTGTTGCATAAGCTGCCGTGGTTACACCAAAGCAGCTCTTTTATTAGCAAAATCATGGAGATTAGTCCACTAACGTCCCCATCCAATGGAAACAGAGGGCTGGGGTGCAGAAGGGGGGGGGATATGCAACTTGAAACCATCAACAGATCCTAATCAGTAACGGTGCACTTGTGCCCAGCCAGCTGCCTGCCTGTCTGTGGGGCACCGCACGCAGGTCTACATCACGGTTCGACTGTCTGCTACAAGGCCACCATTGGCATCCTCTGTTCAAAGCTTCTCTTTCCTGCAGGATTCCGTCGGGAATGTTTGAGGCAGCGCACCGACAACGTGCGCGCCTTCAATGGAGAGAGAAACGTCTTGTTTTGGGGGGGGGGTTTGGTCGCTTAGAAAAATAAAACTTTGAAAGAGGATGACAAGTAGAGGAATAAAGTCCCTTTGTTTTATATTGTGCACACATCCACACGTCACTCGTTCACTCGCACGCACACAATCAATCGAAAGCTCTCGCTCACATCACACGCACGCAAACAAACCACACGTCGGAAAAGGTTTCGGCGCAGCTCTCACAGTATGTCAGCGTCAGAGTGAATTGGTCAACAGAGTGTCTTGGTCTTGGTTTGTACAAGGGGGCAAAAATGATGCCACAATGAACTATTCAGCAAAGAAATAAGATAAGATGGACTCAGGGAAAAATAAAAGGAAGTGATTGGCGGCGTCTATGTGAACCTAACTCAACAAGAAGGAAAACACTGCAACTAAAGCATGCAAGGCACGAGCAACTACAAACATGGATGAAAAAAAAAAAAAAAAAAAAAAAAAAAGCAAAGGCACCCCCCCCCCCCCTTTTTTTTATATAAAAATTAACAATAATGATAAGGTAAAATAAGCACATTTTAAAAACCGTGAAAAAGTCCCTGGCCATAGACAGTTGTACAAATATTTTACACAAAATGTTTTCTCTACACACCTTCTTTAAAACGTTTAGAGATGAACATAAGTTAATAAGAGGTTAAAAGTGACACTCCCAGCAGGGTCCACAGTTTCCTCCGCCCACACTCTGCTTGAATGAAGCCACCGGGCTGCCTGAACAGAAAGAGAACACGAGTTAAAGACGGAGCACGTGTCGGAGCGCAGGCTGCTCCACTTGTTGCAGAGGTTACCTTTAGAACAGGCCACAGTCCTTCAGGTTATTCTTGATGATGACGTCGGTGACGGCGTCAAACACAAACTGCACGTTCTTGGTGTCGGTGGCACAGGTGAAATGGGTGTAGATCTCCTTGGTGTCCTTTCTCTTGTTCAGGTCCTCAAACTGGCACTGAATGTAAGCCGCTGCCTCCTCGTAGGTGTTGGAGCCTAGGCGCAGACAAATGGGGAGAAAACGACACCTCGACTCAAACACCATCTTTATTGTGATGAAAAAAACCTTGAATATATGAAATTAGTTTGGCAAGATTTAATGATGCATTGTGTGAACATGTTACAACCTTTACTCAATAACCCACACCCATACTAGTCCCACACTTAACTGAGTGAAACTCGTGTTGACGCATGCCGACTCCTTCAAACGTCAGTCTCTTACTAAGCAGCAAGTTTTTATCATTTAAACTGTAGTGTTCATGAATGAATTTGAAACACTCCTTCAGAAGGCGTACAAACTGAAAGTCTCTCCTCTGCTGACCTCTAGTGGCTGAACGTTTCATTTTGCAGAAGCAGTCCCGAATTAATTTATGAGCACTCCGCTTTATTGCCAGATTGTGACCTCAGCGCACACGGTGCCCCGAGACGACTGCTGTGAAATGGTGCTGCACAAACTAAAGCGGGGAAAGTGGGCCAGCGACGTGGAGCTGAGGCAGCAGCTCCTCCTTCTGCTCTTGTTGGGATTTATTATTGTGCGACTTTAGCTTGATATGGTGTTGAACTGAACTGACCACAGAATAAGTTTAGGCAAATTGCCAACAATAAAAACCCAGCTCATTTGGTGGTGTAGGTATTTACTGATGGAGACAAATGAACTGCAGGGTCCCTGGTGATGCATCGGGTTAAGTGTAGAGTATCTGGGTTTAAATGTCACTTGCTAGTAGCTCCAGGTGTAAATAAGTACACAAGTTGAGAATATCAGTTGCAAAAACTTGTGGTTCTCCCAGTAAAATGGAGCAATCAAATGGAACAGAAATACTTTAAGTCATATATTAGACACTTAATACAACTATAGCGGTGTCTGAGCATGCTTCAGCACAATGTAAACCCTTGACATGGGGGGTCATGGTTTTCCAAACCTCCTACAGAGAATTGCGTCATCAGCCGAGGCTGTAGTCACACATCTGTGAAATATTAGTATTGGTCATTATTGTTGAACTTGACAAGGACTCATTGTTTGAACCTGACCCGGCCCACACTGGTGAACTCCACAAACAAAAAGATGATGTTATCCTCCTTGTGGAGATCACCACACCTTTCTGTGGCCACAAGAGGGGGAGCAGCGGAGTGTTCAAGCACATCAACCCCAACATCATCTTCATCATTCAAAAAACGCAAAGATGCTTTTAAGTAACTTCTTTAAAAATGATTTAAAACTAGAGCGGTGCGTCACTGTATCACTGTCAATGCATGGTTTGGTCATGTGTGTTTGGAAATAGTGTATAGACAACACAAACACTAAAAAGATGTACTGTGTTTTAACTGTTGGTAGGACTGTGTGTTAACACTGAAGGTCCTTGGGCAAAAAAAACAGAAGTCAAAGTTGCTCCAGTGGTGTGTAGGCACTTTGTATTGCAGCTGTGCGTGTGTGTGTGTGTGTACAACACCGGGTGCATGTGACTGAGCATGTAAATCAAGATGAAATCCACTTTATGGTTGAGGTTCAGTACAACACAGCATACTTGTGATCCACCTCAGAAAAAATGGAACCACCTCCCTTCATTAGGGAAAATATAATCTCCATCCCTGACAGCTAGGTGGCAGTGTTGTATCTATTCAAAGACAATTGTGAGTGCGCTCTGATCCCCCTGCAGTTCCTTGTAAGTGGGCAGCACAGGCCGTCCAGCTATGTTGGGTTCGGGAGCAAAACGTGATGAGTTCAAACAGGACAGAGAGTCGGGCGGACGTGACTTAGATACATTACTTTACATGAAACTGAAAAGTCACAGAACTAGAGAAAAGAAATGGAGCAGGAAAAGAAATAATTTGTTCATGTTACCATTATAATGCGGATCAAAATCATTGTGTTCAAAATGTAGAAATTTCACCACGAAAACATCTACTTAACGAGCATAACCTCAGTGAGAAATGCTGTTTCAGTCTGCAACCCCGGTACTCACACATCGACCTAATAAACAACCAATAGTGATCCTCAGACTGTGGCGTTACACAAACACCAAACAACAAATACAAATAATCATATTACATGTATTAATCTGGACTCTTTACAGCTAAATTCAGATACTTTAGTTCAAGATGGTCATAATGGAAGCTCAACATTTTCTAAGTTTGTGACCCAACAAATAACAGAGTCAGAAAACGTTTACATAAGATATAAATCCAACTGCAATCCGGGGGGTTTAGAGAAGGGACACACTAGCGCTAAATTAAATCTCATGTTTAACCCTAACCCTAAGTATGCAGATTCTATCTGTCACACTATTTTATAGGGTGGCTCAAAAACACGTGGCAGGTTTTACACAGAGTATGTAACATTCATGACTTTTAGTAGGTTTGCTGCTAATAAATCTGATTTAAAGGAGTGAATAGATATGAACGTTTAAAAGTGGATTGTGAAACAAGTCGTTTACAAATAACTGTGATAACTGTTATTATTTACCGACATAAGAGACATCAGTTAAGTATTCAGGCTTATGTGCTGAAACAATGTATATATATATATATATATATATATATATATATATATAAACTAAAATGAAAACCCAACACATCGGTCTCCAGTGCCAGTTGAAATCCAACACAACCTTGGTCAGAACTTGATGGTTTATCCACATGAGCAACAAACAAACGACCACATTTGCATGTGCAGAACAGCTGCGCTACACAAGTGTTTGTGTGTTTGACTCTCACCTGCATATTCTGGGTAGCAGATGGTGAGAGGGCTCTTTTTGATCTTCTCCTCAAACAGATCTTTCTTGTTGAGGAAGAGGATGATGGAGGTGTCCGTGAACCACTTGTTGTTGCAGATGGAGTCAAAAAGCTTCATGCTCTCGTGCATTCGATTCTGCGCGAGAGGAGAAACGCGCTGTGCTCAACAAAACCAGAGAGGTGGGTCACAGGTGGAGCGTGCTGGAGTCGGACAGGTCTTACCATCTCCTCGTCCTCCGCCAGCACCAGGTCGTAGTCGCTCAGAGCCACACAGAAGATGATGGCGGTGACTCCCTCGAAACAGTGGATCCACTTCTTCCTCTCGGACCTCTGTCCGCCGACATCAAACATCCTGAGATCACACAAACGTACAGTTACACAACTCCAACATGCTTCAGCAGCACCGACACCTTTTGAAGGAGCGAAAAAAAAAAATAAAGAAATAAACACTATCTAGATATTTCTGATCTCTCAACACAGACAATGAGAGGATCCCGAGTTAGTTTGAGCTTTATGGCGATCACTGATTTATATTACATTTTAAATCTATAAATTATAGCACACATAGAAAAAACAAGTACTAATAAAGCCATAAATTTGAGCTGGGACTCCACAGAAACACTGAATGCGTCGGTAACTGATTGATCACAGCTTGCCACATTTCCAGAGAGCAGCTGCTAGAAAATGAACACGTGATGAATGACTGTCTCGTGTTTGGAAAAGCCTTGAAGAAAAAGTATTAAGGGGACATGGGAGATCACAGATCACATTTTTCTATCAAACGGAAAACGGTAAATATGCTCGTGCCTCCATCAGGTCGACTGTTGTAATGTAATGTGTTGGTATTGGATTGTTTAGTCACTAATGAGCAATAAGTGGTCTTCTATGGGATTACAAGATAAAATCTGTGATTCTGGAGAAAAGTCAATAATAAGAGTCAGATCAATTTCAAAATTTAAAGAGTTCATTTTGACTAATGCTACAACTTTCCTAATGGCTTAATGAAAACTGAGAATCTAGTAGTTGTTTATTATATTGAATGAACCACTGGAGCACACACTCATGACAATAGAAGTGGTTTAACATTTTGTCGGACGACTCATCGGCCACATCAATACATAATCAGTCGTAAGTCATCAACAAGAGACGAGAGAGGAAATTCTAACATATTGAGCATAAGACATCTTCAGTTCCGTTCAAAACTACAGACGAGAGGAAGTGATCAATGGCTGCGAATGTATTTTCTGACTTTTGTTATTCTTGACATTTTCAACCGCAACATGAAACAACACACAAATACATCAGTGATGTTTTGTAATCAGACCACAACAACGACAACAATCATGTAATCAGGGTGACGTGTCCTCTACTTACTTGAAGTGCAGGTCTTTGAAAGTGAAGTGTGTCTCAACAATACCAGTGGTCTTAACTCTGGTCCTCAACACATCCTGCTGAGTGGGAACATATGCAGCGTGAGATATCCTGTCCAGGTCATTCAGGTAACTGCAGGAGGAGAAAAGACCAAAGAGACAGGAACAGTTACACTGCAAAATATCTCTCTTGTCTCTCAGTTGTTTATTCTACGTGTCGCCACACTGGACTGTCTTCACTGCAGCCATCAATCCTTTCTGGGGTCTTATTTTCCTCCTCCTTGATATCTCCAATATCATTTGTTCAATATATCCACATTGACACTCAACCACCCGTTTGTTGTTTAAAGTTACATTGCCGTGCTCATCCCTGTTTGTGTTCCACTCACTATGCAGCCGAGTCGTTGAGCTGATACTCTCGAGAGCGGCTGAAGCAGGCCTGAACTCCTCCGTCTTTCCACAGCCGCTGAATGACCCCGGCTAGTTCTCCCGTCATGAATCCCTCTTCTGCCGACCCGGCCAGGACGAACAGCTGCCGCGCGTCGTCCTGATGATACAAAAAAACTTGATTCAGTCAGGAAGAGGTGTTCTTCTGCTTGTGCTCACCACCCGACCAGGTTAACAGCATCATGAATAAGATAAAAGATGTTTGTGTAACCAGAGACATTTTTTTTTTACATTATGGTTCAAGAATTTAAAATTACATTTAATCGCAGTATAACCTAATAAGTCTCATAATGAACAAGGATGTAACTATTCATATTCATAACATCGAGATAAAACACAAACAAAACCCTTGTTTGGGTATTAATGAGGCAGAAAATTTATTTCACATTGATGTGTTAGTTCCTGTCATTTTAAACGTTGAACAGCATCTGAAGGTCAGTGGCAAAGGCCTAATATCAATAAGAGCATAAAATCAGGGGAGAACAGCCTTGGGTTTGAAATTGGTCACAACAACATAGCCAGGCTGGTCACGCTGAGGAAATGACTAAGTCTTTTGTTTTGCCTGGAAACCACAGATTTGCAAAATCAAACGGCAATCTGTTTAACCTTAAACACTCAAGACTGCACTACAGAGTCTGCTCCCAATAAACTACACGAGGGCTAAAGAGGAAAGGAAGGCGCACACAGGCTGCAACCAGAAAAAAAATAAAGCCTTCTTTAATGAAAAGACTCTCAATCACAGTAACAGAGTGTAAAACTGTTTAGCAAATACGATATTAAATCCAGACCAGCTGCAACAAACCTACTGCAGGAGAAGGAAGAATGAAAGTATGAGAGAAGTGCAAGTAGCTGATATTCTTTAATTTACAGACACAAGCTTATGCGTTTTAACTTACAGCTCTGGCTGTATCATCAAAGTCAATCTTGAGGCGCCCCATCGCTCTGATGATGGCAATGATGGACTGGATGGTGTTGCTGTAGACAACGGCCTTGTACTGCTTACACTCCTCCTCTGAGTATCCTGCTTCATGGATGATCCTGAAACACAAACAAGAAATCAGCAGCTGTACACCGATAGTTGTTTGGTTTTTTTGGTTTGTTTGAGGAAATATTGCCAGCTTCTTGTGGGTTTTTTTTATGCGAAAATAGCAAAAATTGTAATTTGTTGGCATTTTAACAGATCACACAGGTACTGCAGAGGGATTGCAGAATATCTACTTGTCGTCACTTTAAAATGTCGTCTGGAGAATATTTGGTAATTAGAAAGTTTCGATCCAATGATATTGTGAAGGCTATTTTAAGACTATACCTTAAGTGTGTTTTTGGTTTTTTTTTTAAACGGGGAAATAAATATGTTGCATATAAAAACTGAGATGTGCACTGTTCATGCTTGCGGTGCATCAGATCGAGCGTGTTGTCACACTATATGTCGAAAGCTGTCATGTACACAGACTGAGATGAAGCAAACCCCGGGCCAAAACACTCCCATTTGTGTTGTAGAAAGCAGAATTGTGCATTTTCATAATTTCCCTCAAATTCCAGAAAACCCCTAAAAGCTCCAACATCACAAAGTTTAGCACAAATAAATAACCAAGTATTCAGAATTTAGCTGGAAGAAATTGAAAGGAAAGTTCACGTTACCATATTACGGTAGGTCACTTGCTAAATACAGGGTTGTGTTGACACAGTGGCATTACAAGCAGGCAGCTGCTCACTTAAACTTCCAGACTGAAAAACACCACTGTTGATACGAAGGTGTGTTTTCCAGTCAAGTGACGAATCAAAGTCCAACATTCACAATTCTAATTGCTCTGCTTCGGTCATCACCGGAACCCGAGGGAAATAGTTCCTAAATATTTCACACTGTTCAACAAGTTGTCACAAATGGCGTCTGAAAATAGTCAAAGTTTGTCGTTTATGCTCTTTCTCGCCTGATGAAATGATTTTGTGCGGCACATTATCCTCTTGATCACCTGACGCGGTTCAGCAAAACTTGATGTTACGAAGTGCTCAGACTTACTTCATCTGTTTAACAATGGTACTTTTCCCAGATTCCCCGGCACCTGAAACAAAGAGGGAGAAAAATTTAATTAGTGTTGATGCAGTGACAGAATTATGGTAATTAGTTAGACAGGTGGACACAATGCCTTCTTAATACACATCAATCTCTACATTCATAGAAAGCCCCATTGCAATATTGCATTTTGGCACTTGCATGAAATTCTTGTAGACCAAAGACTTATTGGGTCGGAAATATATATATATTTTAAATAAATGTTAGTCTCTTCAGGAAATAAAGTTTGTACCCAGTTGTGAAGTGATTTCTACACTAGAAAACCTAAAACTTGTAAGATTTTTTTTTGCTTTGAAAACAGTTTTACTGTTCAGTTATATGTTTGTTTGAACAATGTTTAGACGTCAATTTCTTGCGTTTTCATAGAAGTCGCAGGAAACTTTTTATCTGTTAAGCTTAAAAATGTGTTCCCAAGCAAAGCACTTTGACAAAAAGACGTACAGGGGTTACAGCATATCCCCCAGGAGACACAGTAAGTCTTTAACTCCAGTGTGGGTGACAAAGGTTCAAATCCCAGGGGCAGCAGTAAAAGCACCAGGCTCAAACACCAACCAAGTCTATGGTGAAAGTTAGAATGATTTGTTGTTGTGACCCCTGTTGAAAAGATCAGTCTCACAGAGGTTGCAGTGACCATGTTGTTCCTCCATTTTGCAAGTTCAGGCCCCGTTTACACGATAACGTTTCACGTGACAACACCTAATCTGTTAAAAAAAGAGTGTCTTTACACTGCAGCAGTGGAAACACAGACAACGATGTAGTTCATATGGCGGGCCACTGGAGGGCGCGGTTGCTTGATATTGTAATGAAACCACACAGCCGTGTGCAGAGTACAATATACTATAAACGTGAAGAAAACTCGACATCCGTATGGACTGATGACGCATCGGATGCTATCAGGGGTGAGTCTCAATTATAAAACTACTGGTATAGACGATTAAACTAGAATACGGACCCACTACGGGTCCGCCATGTTTGTTTACAACTGTATGATCAGAAGGAAGGGGAGGGAGCGAGAGAGACATGCGCATGCACAGTAAGAGCGCTTGTCGCCTCCAGCAATCTCTGCAGGAGGGAATAGCGACCGTGAAAGAATCTTTCCACTATGGGAGCTGGTATAAAAACTTTGCGGAGACAGTGGATCCACACACGTGTTGTGTAAATGGACCCCCTTAAAGTGAAGAAAGTTTTGCGGAAACACTCGTATTCGTTGTTGTGTAAACGGAGCCCCAGACTAATAAAATTCTGCCCGTATAATTCAAAACTAGACATTTCTGAGAATGTCAAAGAAATCTGCATTTTAAGTCGCCGTGCACCCCCCCCCAAAAAACCTTTATGATGCAGCTTCAATCTGACACCCAAACAAAAGGCCAAATCCACTTTTCTGAAAATCAGTTCACATCGAACTGTGATGAATCAACAATCGCACTGTCGCTGAATGCAATGAGGACGTGCCTAAGACCGGCTTTAGTACGGTCACAGTCCAATTGGATTAATCAACTGGATCCTCCTGTCAATGAGATTATACAAAGCTTATACTTCCCCGTGTTGGAAACTCGTCCCGCTTCAGGCTGGATGGACTAAAGCTGTCATTATATCTCATATAGGCAGTTGACTTACATGGGACACAAATGCTAGGCAATATAAGACATTAGAGGGAAAGACTCAGAAATTAAGAGTAGTGCAACTTGGCTATCCATTTGATTTGCTTGCAGAAGTGTTTGGTACACGACTTCTGCTCCCTCTGAGAACCACTAGTGTTTTGAGCTGAGCACACAACATTTTAATTACCTTACCTCTGTGGGGAAACTCCCAGCTCCCAGGTGACCCTAATTGTTCACCAATTCACCGTCCCACATGATAAACGGCCACACACCACAGAGCTAATACTACTGAAAACATCACCTAAATTTAATTTGCAAACACACACTCATGCCTCATTGAGCTGCTGAAATCTAAGGGCTTTGTGGAGGCCAATTACACGAAGATGAAAAAAATATATAAATTGTCTCATGTTTATTAATGAGCTGAGATGTCTGACAGGACTACATTATCTGGACCAGGGACTTTGCACGGTCTCCACAAGCGATATAAAAAGGCAGATGCACGTCTGCGGCAAACATGGTTCCTGCATCACAGTGTGCAGCTTCTTCGACAACCGTCTGACAAAGACGCTGCTCCACAAAAACAAAAACCACTCGACATCATTTCTGTTTATGCATTGCATTAACAGTCGAGGATTCAGGCTTTCCTCCCACTCAGGAGCGCATCATTTGCTGATTACTGCATTATTGCAAACAACCCCAGTGGGAAGCCTGACAAGAGTGGCAAACTGCAGAGAGCAGATAATGCAAACTGACGCGTCTCCCCCTTTGCTTCAGAAACACAAGGAATATAACACCGATCACAAATGAAGACTTGGCGCTCTTGTATCCTTTAAAGCTTTCCCATAAGATCGTCATCGGGTGATATATCCTCACATCAATGTCACACCTCTCACGCAGGTGCTTCTGGGAGTCGTGACGAGGGGGAAAAGAAAAAAAAGAGAAAACCACACGATCATGAAAATTCAAATCAGGTCTCATCTCAAATGACATGCAGACACGCAAACTGGAAAAATGTGGTCACACACACACACACACACACACACTAAGTCTCAGCGTGCGTGCGTGCGTGCGTGCGTGCGTGCGTGCGTGCGTGCGTGCGTGCGTGCGTGCGTGCGTGCGTGCGTGCGTGCGTGCGTGCGTGCGTGCGTGCGTTGTCCACAGATGCATACTGCTGTCAGCCAGGCTGCATAGGTTGCTATGCAACCTCTAAACCATCCATCCATACTTTGGCATCCAACAGTAGTCATGAGACACCAGTGATAGAAAGGAGCAAGCGAAGGTGTGGCAGCTTTCCTTTGAATGATGAAAACACCAAAGACATGACTGACACCCTGCTGCTGCTAACGGGATGGAAATCTGGAGCTCATTTATGCCTCCATCATCGGCAAGACATGTTTGCATTAGTGACCACCACATTCAAATGACAGCCCTAATGCTTTACCCCTGAACATCCTTTCAGCAGGGGCAGCAACCAATGGCTGTTTCATTTACTGAATGAGTCAAAGCTTTTTTTTTTTCTTTTTTTTTTATTGTTTAGAGTAAAAATAAAAAATGGGGACAGCGTTTTGGTTGATTTTCCCACTAATAATAAAACCATTTAAAACTGAATCATTTCTTATTCGAAACAATTTAGAAGAATAGATGTTAAATGTTGTTCATTTCGATATGATTTGTTGTGGTGACAATATATGCAACAGTAGCTCAGGATCTGGGAAACACAGTTTACAGGCCCAAACAATCAACTGATCGATCGACAGGATAAGCAGTCGATTATTCCATCACTTAGTAATTAATACGATCGGTAGTTGAGGTCCCATTTCACCACAGTATTGCAATATGATGTCATTTTGTAGAAAACAGTGCCAAAGAAAATATTGTGCATAACTTCCCAGAAACGGGATTAAGAAATGTTTTGCACGCCAGATGCCGAGAGGCATTCAGACTTGTTTAGCGGCATAGTTAGTCAAGTTATTTCCAATCCCACCCGTTCAAAAATGGACACACATTCTGGCTAATGTCAACACAAAGCGTTAATCTAAGTTTTTTTTAATATATACACCTTTTCTGTGTAAATTCACTGGGTTTATTCAATATGGCAGATTGGCGTTAATCGGCCCGAAATACGTCAATTTTCTACTTGTTCCATGCAATAAAATGCAACTGGTCAACGACTGTATATAAAATAAAGCCAATAAATGTGATCTGCCGAACACATGTTGATAGTTTGATGGCGCCGATGGGGGATTTTGTTGAGATGTGAGACATTGTTGAGGCTAATCCGGACTAGCACCGCGGAGCTAAAGTAGCACAGAAGCTAATTACTGATTTAAATGAGCTCGCTGACTCACCGCGGGACACAAACTGAGCCCTGCGCTTCACACCGCCGACTTCCTGTCGATTCATCCGACTTTAAACTTGAGCAATGTGAAGAAATGAGAAGGCAGAAAGTGTACCAGCTCAAACTTTTGGGCTAACTGACTGCACAAACACGCCGAGCCATTCAAATGTAGCGTCTGAAACTCCGCCGCCCCGCGGAGCCGAGCTCCAAGCGGCGGGGCAAACTTTCATTTTACCGCATTTCGACACACACCGCGGTTCTTTTAGTAGTTTGGACGAATGCGAGGCGGGTCGGGAGCCTTTCTGGCCAAACAGAGCCGACACCCCGAGCCTCCGCGGTTTCCTCACCCAGCAGCAGCAGCTTGACCTCCCGGGCTGCCTTCTCTCCGTCGTCCCGCAGATTCCTGTCGATCATCTTGCTCCGCTCCTGCGCCGCCTTGTCGTCCGTGCTCAGAGTACACCCCATCTTTTTCTTCCTTTACCTCCTCCGAATAAATAAAAGAAACGCAGACTACACCACAACTTTAACTACCAGGGCAACGACATGCAAAGGCTACCGACAGAGCTAGCATCCAGTGAGGAGGAGGAAGAGGAGGAGGAGGAAGAGGAGGAGGGCACTCTGTCTCTCCAACACGCCCTAAAACCTCGAAGCGACTTCACGGCCAACACTCCTCCGAGGCTGGCGCAACACAATGTGCGGCTTCGGCGGGATCTGATCCGTGGACCGGAGGGAGGCAGGCGGGGACCGTAGAGGAGTCGGTGGCAGAGGAGGAGCAGGAGGCGAGAAGGAGGAACGGGCAGCATCTGACTCCGAGAAATGTTCGCTTCCTGCTCCACGCGCAGCTCGGTACTGCGCATGCGTGGTGCATCAAACAAACGTCTTCACAGTGTGAGCTTCACTACCTATATTTTGGCACCTTCGCCTTTTTTAGGAATGGTGGAGTAAGATATTCCCTTATTCAGAAATCTATCCTATTCATAGTTAACCTTAACTACACATATGTAGTGCTGTAGTCCAAGACCACCTCACCCGAGGCCAAGTCAAGACCAAGACCAGAGCACCCCAAAGCCAAGACAAGACCAAGACTATAAGAGACCAGGACCGATTCAAAACCAAGACATTGAAAATGTTGTCTTGAGACCAAGACTGCTCTTGTACAACACGATACACTCATTTAAGCAGTGATGCACCTCAGGGCCTGCCAAGGGTTAAGGGCCTTGCTTGGAGAGCCACAGTCAAATGCTGTTGGCAGTGGGATTTGAACTAGCAAACGTCCTGACACACGGTTGCTTCTCTAACCTCTATAGGCCACAGCATTTATTTTATATATTACTTTGGTTTTCTACTCCAGCTGACAATGAGAAAAAGCATTGTTAATGCCACCAGTCCAAGCACATGAAGACAGACAACCACACAAAATCACACACAAACACACAGTAAAGTGGGAGAAGACCCCAAAATGCCCAGGAACAATGTGCAAACTCCCATTCCTGACTCAAACTCACATATTTATCACTATGAGGTAGAGCTCTAACATATGCACCTTTATGGTGAATATGTTATGGCGTCTGTATTCTTCTATTAAAATATTTATTTCTATATCTTCAAGGACTCAAATCTTCATAATATAATGTTTCCTTTAGAATTTTAGATATTGAAATGGGGGAAAAAAATTAGTCAAGTGATTGTTAAATCCCTGAAAATATGTATTCTGCATCAAATTCATTTAAAGAAATGTATTTTTGAATTCATCAATGATAACACTTTGTTACCGTTTCCAACTGATTTTTCTGTTCACAGTTGTTTCAAATATGAAGGAGGAACAGTAATTACCGTAGTGTTTTCCTCTCTAGGGAGTAAATTCATAAATACTGTAATTTATTAGATATTTCAATTGATACCTTGTAAGAAAACAGTTCAGACACAATAAAAACAAGCACAAGCTCCACCTGACTTTAAAATCCAAATATTATATGATCAAAAATATTACTTTTGCACTGGAATAACTTTGTTTTCGAAAAGGAAAACTATTAATTTTGGATTGTTGTAATCAGTAGTTCTAATTTTAGCTTTTGTCTTTTAAAAAAGAAATCACAGTTTCATAAATGTTATAATTCAATATTTTTACTTTGTGTATTCTTGCACCCAATACTTTTGTTCAGTCATTATTTAAATGGCAGAAAGTGAGATTCAGCCTAGATGTGTTGTGAAGTAAATCATCAATTTCATATGTGTGATGTAATAGGTGACATGATTGTCTTTACAACCAATAATTTGAAGACTTTGTTTAAATAATTGAGTTAGATTCCAGCTGCGTGATTTTGCAGTGGGTAGTTCTCTCATGTCACAGTGGGTATGCCTTTAGTTCAAGTCCAATTGGAGAAGTTTCTGTGGGGAGCTACACTGCCATGAGGTACTTAATTATCCCGTAATTTGACAAACAGGTTTTTTCTTGTTCCTAAATGCAATGCTTTTAAAAAAACAAACTCTCAAATATCTCAGGCATGTGCAGTCAGTCTGACAACAACTACAGACAAATCAGCTTTAATTGTTGTATAAGAATATGCAATGAGAGAGAGGTGGGGGGGGGGGGGGGGGGGGGTGCACGCACTTTATCACTACTGTCAGCACTGATTTGCATCGCAGGCATCTGCCATGAGTTGCCAGGCTCAATAACATGTCAGCATGAGCAGCTTGCCGAGATTCGACCTGCATATGAACTTTCAGTACAGTAAGTTAACATATTTGAGAAACACAATAAATGATAGCAGTATGTCTTTATGCCGTACACACTTAATGCATATAAAATACTTTATTTATCAGGAGTCTATATCACAGCAGACACTGGTATAAATGACGGTGGCGTTCTACTTCGAGGAGGCCCTAGTTTGCATGCTGGATCACTGTCAGGACTTGTTTTCACACATGATGGAACCGAGCCATCTGTGGTTTCTCACCACTGACAAGTTTGCTGTGATTCAATTAAAATATGAATTCAGTCATTTCATAAGCATTAGAGTGTAAACGCTGGCAAAGAAACACACAACCATCAAAACAAAAACCACAATAGACTGGGTGAGTTCTTCCAATAGCTTTTCACCTCCAAAAGCTAAGAATATGACACAAGTAAATAAGATATATAGACATAAATGTGTCAGGAAGACACAGGAACACTCGTGAAAATGATTGAAGCAACTGTGAATGAAGGCTTTCCTTCAATAATGAATTATTTAAAGGAATTTGAGCATTAGTGGTGGACCTGATGGGGAGGACTGAGGCTCTGAGGCGAGGACTACACCCTGTGGTTGAGCTTTGCCACTGACCACATCCAGGAAGTCAGATGAGCTCGGTAGACGAAGCACATTCAATCTGAACTGCCGTATATGAAAATGTCCTTCACAAATCATGGAGGAATCATACTTATATGGGGCATTTTACCGGTTCAGCAGTGTCAGAGCGCATGTACAATCAGTCGTATTCACACAATTACCCACACATGCAATGGTGGCTGCTGTCATGGGGTTCATTGTCTTCGGTTCTAAATTTCAATCCATGGATAAGGCGAGAATGTTCAGCCTTTGGGACTGTGAGATGAATTGTTCTACCAACTGAGCCTGAACCAAAATATTGTCATTGAACTTGTTTGTTTTAAGGGATAAGTATTTTACTGGCTTTATGACAGCGAGGCATGCATGCTTGCTGCTAATATGGAGAGAATAAAAAAAAAATCTGAATCTATAAGTTTGGATGTTTTCTCCCAATGATGTGAAACCTTTTGACCTGGAGTGACCCGTCATATTCTCAGTTGTTTTATGTTTGCACAGGATGAGAGAGGTTTTGCAGTGTGGTCAGAATTCATCTCCTCACTTTACATACAATTTCCTTTGCAGATGGCCCCTGCATTATGCAAAGTATAGCCATAATTTCCCCAGTCTTCTCTAAGTGAACATGGAAAGATTTCACCTTTGCATGCAGTTGACACGGCCAAAAACAGAAGGCCATTTTATTTTTAATAACCAGCAGCAAAACTCCAGGCAGCCATTCAAAGGAGGACATGTCGGTATCTTTTTTTTTTTTTTTTTTTAAATGGGCAATAGTGTGTATTGTTGTCGCCATGGTGGCACCACGTCAGTGTGTCCCCCAAGCAACGAAATGTGTTGAGTCTTTTAAGTGATGGAGCCTCACGAATATCAGATGAATGATGAGAAGACAGAAAAGCACGTCAGCACCCTGATGTTCCACAGAGATCACAGCCCCCGAGTGGGACCTATTATTGTGGCAGGTGTGTGTGTGTGTGTGTGTGTGTGTGTGTGCGTGTGTGTGTGTGTGTGTGTGTATGTGTGTGTGTGTGTGTGTGTGTGTGTGTGTGTGTGTGTGTGTGTGTGTGTGTGTGTGTGTGTGTGTGTGTGTGTGTGTGTGTGTGTGTGTGTGTGTGTGTGTGTGTATGTGGTAAGTCTAAAACCTTAAAACACACATGTGGAATCATTTTACATGGATTGTACATGTTAGGACATGGTTTTGGAGCTAAGGAGCCTCAGTGTTCTGGTCAGACATTCGGCTGTGATGAGTAAGTTTTAGGGTTAGGGGCTAGGGAATGTATGCCGTCAATAGATGGGCCCTACAAGTTATACTTTACAAATGTGTGTGTGTGTTTTTGTGTTCCTGCTTTAGAGATGGTCGGACACAGAAACTGGGAGCACACTACATTTGTGGGGTTTGCCCCCTGCTCTGTGGTTCCCAAAATGCAAAGCCCGGCACTGATTTACATGTGTTTGAGGAATGTGCTGTGGTTTTATGGCTGCAGCCCTCAGTCGTAATGGTTAGGGTCACGAGTGGAAGAAGTCAAAGCCGGGCGCGGTGGGGGGAGGGGGGTTGGGGGGGCAGACAGATGTCCTCTACCCCCGACCTGGCTTCCACCCCCAAGGACCCCCTCTGGGATTGTTTGGCCCAACATGGTTTGGGAGACAATGTTGGTGATTCATTTGTAAATTTTGCCTGTTGTAAATTAACTAGACAATCCAGCGACAAGACATGTTTAGCTTTACAAATGAGCATCGTTTAGATAGCATCATTCACAGAGAATAGACCGTGTTTAATGGGATAGAATAGACACAGTGAAATACATCCAAATATATGTATTTTAAAACAAGTTGGTAAAAGCCTGTTTAGACAGGTAATTTTCTAAGCATGTCCACTGAAGCACAAACTGTGAAGCCCTGTGGAGCAGCTCTCTATAAACAGGGTCGACACTTGGCTCTCTCTTACCAGAACAGACCACGGCTGGCCAGGAGCACAACTCATCCCATACTGAACTCATGTTTACGTTGTGGTGTTTAACATAATCTAATCTTTGGTCAGTTCATTCAAGTTGAATCAACACTTTACATGATCTTTTTTGTTCTTGTTTTTTTGTAAAGCCATTTTACCTTAAAAAAAACAAAAACAACAACCAACCATTAATTATGAGAACACCAGAAGTATTTCAGGACAAGTGATATAACCCCGATGAGCAACATACTGGAGAATTGTCAGAGTATTGGCTGAGAACGTCAAAGCAATCAAAAGGATGGTGACACTGGCAAACAATCATGATGTCAAAAGTCAATCTTCCTTCCCGTCACCTCCCTCGTCTTCAGTGACATTAATTAAGCCTCGGGTGAAATGATGAATACATGACTGCCTCCATGACAACAGAGTGACTCTATTCGGTTGAAATGCTTTAAAAGTGCATGTAGAGTCAAGGTTTCGTCAATAAATCAACGATGTGTTATACAATATAATATTAAAGTAAATACTTCAATCAAAACACAAGGCACCCTAAATTTCCCTGTGCCAACGCCAGCTTCACTCCACAATCCAAAGGCTGTGCTTTGAAACGTGTGGATCTCCTGAGAGGAGTCAGAAAGCTTCAGCAGGACAAATCTGAAGATGCCTGTTCATATCAGGATTTAAATTCTGCTCAATCTTAAGCAACTCAAGATAAAAGAATTAAATGAATAGTAAAACTATTATTCTTTAAACACACACACACACACACACACACACACACACACACACACACACACACTGGATTTGTTGTAACATCGATGAAGACAAATTGATTGTATGGAATACGTTTTGATATAAACCATAAGAACTGAACAGTAGCAGAATATATAAAAAAAATTAACTAAGTATAAACTCCCAGATTTCAGATGAAAATCCTCTAACAGACACGAGACAATCTATAGGGATCTCAACAAAGTCTTGAGTTGAAAGGAAGGCACAACGTGGCCTTCTGAGATCACTTCAGCGTTTGAATTTCAGTAAGAAGAGCCAGACTTTAGTCCTCCAGGTGGCAGCAGAGTCATGAAGCACCCTGTCGGCAGGAGACATGACCTGGTACCGCAGATGGTACCACTGACTCAAACGTTTGAAGAAATTAATCAAAGAAAATATTTCACGTGATTCTGACCAAATGTTATTTTTTAACCAGGCAAGTGACCATTTTCGCTCAGTTATGCATTTCTTCCTTTTCCTTTCAAACTGATAATTTCACATTGAAGGCAATAATACAGTACATGACTAAACTGTTGTGTAGTATAAACCTTGGCAGAGGTGCTGGTAGGGTTTGCCCCCATCCTCTGGTAAAGCATTTTTCAGTTCCATCCTGTTCAACTTAATGCATTTATCTTCTTGTTTCCTATTTATCTTTCTTGGAAATCATACATCATTCTGCAGGACAGTGGTGCCCAATAACATATGCCTAATTTATTCAACTCAATGAGAAATTTATCCTAGTTAGAGATTTTTTTCAGCTTGAAATGATGAAATACATTAAGTATAATGCATTTTACTGGAACATAATGGTGTTTATTTACATTGGGGTTTTTTTTTTAAGTATCAAAATATCCTGAGAATACACTTTCACTTATCATGAACAAGTGCCCTATGAAGGGTTAGAGTCTTCTAACACTTGGTTTTGAGGACAGTATTTGCAAAAGCCATCTGTTCTTTTCTCATCCAAAATTTATGTAAAAATAAATTAATAAAATGAAAAGATTTATTGCTACTTGTATCTGTTTGTTTGATAAAATATTGCATGTAGATCTGTAACGACAATCTCCCGACTCATGACTCATAAACTGCAGCTGATTTATACACAGGTACTCTCAGTGCCAGTACTTGACCAGAGTCCAAATGGTCCAAACTCCAAATGGGCCTGAACTCCATGATGAATTACAGCCGGTCCTTAATGAATCATCACAAGAGATTATAAAGTCACGACTAGCTCCAGGCTCGATAAGGACACAGTAAACGTCTGTGGTTAATCAGAGTTATTATATCATTACATGATGCAGTATGTAATTATAGAGGCATCAACAACATAGGAAGAAAATTGCAGTCGGCCTTCAAAGTTTTCCCCCTCTACATCTCACATTTCCATCGAGTACAGGATTTGTGGATGCACCAGTAACTTTCAGAAAATGCGCTGCTGCTCTGTGCAAACTGTTGGCATTGTGTGTGGCCCTTCTCCATTCAAATGGCTGCTGGGGCTCCAACCAGATGACCTGATTTCTGTGCAGCTGCGGGGCTTTTCCCATATGAGGAGGAGAGAGCTTCATTGTTTGCTGTTATTTTTCTCGTACGGGTGGTGGTTGGAAAGTTCTGAATGAAACGGTTTGTCTTATGTATGTAAAGACACTGAAACATGTAATTTCAAAGAAGAATATGGAGAGATGTTGGTGGGAGTGATGAAGACAAATATTTCCCCTTTATGTAAAAGGGCCAAGCAATAACATAAGGGCTTTATGTTAATGGCTGTATGCGCCCAAAGGGTTACAGCTTCCATCACTCATGGTGTTGTGCAATAATATACATCACATGGCCTAAAGCAATGCATCCATTAGGACTTTATATGCCCTTCTTTCAACCCTCAACACTTTTATGAATGCATGTATACCAGTCTGTGTTGGTGTTGCTTTTGAATGAAGGTCAGCCTGTGTGTAACTCCTCAGGAATATGTATTCTGTGTGACTCAATAACAGAGAAGATGAGGCATCTGATGAAACCAAGACCTTTATAGCTCATTCACTGTTGGTACAAGGAAACCTTTATGTGATGTTGCCACGTAAAGCATTCATCAGTTGTCGCCCTTATAAATGATACATTTAGCATTAAGCTTTAAAACCACACAAGTCAAGAGGAAGAATCGTGACAACCGTCTTCTACGTTTGGTTTGGCATGCAAATTTATGTGAACCATAAAAAATGTCTTCAGACAATCCGCATGGACTAATTGCTATGATAAAGCTACACATGCCTCAGAGGAGAAATATACAGTAAAAATAAGAGCCATCTCAATTTGTAAATGGCAAAGATACATGATTATTTTTTCTGAATCAAAATGCATTCATATCATATCTTTCTTACAATATTTTAATAAAATTATCATTTTCATTGGTTTTCTTGCAACCAAGCGAAAACCGTGAGTGTGTATGAACAGTAGATATATTGTTCTGGCCAATAGATCTAGTTGTGTCTCAAAACAAAAGAACACAGAAGAGTCTTGGCTCTGTAGTGGCTCTTCATCCATTATAGCTGCTTTATTTGAGTTAGGATACTGGGGGAGTGGGAGCCAATTCCAACTGACAATTCACAAAGGTCACAGGTCACACACACACACACACACACACACACACACACACACACACACACACACACACACACACACACACACACACACACACACACACACACACACACAATACAGATTGTCCAATTAACTTGATATGTTCATCTTGGATGCTTGTGGGAGGAAGTTGCGTTACCTGGAGAAAATGTGTCTGCACAGGGAAAACATGAAATATTCACACTCATACTGTGTAAAAGTGTGCAAAATCTTCAACAAAGTTTGTTAATTAATTTGTTTGACTTAAGCGTGCATAATGAACAAAATGCTACAGACACAACGCTCTCATCTTCATGATTGCTGTTTTTGTATATAAGTTCTATTGTTCCTCTTCAATGCTCAGCATGAAGGCACACATGCATCTCTTCCAAATATCATCAAATGAACTATTTTGCCAGTCCCATCAGAGCCTTTTTCAGTCTGTTTTAATCAGAGTAAGTATCACTTGCTCTGATTAATGTAGATACCACTTCTATCATTTGAAAAAAAGAAAAACAAATGTCATTACTCCAAACAACAGAACATATGCCAGACTGTCTCGGAAACTGAGATAAAGGCTTCTACGAGTCAAATGCGTGCACACAGAGAGAGAGAGAGAGAGAGAGAGAGAGAGAGAGAGAGAGAGAGAGAGAGAGAGAGAGAGAGAGAGAGAGAGAGCGACGCACCAGTGCAGTCTCATTGGATAATAACTGTGATCACGACATTAAAATACCTCTACAAAGTTAGATTATAGTGATTGCACCAAATTTAAAGAAGGAGGAATTAAATTCAGTAAACAGATTATTGTTGATTGGGATATAATTGTTTTTTATGTCGAGACATGCACTTGAAAGACTTGTGTGATTTCTCATAGGAATTCACATTGGCTTCACCATCAACTCAACCCGATTTGATGGCATGTTCAATACTAACTTGGCAATATTGTTTTGTGAAGAAGAACCATTATCCTCAGAGGTAATTCCATCAAAGTAAGGTCATCCACCAAGTGGGGCAGACTACGTCACTGGTTTGGTTAAAAGGTCAAAACAACAGAGTCTGAAAGGTTAAAGTCCTGCAGCAAGAGAAAAACAGTGCAACCCCTTTCCTTTTGTCCTCCTTTTCTTAAATATTTCTTTAGCATTTTATTCATCCCCTTTCAAACTTCTCTCCACTTGATTGCCCACAGCTTTGTGATGCAGGAGGATACGGCGCGTATGTGCGGCAGAGCTCAGAGCTCTCCATGGTCCTGAAACAAACATCTGTCTTTTTCTCTCTCGCTCCCTGTGTGTCGCTGTCTGTCTCTCACCTCTTGCTTATTCAAACTTACGACCCTGGCTTAGGGGATTCAACACACTAATAGCAGCCTAAGCCCCTCCCAGCTCTGTCTGTCTGTCAGTCTCTCTTTCAAACACACACACACACACACACACACACACACACGCACACACACACGCACACACGCATACATACATACATATACACACTGGTTCTTGTCAGAGGCGGAGCAGCCTCCACGTCAGGTTACTTTCTGCTTCGCTCTCTGCTCCAGTGCACTAACAGAGGTGACAGTAACATGGACGAAACTGAAACAGCTCATCCGTTTCACTCCCTGCGGACAGGCTGAGATAACTCTCTCTCTCTCTCTCTCTCTCTCTTTCTCTGTGGATTTCCAGTATGCTGCAGGTAAGAAGACTTTTTTCAGAGAATCACCAAAACTTTTTAAATAACCGTGGAGTGATTTTACAGCTTGGGTACCAATACAGTAACATATAGCTTGGAATATTGAATAAAATAGATATGATCATATTCAGCAACAACTCGGCTTGAAAGATATTAAATCAATTGAGGAAAGCCAAGTAAATCAAAATGACATAGCAAAAATGCATAAATAATCAAAAATCACTCTGTGAATTCTTTGTGGCTCTGTAGAAGAAATAATGTAGAAATATAACACATTGGAATCAATGCATTTCAAAGCATTATTGTTAACCAGGCTTTTCTTGATTTGAGCTGAAAGCTTTCCATCAGCTATCATAATCAGATATGAGTCCGGGCTCCTCAGCCTCCCGCTGAAGAGGAATCCCCCGTTAGTGAAACTGAGCAGCATTTGTGTTTCACCTCTTTCCTGACAGCTATGTACACTTAAAATGTTTACTTTTAATGTTTTCCATCAACAACGTTCCTGCACTTGTTTGTGTGAAACCATGGTTTCTCATCCCCTCCTCTGTATAATATTTCCTTTTTCTAAACAGCATTCGCACTCTCACTCTTTTGTTTTGGGGGGGGGGGGCTTTTTTTCCTTTCTATACTTTATCCCACCGTGGCTCAGCTGCGGGGCTGCACTGCACACTTAGTGGGATTCTCTTCTACCCGTTACACCGCTGTGTGAGGCCAAAGCTCAGGCTCGTGTGAAATTTCCCACTCCTCACATTCAGGACACACTTCTCTGAAATGACAACAAACCTACTTACAGTAACTTGTGTGAAAACAGCAGAGGCCTCAACTGCAAAAAGCTGCTTTAAAACATATCTTTTCAATGTTGCTTTAAGAAATGACACAGTGCACGACCTCAGGCAGCATTTAAAACTCAGCTTGCTTTACAGTTCATTTCATCGTGTGTGCTTGTTTTATGTTTTCATGCTTTGGAGTCGGTGATTCGGCTGAAATCCCATCTGTTCAAACATCTAAACTGATTTACAACCGGCAGCGTGTTTGTCTTGAAAACATGCAGTAATCTATTGAGCACATTTATGAGGTAAAAGTGCACTAATTACAAACTCCAACACTTTGATCCAGCAGGATTTAAATCTTCCTGCTGCCCTCACAGATGTGTCTCCGCACCTGCTTTTGTCCCTTTGCAAACAAACCCAGCAGTAACTACTGACCGCTGCTTCTTTCATTATATCAAACACAGAGTTTTTGAAGCCGAGCTCATCCAGTCAGAGGAGTGCTACTATACCCTAGAAGCATATTACCGGTACAGCTGTTGCAGGCAGAATCTGCTGGATCTAATTACTATGTTTCTGTGCCTGTCAAAGAAATGCTGTTTGCCTCTGTGACTCTCTCCAGTTGCCCTGAATACCAATTAGGGAGGTCCAGTAATGTAGGTCTTATTAGTGTGAACAGAGAGAAGAAGTGAGGACAGGCGTCGGTCTCATGCCTTGTTCCCAGCGCATCACGTGGGAACATCTTCACATGAGCCCACCGGAGGACTTAGTTACATTCATGATTGAAACAGGCAGACTACAGACCAAGATGTTGTGGTTGGGATTGTTGAAACAAACCTTTGCAGAACAAAAAGTCAACCGTCCCACCACCAAACACACAAAAAGAAACTCTCCCGCAGCAGAAATCAGGACAGCAAGGTTCACCTCAAACCCACTAATCTGAACTACACTGCCGCTCAGTGATGAGGACACCCTGAGCACTGAGGACACCCTGATCACTGAGGACCCTTCTCACGCCCTCCAGGACTGCTTCACAATACTGCCATCAGGCAGGTGCCACAGAGCACTGCCAGCCCAGACAAGCATTTACAAACAGTCTTTTACTCCAATCGCGAGAGCCAGTCTGAACAACACAAAGTAGGTAACTGAAACCTGTTGCTGCTGCATTCTCTTCCTCTTGAATGTCTTTAATTATGTTTTAAAAGATAAAGAACAAGAACGAGAAAGAAATCCCTTTATTTTGTCAAATATGCACAGCAGTAGAGTGAGATTTGTCCTCTGCATTTAACCCCTCCTGAAGGAGCAGTGGGCAGCCTCCATGCAGTGCCTGAGGAGCATTTAGGGGTTTAATAGCCTTGCTCAAGGGGCCACAGTAGTGGCACCTAGGGTAAGGGCAAGTGCTTTCCCCCACCAAATTGTCTTGCCAATCCATTTGAGACTATCTATTTACCTACTGACCTATCTCCCCCTCCTCAGTGTAGCAGGTAGAAAAAAAAAAAGCAGACTTGACTTGACTCGTCTTCCGTTGTGCCAAATTACCTCAGGTTCAGTATCTTGGAGGATGATGGAAATATGTAGCAGTGGAAAGCACTTTATAAGTGAAATCCATTTAGTCTGAAACAGGGATGATAACACAGATTCACATATCCTGTTAACATTTCTACAGACCTCTACAGACCCGGGCATTGCACAACCCGCCGGTAACATACAGCCCTATGGTTTGCCCCTGACCAGCCAGCATAAGGTTAATGAGATATTATAAATCAAATTTGAATTAGTTTCCATGATACATGCACTTCCACTGCTTTACTTTTACTTTGATGATGTCTGTTATATATGTTTTCTCAGTATATTTAGTTTGTATGTTTAATTTGTCCTCCCCTAAAACTGTCAGCTTATAGTGAAAAAGAGGTTTTCAACCATACATGAATATTGAAGTACATAAATACAAGTGGCTACTGAAAAAAACTGGGCTTGTGATGGAGATACGGCTGCAGAAGATTGGCAGCTCTCTCTAATGGCTTAATGGCAGATTTTAACAAATTGTTGTGCCTCTATCTGACACCACAATAAAAAATTATAGTACAGATTTTTCAACATGCAAGGATAGACCACGCAGCAAATAATCGGACTTTTATGTATATTGTCCATTTTAACGTTGTGTGGAGCATGCCAAACCTGGTATGGTAACAATTCTGTAAGTAATTGGTAAGAAAGTAATAGGTCTCCCACAGCTACAGGAATAAGATATTTACCAAATTTTAAAAGCAATTTTCTGCTGAATTCCTGTCACATTCCTCTGAAATGATACATATTTCTATTTCACAGACAAAGGGATTCCTAGACGCTTTCCTTGGTATTAGACATTACCGATGAATGTCTCACTGTGATCTTAAGCCCAACCTGAACTTTTCACAAAGGATCAACCTTTACCTACACAACACAGACCTGAATTCAATCCCTCAGTCTGAGGTTGTCCCCCTTAATGGAACTGTGTCAGCAGATTGTTGCTTCATCCACATGATTAATGTGAGCTCACGCTTACAATGTGACTCCTCCACCAACCTTAACGTCACCCTCAATTCCTGCATCCACACAAATCTTACCAATAACTGATGTTATGAGCTGTTGAAGTTGAGTTGTGACCACTACAAGACACACAAACCCAAACACACAACAGCTCCTCTCCATCCGGGACAGAAAAAGCCCAGAAAGGGGGTTTGATGAGTGATAGGGTTACCGATGCTCTAATGAAGTTTCATCTGGCTGTAAGAGCAGGAAGGAAACATCTCTCAGGTACAGTATGATGTTATCATGTGGCCTAATGGAGTCACTTACATGGTTCTAGCAGTTTGTAACGACCCTCGTGGTCCCAACTGAATGTCTTCACATCGATTTTGTAATCTGAATACATTGCTAAATCACATTGTTATGCTGAGAGTCAGTTCCTGATGTTCCCAGGCTTTTGAAGGGACCAGTGTTTGTAAAGGCAATGTACAGAACAGAAATGATGGTGTTATGCATTCAGGAGACATTTTGAACACAAAATCCTTTGTGAGAGAACAGATATTTTCATGAACATGTCAGATGTTGTTAAGTGGATATTTATATCCAAACAGCAGTGTAAGTACCTGAATTTTGAGCGTGGGCGGCCTCAGCGGAAAATCTGTTTGCACTTTCAGCCAAACATGCTGTAATAAAATAGAACAAACATCTCATATACACTGGAAAAATTAATTGTAATTATGATCAAGCAAATGATCAATAAAAAACATAAAGTGCGATGGGTAATGGAAAAGATGTGCGATTTTCCTTTATCAATATATCTCGTAGTACATGAATGTTTAGGTATTTCTGGTCATGGTTATATCCATCTGGTATTTGTGAGAGTGAATCAGTAGTTCGAACCAATTTCGTTCAAGTGGGCAAGATACTGTTGCTTCCATTAGTGGGTAAGCATGTAAATTGCAATTAAAGCACAGGGGATGGTTTCAACTGTAAAAATACTAATAATTGTATTAAAATACAAAGTTCGAACCAATTTCGTTCAAGTGGGCAAGATACTGTTGCTTCCATTAGTGGGTAAGCATGTAAATTGCAATTAAAGCACAGGGGATGGTTTCAACTGTAAAAATACTAATAATTGTATTAAAATACAAAGTTTCATAACTTCACCTTTTGATTGAACGTGAAGTCGTGAAAGTAGAACTAGCAACAATTGTCATAAACTGTTTATGGGGGATCTGTTAAAAATTAAGCGTTTTTAATGTTACAGTTATTCCATATACGCATAAAGCAGATATAATCACTTTGACACCAAGACGCAAGTTTAGAGTAAACTTTTGTTTGATCTAATTTTCATGTCATTTGATCCTGGGAAGAAGCCAGAAAAAGTTGCACAGGTAGAACATGCAAACTTCATACAAATAAACAAATAAAACCAGTGGTTTTGTTTCTTTGCTGTGATACACACATTGAAATCTACTACCCCAACGTGGTGCATCACAGGATGCAGATTCCACATTAAGCCTATTTTGATGTGTCATTACTGACGGGAGGACGTGGAAAGCTGCTGTGTATTTGTGACCACAGCTACTGCAGCCTTTATTTGTTCACCTGTCTACTTTTAACACCTGATCCGAGCCATTATCCCAAACACCTGCAAGCTGTTTATACATTTGAAATTATTTTGCATGTTGCGAGATAAATGCACCTACAAACAAACACAGAGCTGTCATGTCAACAATGAGGGAGAAGTCCCCCGAACGATGCTGATGCTTTCGTAATTGTCGTCATCTTCAGGTCGACATGTATGGGCTGAGACATCTGTGAAAAGGATCTCAGACAGGATGGAGACTCTGAATTCATCCCACACTCCTAACAGCAGTGGAACTGATAACAGCAGTCTCTTCTCTGGGAGCCCGTACACGACTGTGGAGATTGTGCTCATCATCCTTGTGGCCGGATCTCTGAGTCTAATCACAGTCATCGGCAACATCCTGGTCATGCTCTCCATAAAGGTTTGATTTTCTTGTTTTTTCTGGTCGGTGAGGTAGATAAAAACAACTGTCCATGGGTTCCTTGAAAACTTTAAGGCTTGAAGATAAGAATGCCACATGTGCATCTCTGTGTGAACTGTAAACCTAATCGAAAAGAGAAAACACACATCACATCGCACACAAAAAGATTAGCATCTGACAGCCTGCTCTGTGTCGTTCCTTTAAAGGTAAACAGGAACCTGCAGACTGTCAACAACTACTTCCTGTTCAGCCTGGCCTGTGCAGACCTGATTATTGGCATCTGCTCCATGAACCTCTACACGGTCTATATAGTGATCGGTTACTGGCCCCTGGGAGCCGTGGTGTGCGACCTGTGGCTGGCCGTTGATTATGTTGTCAGCAACGCCTCCGTCATGAACCTGCTCATTATCAGCTTCGACCGGTACTTCTGTGTCACCAAGCCGCTCACCTACCCGGTGCGCCGCAGCACCAAGATGGCCGGCCTGATGATTGCAGCAGCTTGGATCTTATCCTTCATCCTCTGGGCTCCTGCCATTTTGTTCTGGCAGTTCATTGTGGGAGGGAGAACCGTGCCACCCGACGAGTGCTACATCCAGTTCTTCTCCAACCCCGCAGTGACCTTTGGGACAGCCATAGCAGCATTTTACCTGCCGGTGGCCATCATGATCCACCTTTACTGGCGTATTTCCAAGGCCAGCCGCAGCCGCGTGAGGCGTGACAGCAGGAAGGCCTCAGGCACCAGCCTGGGAGAAGGTCCCTCCCACAGCCAGGACGAGGGATGCGACAAAAACTGCACTGCCGCAAAAAAAGTTCAGGAGGTGGCTGGAGATGTCAAGGAAAAGGAGAAGCGACTTTTGCAGAAGCCCCAGCAGAATGGAAGTGGCCCCTGCAAAGAGGAAAAAGCCGCCCAGGTGGACTCTGCACAGGACAACGTTCACGCTTCAACATCCAAGGTTGCTGCTTTTTCACGAAAGAGCTCTAGCTGTGGGAAAGACGCAACACAGCCTCCTTCTCCTGAGAACTCAGCTGCTGATCGACAAACTCTGGTCACAAAGACACTGCTGAAGGTCAGTGTGATTATCAATGTATGAAAATGTCTTTAGATAACAAAATGTTAGACTCAAATTAGACCCAATTTATCCCCATCTGTACTTTCGGTCACAATAAAGGATGTAATGCGGTTATTGTAAAGGGACTGATGGTCTGAAAATCAACAGTTTTGAGTGTCACATATATGAGAGTTGCCATGAATTTATAAGCTGGCCAGAAACAGTACTCTAAACCAAAGCTATAAGGCCACTCCCTGTCTGAAAGATGCATGTGGATTGTTAGTTGGACGATATGGAAAAGAGAGTGTACATCATGTCACCCTTCAACAGATTAGACAACTCTTGGCTAGTCATGGTTTTTTAGTCTAATCTATTCTGCTTGGAAGACTGCATCAGGAGCATTCTACTCAGACGAAATAAATGGAGCTCTGCTGGGCCACCCTACTGCATGATGGGTAAAGGGCTAATGAAACTTTCTTCCCCTCCTCTCATGTTTCAGGTAACAAAGCGTGCAGTGAGTGAGAGCGCCGTGGCAAGGTGGAAGAAGAAGGGTATTTCTTCCAGGGAGAAGAAGGTGACACGCACCATCATGGCCATCCTGGTTGCCTTTGTCGTCACCTGGACGCCGTACAACGTGATGGTCCTGATCAACACGTTCTGCTCCGTCTGCATCCCAAACACCCTGTGGACCATCGGCTACTGGCTCTGCTACATCAACAGCACCATCAACCCGGCCTGCTACGCCCTCTGCAACACCACCTTCAAGAACACCTTCAAACATCTGTTGCTGTGCCAGTACAAGAAGATCCGAACAGCGCGGTGAGGGAGGACACAAACTCAGTGTGATACATGTCGTGGAGTGAAAGATAACAAATATCAGAAACATGTAGTTGTAAAGTAGAATAGCTGTGGTTGCTGTGCGCTTACTCAGTTTCTTTTTCAATGGCAGAACTGATCCCACATCCAATAAAATGAGTGTTTTTATTATTTGACCCATAAACATAACTTTCAATAATGTTAATGACGACGTAGCATTGTATATAATTATGTAGATATTTATTGAGCTTAATGGACTCATCATTGTAAAACGTTCTTCTGGATGTTTTCTTTTTCCCTCCTCGCACATAGATTCGTGCAGCTTGTTGTTTATAGTCCTTGTGATTTTGTTGGTTTTGTGGTCAGAATGAAGTCGGGACAAGGAAAAAGACATTTACTGCGTAGAGGGGATACCGTAATGGTGCTGCTCAAGGACAGATGCAGAGCAGTAAATCTGAAGAAAAAAAAACATCAGCCAATATGAAAAATCTGTCTGAATGAAGCCCCGACTTCAAATTGAATTACGAAGAGAAAAGAGAATTAGCAGCTGTAAACTGATACGTGTGTGTGTGTGTGTGTGTGTGTGTGTGTGTGTGTGTGTGTGTGTGTGTGTGTGTGTGTGTGTGTGTGTGTGTGTGTGTGTATGTGTGTGTGTGTGTGTGTGTGTGTGTGTGTGTGTGTGTGTGTGTGTGTGTGTGTGTGTGTGTGTGTGTGTGTGTGTGTGTGTGTGTGTGCGTGTGTGTGTGTGTGTTAGATTTATTCAGTCGTATTAATCTGATGTCTGACATTAATGGCGCCTGTAATCTTTGCTCTTGTGAAATGAGCCTAAATGTGATTTTTATCTGTGTCTGCTTTTTCTGTAAATAAAACGACAGATCATTTAGTTTGGTGGTGATATTCTGGCTGCCCTGCTTGTTCATTTCTAATAAATATTTACTCAGACAGATTCCCATTTTGTTGCATGATCTTGAATGGTAATAGAAAAATGAAAAGGACAAACAAACCCATCTAGAAAACTGATTGCCCCAAACACTTAGTTATCCTTTTTTTTTCTATGACAGAAAAACATCCCTACCAAAAAAAAGAAAGAACACGCACATGCACACAAAATAAAATGTGTAAATTATATCACCTTGAGGCTGTTCCTTAACTTAAAAGCCTGAGCTGATCTGGACACAACTTTTAACTGGACGTTTACAGGCCATTTTTACACCCGAATAAACTTAACACCGCCTTCTAACATTCCTGCAGCACACAGAAACGACAGACTGGATGGGTCCTGTCCCCGAATCCCCTTTGAAGTGATTGCCACATAACATCCACACACAGTCTTCACACTGGACAGAGAGGACCGGTCTCTGTTTGTCTCAGCTGTGGGAAAAGTCCTCTGCGTGCCTGCAGGGCTGTTATGCCCTCTAGTGGATCATTAAGTGTGTTATTACCTGAAATGTGTAACGTTTAAGAATGAATGGCTGCAACATGCATTACAATGACATTTAGAGTATAGAAAGGCTTCTATCCTGGTTTATTCCATTAAATATTGTTGATCAAGATTCTAACTTTATCATAGTGTAATAGGGTCTAAGCGATGTGTAATTCCACTTGTCATAATTTGGTTTTATATATTATTTAGACGGCTCTCTTGCGCATCCCTCAGGAACTGTGGATATATGCTGCTGGCAAATGAGCAGCATTGCCATTTCACAGGAGACGTGCACAAGCCCGTGGCGAGCCGTGAACCTGACCAGTGAATGTTCGGTTCATATCCAGATATTAAACGGCGACACAAAGAATATTCCAGCCTCCCGTCTTCATCCTCCAGACAAACACAACGCAGAGTCGAGGGGTTGTCTGAGCCAGCCAGCCGCCAGCAGTGAAGTGTGGTTGAGCATGGTTACAATAGCAAACCTAAAGGATTTGTCTCTTGTTTTATTCAGTATAAAGGAATTATGCATATGTGGTTTGGAGTCATTCATCCAATTGATAATGGTGCAAAAACTTTCCTGCACAATGAACTTTTAATGAAGAGAAACTAATGGGAGACACAAGCAAGTTGCACTCATTACAAAAAAAAAATTTAAGTCATAAAAGTATTTCATGAAAATCCATTGGTATCATAAGGAGCTGGAGCTTAAAATTCAACGGGAAAACACAAAAAAAGAAGCTCCGTAACAACAATTATAAAACAAAAGTGAAAACATGAGCGTCATGTATTCATCACCTAGAGTCTGTACATTCATGTTCATCTAAAAATAAAGTCTTTAAAGCCCGAGCAAATTAGAATATCATGTGTATAAACAGAGAGGAGTGGGTCACTTTGAGTGAGGTCACTTTTTGGCACCACGATGCCGGTTTCATGCACAGATGAGACATGTCATCTGCCACACACACACCAGACTTCTCATATTTCAGCTGGCATCAGAGGAGCACGGTGGTCTGTCGCCATGGTGCCAGTATTGGTGTTGGGGGGGTTTAATGTAAACATGTTAATACGTGTGTTTGTTTATATAACTATGTGTTCATGTTGCAGTGGTACATTTGTTCTTACTGTGATCTGAGCCATTGTTATCAGACAACATGACAAAAGAAGTGGCTCTGCAAGATCTTGGATGGAAGTGTCTCTTTACAGGATAAACAGAAACCTTTGTTTTGACAGGAGACTGTATGAGGGAAGATGTTGACGTTGAGCTCTGATGGAGGTAAGTAACATTCCTACAGCTCTCGGTTCCAGTGCTTGCATCAGTATTTACACTACACAGAGCATCCAGGACTTAAATCGTCTGCTTTACATTTAGTCAAAGTAGCCGAAGCCCGGCTGCTGTTTGGAGTAAATATGCTCCTCGCTGGAGGAAATCGATGTATACGGGCAACGGATGGCCGAGTCACACCTGAGCATGAATGTCATTCACTTCATTGCAGGCTGCCAGAGGAGTTATGACTGAGGAAAAGGAGCAGACAGGAACCTCCTGGGAGGACTTGACGGTGCAGTGTCCTGAACCACTAGAGGCCTACGGAGCCGGGCTGAACGGAGAGCCGGTTGAGGAAGAATCTGCTGCCACAGGGAAAAGTTGTAAAGATCAGGCCACAAAATGCAGCCCGGTGCTACAGATGTTGAAGGCGGCAGAGAGCAGGAACACAACTCAGGATCAAGACGGGGCGGAACCATCCGAGGCCGGAAAGGAAGACCCGGTACCTGAAGCTCTGAAGACGGACATGGTGAGCAAAGCCAACCCCACAAGTTCTAACTTTAAGAGTATCACCTTCATCTGTGCGGGAAATGTGACTCTGCATCTAATCAGGCTGTTAATGATTCCTGCTGCAATGTACAGACCTATTGAAATGAGTCACCAGTAACAGCACACACACACACCCACACACACACTGTTTCGTCTCTCTGAAAATATTTTACCGGTTGGATTAAAGGAATCCAAGTGTGATGAAGTGGTGTGTGAAATATGTCGAACTCACTTGAGAAGTTTCACCCCAATGCAGTTTGAATCAGTCTTGTTTGTACGTTCAAAAGCTGAACAAATTCTTCAGCAGAGTAAGAAAAATGTACCCATGAAGCAGAATCTGCTGAAGGTCGCTGCAAAAGAAAAGTATGAACTCACACTAAACTGCTGTGGGTCAGAGTGCGTTGTGGGTGAAGGAGCCATCTAATTGTGACTGCTACAAAAAAGGAGGACACATTTCACATCACATTAAAATGATTAAATCTGAACTGAAGGCCTTAAAATATCTTAAATTCAAAAGTTGACCATAGTTTTAGCTTTAGATTTTTGTATTTTGATGATTTTTATTTGTTCATATAAACACAGTCAGTCAGTTACCAGAAATAAAACAGCTCACCGGTTGTTTATTGAAGTTTATTGAAGTGCTCATACATTCAGAACTGAGGACTTACTACACGTTCTGACATTTAAATTTTTCTTCTTATGCTTTGTACTTGTTTACCTAAATGTACAGAAATAACTCCTAATTGCATTTAAATTGTTCTTTAAAGGTGTTCAAAAGTCCTTGTTTTCAAGCTTGTTTTGTCCCATAAAAGACTAAAACATCTGTTTATGAAAATATTATAGTTCGTTTTCTGCATTATTTTGATTCTTCTGTATAAGTGGATTGAAAATAGTATGTGATGAAAGGAGCGATTTCTAATAAAAAAAAAAAGTGACAGGATTATCTATTATTTGGATGCATGTTTAATTTTTTTGAGATGCCACAACAAACTGCCCCCAGAAATTCTTTGTTTTATATCTGGTTGTTTTGAGTCTGATGGTTGTTTAGTTGTTGGATTTTTCTTTTGTAGTCAAAATGGTTTTGGATGGCTCTACTGGTGGTTTTTCCTTCAACACTGTGATATTTATTGTGTTGTTTACCATATTTATGTGTGGCCTTGTTCAAAATATATGCATCCTTTAAAGATTGTGTTGCTTCTAAGTTCAATTGAGCTGGATTAAAACGATTCGCATGAGTGAAGTCCGAGAGCTATCGGTCAGACTGCAGAGCTGTTTCCAACCTTCAGTGTTCAGAAAACAGGTTGGAGACCTCTTATACTCTCATCTTGCATGAACATGTGCTACCTCCTGTGTCCTGAAAGAAATAGAAGCTCCTGGTTTGTTTGTTTTTTTCACTTGGCTGGTTCCTCGACAGCTCTTCTTTCTGTCCCGCTAACATGTTCTGTCATGAGTGTGTGTCCATGTATGTAGGCATGTCTCCCTGCAGCCTGTTTAATGTATAGCCTGAGAGCAGAGTGCACTTTGCCGTGCACCACATTCATGTGTGGCCTCACGTAACACTCGACCCGTTTCTCTCTCTTTGAAACTCTTTGTCTTCAAAGTGTCACTTCCTTGTGTTTTTCCCAGAGTTCCCAGCCGTAGGCGTCACAAAGGCCCCATTATTTATTTCCACTTTCCCCTGTTACCTGTCCGGGTGAGCGAGGGCGTGGTGTAAAGTGTTGCCTTGTGAACGGTAATCAGTTCAGCAGCATCAGCTTACGGCTCGGCAGGGCAGCTGAGGGGCAGAGTGGGAGCGCTCTGCCAGCATGAAGAAAGTGTACAGTCTAGTGAACATGACAAAGGCCAAGGACCAGGAGGCTGTGCAGTCCATCTGTATAAAGGTATCCCTGCTTTTGCTTTTTTCAGTGAAGGGCAGCAAGTCAGGACTTTCTCATACATGTGAGAAATTGGATGTTGAGAGAAAGAATTTATTTTTAAATTAAGTATTTTTGATGGAGTTCATGAGATTGAGTCGTTTAGACTATTTTAAGTAAATCTTCACAAACAATTTAATAAAAGTCTTTGTGCATCAACTCTCACAACTGCTCTGATTGAAGTAAATATGTTACTTTTATTGTAAGATTATCACAGTACCTGGCTTGAATTCAGTGGTATATTCTGATCTCTGTTTGAGAACATCAAGTTCATTTTCACACTGCTCATGGTCAAAGCTCAATGTCCCTTTGTGTTAAAGATTAAGCAGCTGCTCAAGTGAGTGTCAGCTGGTTTTAAGGCTGGATTCAAATGATCATTATCCTCCTGCAGTCCGTCATTGAGCGGCCATTAGAAATTCAAAATGAAGCTTTATTTAAGCTGGAGGTGTGTGACGATTCACTGTGGGTTTTTTTCTCCATAGATCATTATGGGGGGAAAAAACTGAACGTTTTAGTTACCATTTCAGACAAGACGAGTAATTATGCTGATTGCAGATGAATATGCGTGCGTGCGTGCGTGTGATGGACTGGTGACCTCTTCAGGATGTTCCCTGCATTCACCAATGGTAAAAGTTGTCTAAAGCCGTACATAGTTCATAATAAAATTAAAAGATAAAGATATTTGATTGGCATTTAAAGTAAACCCTTAGTTGGATTTGTAAACTATTGGCTTTTTAAACCCATGGAAGTCCAGAACAATCCTCTGTGATCTGATATCTGATGAAAAACTCATTACTGAGGACTGTGTGCTGGGAAAACACTGAGGGGAAATAAACAGATAGCCTTCTTCCCAGCACACATTTTGACGAGTTGTATGAAAAGCAGCAATACACCAGACACTAGATTAAATTAGTGGATTACATTAAGATTATGAATATGTGTCAGTCAAATGCTGTAAAAGCGAAGCATAAAAAGAAATGGATAAATGGTGTGGGAACAAGGACAAGAGTCCAACCTATTACACTGGAATATATGATGGAAATGTAATGTTTATGTTTATTAGCACTCTGAAGATGACGACAGAGTTCTCATATCATTACAGTGCTTCATGTGTACAATGGGGTAATTTCCTCTCGCATGATCTCTATTAAATGCAGTTCTCCACATTTTACTTTCATTACCACAAATATATCCGCTTCATCCAAGCCTCCATCCATCTTGTGTCCAGAACTGCACCTTCCCACCTCATTTTAATTGCTCCTAATGAGGATTTGATCAGCTGACTCACATGAAAGAAGCCTCACTTAATACTCACTGATGCTTCCCAGCACCAATCTCACTAATCCACATGTTCAGCTGTTAGTCACCTGGGTCAAAGGTAACTTTTAACCTTGTCAGAAAATTTCTTGGATGACTACAGTTCTTGTATTTATTTACAATTTCTGAAGCTCGTCTGTCTCTTCATGTGATCTAATTGACTCCATGGTGCTGAGATCAGTTCTTTGTGCAGTCAAAACTACCTTGTTGAACATTTGGCTTATTTTGCTGTCTTGCATCTCAAAAATAAATATCTAAAGTCTTTAAAACTATAGAGAATCCAAGAGGCCTTTAGACTCTGGGCAGAGGCAGACAGGCCTGGGCAAGGGGCGCTATCAGATAATAAAACACTCACTAGATTTAAATGTGCACTTTGTTTTATTAAGAAAAATGAAATCACAATGAGAGCGGACTTCAGGCTTCAGAATAACAATCTCATTGATCTGGAACGAGGTCAAGGTCATGACACTGAGCAGGATGACTATTGCAACAACACATCCTAGGTAGGGTAAAACTAACCTGTCTCACGACGGTCTAAGACCAGCTCACGTTCCATTTTAGTGGGTGAATAATCCAATACTTGGTGAATTCTGCTTCACAATGACAGGAAGAGCCGACTATAAGACTCTCCTGCCTTCTGATATTGAGGGCGTTAGCAGCCGAAACAAAATAGCCGAGGTATGGCGGGAGCATGACTCCAGCCTTTTTAATAGTGTTAAAAGTAACAATGTTATTATTGTTCATGACCATGTTGGTCTATTTGTAGACATGATAGATAGTGCCTGTGCTTAAAGACAAGACTGGTAAACTGAATAGTTTAGACAGTTATCAACCTTTTGCGTTAGCCAGTGTCTTCTCTAAACTACTGGACAAAATCCTGCTAACAAAGTTAGAAATGTATGTCCTTACCACCGACAACCAGTTTGGCTTCAAAAGAAAACATGGCACTGACCTTATTTATGCTCTCAAAGAGATTGTATCTAAGTACACAAGTCTTAATTCCACTGTATTTTTATGTTTTATTGATGCATCTAAGGCATAAAAAACTGTTTATGAAATTGCTGGGTAGAGGTGTCCCTAAAGTCTTTGTGAGAATTTTAGTGTTTGGGTTTGTCCATCAATCTTTTTATGTCAAATGGGATAATGTTTTATCTGCTCCATTTCATGTGAGCAATGGAGTAAGACAAGGAGGAATACTATCTCCTAATTTATTTAAACTCTATATGGATGACCTATCAAATCTGTTAAATGGGTCCAACACAGGTTGTCTTGTGGGCAGTGCCATTGTTAGTCACATTATGTATGCAGAAGACTTCCTTCTACGGAGCCCTTATAGTGAGGGGTTGCAACAGATGCTGAAGGTATGCTCTCAGTATGGCATAGAGCTCAACATCAAATATAATGCTGAAAAGCTACATAATGACCGATAGAAACATTGGGGACGAGAAATCAAGTTTTCCAACCTTTTTACTGTCTTACAGTCCTCTTGATGTCTGTGAGGAAATCAAATACCCCGGCCATGTCTTAAGCTATTAATGTTTATTTGTATGAGAACATAAATGGTGAGTGTCACAAAAGAAGGTGAGTTTTGAGTTGTGAGTGTGGGTGTGTCTGAGCTGTGTTAGTGGGTGTGCACATGCATCTACGCAATAATGGTAGAGGAAGAATAAAAGGAAAAAAAAATACTCCAGAGAATCAAAGCTACAGGCAGTAAGCCCTCAGTAAGACTAAGCCTCAGGTTAAGGCAGCGTCGGAGCGAGCGGGCGTAAAGAAGGGGACATGGACAAGTGGGATTCCTGTGGCAGCAGCCCAGCTTTCAGGCAGCCTCACTGGATGGTGAGACAGCATCAGATACAGGGGTGGGGGGGGGGGGGTGGGGGGGGGGGGGGGTGGAGAAGAGAGGGGGATGTGTGACTCTGATCCGCTGTGAGTGGAGAGGTGAACGAAAATCTGCTGCGAATAATGAAGCTCATGTTCAAATTTACCAGCTGTGACGACGCCAGAGAAGTCGAGCAAAAGTTCAAGAGAATGTGTGTTTTTGTAGCTGAGATGTAACAAATAATGTTGTTTTTTTTCTTACCCTCTTAACCTCTCACCCTCTTACCTTCCTTTTTTTTTTTTCAATGTTGTTTTCTACTTTTCCAGAAAATACAGCTGAGTGAGCAAAATCAAGAATTCAACAAGCGTCCTCCAAAGACTGGCCGTCGCTCTCTGTCTCGGTCCACCTCGCAGTCGTCTGCAGACAGCTATAGTTCAGGTCTGGAAACAAGCAAACACGCACACACGCCGCTAAGTCTCCTCACATGTCTGTGATATATAGACAAAGCTGTTTTTTTGATCCCAGCAGCACGTACTACAGGCTATGAGGATTAGCCCCTTTGCTTTCTCCTGCAGCTAAACGTTAATTAAAAGGAAAAGTCTTCTGAAGAATTAGGCCTCTTTCATTTGGTCCTAATCGGCTCAAACATGTCAATCACTGCCAGAGTTTCTACAGACTTCAAAGACTCAGAGCAAAGAACCCGCAGAGCTGAAGTTTGATTCCTGATGCTGTGTCAGGGATAGCGATGGCTGGATTGTTTTCACCATGCCTGACTTCAATGTTGCAGTGTGCAGCGACAGCTCTGAGGATGAGACTTCTCCTCGAGAAAAACTCCAGAGGAACTCCAGAGGCCACTTTGACTTCTGCATCAAGAACATCAAGCAGGCTGAGTTCGGACGCAAGGAGATTGAAGTGGCACAGCAAGGTGTGGCTCAGTAGCAAACCTCAGTTTATAGCTTAAAGGAGCGCAGATGTCAGTATGATCTGTCTCATGTGTCATGGTTCTTGTTTAGAAATGGTGGCGCTGATGGTCTTGAGAAAAAGAGCCGGTGGGGAGAAACCTCTGACCGGTGCCAAGGTGGTGGGATGCACACACATCACTGCACAGACAGCGGTCAGTACAACATCTACCTACCTACCTACCTAGATATGACCCAGGTGGTATATTAAACCGCATGTCTTTGAAAGTAGACGCCCCCAAGCCTTGTTTCACCGGCTCTTGCAGGTGTTGATTGAGACCCTGGTTGCATTGGGGGCTCAGTGTCGCTGGGCGGCCTGCAACATCTTCTCCACCCAGAACGCTGTGGCTGCAGCGCTGGCTGAAGCAGGTACGGACTGGACTCATCACCCTCTTCCTCACTTCCTGTTTGGATCATCACTCTCTCTTTATGCCTCTTTCCCTCTTGCAGGCATCTCAGTGTTTGCATGGAGAGCAGAGTCGGAGGAGGATTTCTGGTGGTGCATTGAGCGCAGCGTCTCTTCTGATGCTTGGCAGCCCAACATGGTACATTAGTCAAACCCCCCCTGCCCTCTTAATTTCTTACTCGAGTCATGGAAACTTGTAATATTAATACTTCAATCACATTTTAATGTACCAAAACATTTTGTAAATGAAAAACATAGGTGTTTTGGAGCAGTTATGAACTGATGTAGGGCCTCAATGTGGTTTTTGTTGAGGATGTCCTTCTTCTTCTCCTTCACCATACAATAAGACTAAGGCTTCAGACTATTGTTGTTGCTAGTTCGTCCTGGAGGCTTTGTTGTGCTCCCAAAGTTGAAAAGTAGAAGCAACTATGAGCCAGCCTGGCACCAGCAGAGAAGCAGCAGCTGTCTTTATGGATTATATGTGATACCAGGAGGTCAGATGTAGACTAAATGGAAGAGTACTGAAACAAAGGGCAGTGAAACATACAGAAACAATAATAAGACACCGGAGCACAAACTACACAAAGCATGAAGGAATTTAAAGCAGAAACATTGGGAACAAAGTTAACCATGGAGACAAGGAAAAACAAGTTCAAACGTCGGACTAAATACCAAGGTTGTCTTACATGTTTCACTCATCAGATTCTGGACGATGGAGGCGACCTCACTCACTGGATTTACAAGAAGTATCCCAGCCTATTCAAGAGGATCAAAGGGATCGTGGAGGAAAGTGTTACAGGCGTCTTTCGGTCAGTTTTACACAAACCTCGCTTGATGTTAACGTGTCAACAGTCCCTCTGCAGTGTCCATTGTGCGTGTTCGTATCTGCCTCTCAGGCTGTACCAGCTCTCAAAGGCGGGCAAACTGTGCATTCCTGCGATGAATGTCAACGACTCCGTGACCAAGCAGAAGTTTGACAACCTTTACTGCTGCAAGGAGTCCATCCTGGACGGGTAATGACCCACGGCAGCAAAACAGGTTAGACATGTACTGTGTTGTCAAAGTGACGCTGTTGAACTCTGTCCCCAGGTTGAAACGGACCACCGGCCTAATGTTTGGAGGAAAACAGGTGGTGGTGTGCGGGTACGGCGAGGTCAGTGAGTGGGACTGGAGTGCTTCATGCAGCAGCGTATTTCAGCAGCTCCACCAGCCTATTTTCTCTCTCTTCCTGTAGGTTGGCAAGGGTTGCTGTGCTGCCCTGAAAGCATTGGGTGCCATTGTGTACGTCACAGAAGTGGATCCCATTTGTGCCCTCCAGGCCTGGTATGAATAGCGGAAGCTTTTAACAGCACGGATGTGAAGAGTGTTGGCTCCTCCAAAAGCGACACTGCAACAAAACATTCTGAGACTCGCTTTTGACTTGATTCCCTTGTCCTCTCAGCATGGACGGCTTCAGAGTGATCAAACTGGGCGAGATTATCAGACAGGTAGACCTGGTCATCACCTGCACAGGTAACTGCTGCCTCGGAAAAGTAATACTGGTACTGTTATCAAGAGTGGCAAAAGATTATATACAAAGCTCGTGTTTATTTTAATGATGTGATTGTTTTTACAAACCCAATTCCAAAACGTTATCGTGTAAAATGTCAATAAAATTAGGGAAGAACCCCCGGCAGTCTAAACCTATAGCAGCTTTACTAGACAATGTTCCAGGGTGACCTGATCCTGCTGTAAATACATATTTCATTAAGTTTCATTAAGCAGGAAAGTTTTATTGCTATTCATACTTTGCTAGCTTCCCTAACTGAGACTGGGCACTGATTCCCCAATGAGGACTAAAAGATCTGTCTACCATAATATAACCAGGACAACATATCAGATACTGAAAGTAAGTCATAAATCTACAAAAGGTGAATGCCGTGTTTACCATTGTGTAGTCTCCTCTCTTCTTATAACAACCATGAGCTGTGTTTACAATTACCTCTGTGAGTATTCCTAAGCTCATGTAACAGTTTTCAGTACATGTTTACACCTGGTTGGAATACGGCGCTGCCTGAGGGCGTGAAGCTCACAAGCATCCAGTATTGACCTTTGACCTCAACCCTTAGCGATGAATATTATCATTTGTACATGTTGGGATCTTCAGAGTGTTAAAAATGCCACAATACATTTTTTTTTATATTTTGACAGTTTTGGGCAGACTGATGATAAAAATAAAAATAGAAAGTAATTTGTGGACACCCGACCATAGAATAATAGACAAATCTGGGAAAAACAGCATCAAACAAACAGAACAACATGAGCTCAAGCTGACCCTCTGAGAGAGTTTTTGGTGATAAAGTTAACCAGTAAGAGGCTGAATGGCTCTTTAAAATGCTCTTCTTATAATTGCTCATATTACTCATATTGAATATTTGTCCTGTAATATTACATATTACTTGTTGCCAAACAATTGACCATGTTTTACAACCTACTGTTATTGTGAGTGTGTAACCCCGTCATCGAACTCATTTCATACAACACTGAAATATTTAAATTTTTACCTTCTTACAATTGTAGTGTTATGTTATATTGTTAATGAAATAAAGGTTTATGAGAAGTAATGTTTCACATCATCCCAAACCTTTTTACAACTGGGAGTGAAATGTCTATGTTTCCCTGCAGGAAATAAAAACGCGGTGGCGAGGGAACATCTGGATCGGATGAAGAACGGCTGCATCGTCTGCAACATGGGACACTCGAACACTGAGATAGATCTGGTAAAGAACAAAAACAAGCCGTGCATAATGTGAATGTGTGTGTCTGTGCTTAGTCAGCTGTGTGTTTCGGTCGTTGCTCTTCAGGGGAGTCTGCAGGCGGCGGAGCTGAGGTGGGAGCGAGTGAGGCCTCAAGTGGACCACATCATCTGGCCTGATGGGAGGAGAATCATCCTGCTGGCTCAGGTGACGACTATCAGATATAAGAAGATGAACGGTGTGTGAGATCCTGTGTGGAGGTAAAGAGTGCAGAGCACCCGCAAACAGGGCAGGAAACATACTAATAGTGTTGCATCGGGGGTGAGAGTAAAACTCCAACCATTCCCACGTACATCACCTGAGGTCTGAATTAGGAAGTTTATTAGAGACGATCAGGACTGAAGCAGAAGGATGACGGCCAACGTTTTATGATTTCTGTACTTGGAAGATGCTCCAAGAGACAACTAACAATTGTCTCTCAGCCAGAGGACATGTGCTGCTGCTTGTCTTAGGATGGCAGGCCATGATTCAATAAAGCCATCTGGGTTCTCCCAGGAGGCTTTGATAAGAAAGTACCAAGATATTTCCTCAATTATTCTGATTATGTCACAGTGACGCAGTAACCAAAATCCATGTTGCAAGGCCTGTTTTTTTTTTTTAACTGTACTTAACAAATTATTGTCCAACTGTTGGATGTGTTACACTAAATCACACACACTCATTTGTTTTTCTATCAATTAAATAAACAAAACCGGGACTGAACAAGACGAAGAAAAACCCATTTTTACATTCAAATATTCTCTGAAGATATTAACAAAATGCAAAATAAAATACACTGTATACTTAATTCTCAGGATGAAGGATTAATGAATTAAGTAAATATTTTTGGGTATCTGTTCTTCACTCAAATGACCACCATTAATTTTCCAGACTGGTTTGTTGCTTCGGATTAAAGACGGAACAAGAGCACTGTAAACACAATACTGCCACCCACAAAAAAGAGGCACTCTAAAACTTTGCAGTTCTCTCAGAGGAGATGAGGCCTCTTGTCCCTGTGCCAAAGTGCCTTTTGGCAAACACTGAACGTTGTGTGTGAGAGTGACTCAATGTGTAAATGTGACTGATTATTTGAAGCACTGTGTCTCTGCTGAGGATGGAAAAATGCACCTACAAGTGAAGAAAAACCGATTCCCGCCTGAGAGTCGATGAAGCTCTAAAGCCAGGAACAGCAAGAGGAGAAAACATAATGTCACTTTATACAAACCGTCATATAAACAAGAGGAAGGAGTGAACGTTGGAAATGAAGTCAGTATTTAACAATTCCGTATGTTTATGACAGAATTAATGCACATATGGACTCGTGCTTGTTGAACAGCGACTCACAAACCTCCGCTCACTGAACGTGATAGTCTGAACGTAAAAATGCCTGTTTGTTTGTTTTTGTTTGGTTGGTTGTTTGTTTGTGTGTTTGGTTGGTTGGTTGGTTGGTTGGTTGGTTGGTTGTTTGTTTGTGTGTTTGGTTGGTTGGTTGGTTGGTTGTTTCAAGAGGAAGATTCAAATGAAGGCATCGCCTTGTTCTTAAGCGCCTGATGCTGACCCTTTGATTTCAATCTGCTGTGTTGAAGGTGAAAACAGATGATCAATTTCACTTTGCTGCCATTTTGATTGGTTCACGTCGGTAATGCGAATTAGGACAAACCAGTTCAGCACTCAGGGCGACATGGCTGTTGGCCCTCCAGTCTGATTGTTGGTCATGTCGCTGCAGAGTTTGCATATTTTCCCCTCGCGTGTATTTATTTATTTTTAAATCCCGCAATGCAAAAGCATGTGTTTTGTGTTTAATGGTGAATCTGAAATGGAACAATTGACGACACATCTTCTTTCTAATAAAAGTGTAAAAAAAAAAAGTCATTGTCTCAAATGAAAATACGCTCACGCTCACCTGAAACAGTTTGGTTTTTTTTTTATTGTGGATTAATTGAAAAGCAGAAAAAGGAAAACTCAAATGGACTCTCCGTAATTATTTAATTCAAAGCACTTGTGCAAGTATTCAGCCTGTAATATGTGACCGCTTAAATATTTTAATGAGTTTCAGTTTTTTCATTGTTCTTTCAGGGCCGTCTGCTGAATCTGAGCTGCTCCACTGTGCCCTCGTTTGTTCTCTCCATCACAGCCACCACTCAGGTATGAAAGCCTATTCTATTCTATTTCTACTCCCACACTGTTGCGGGTGTCCATTTTTGCACTTTCTCTAATTAAACCGCAGATGAAGTGTCAGTTATCAGATCTTTTTTTTTTTATTTATCTAAAAGTTTTTGATAGTTAACTTTCACTGCTGTGATTCAGGCCTTAGCGCTCATAGAGCTGTTCAACGCCCCAGAGGGACGATACAAGCAGGACGTCTACTTGCTGCCAAAGAAAATGGGTAACCCATCAATTAACTGCACTCAAAACAACTTTATCTCACCGATTTAGCACTATATGCTTCAAAGCCAGTTAGAAATATTTACACATTCATGTGCGTGTTTTCAGATGAGTATGTGGCCAGTCTTCACCTGCCGACGTTTGAGGCCCACCTCACAGAGCTGACTGAGGATCAGGCCAAATACCTGGGCATCAGCAAACACGGACCCTTCAAACCCAGCTACTACAGGTACACACACACACACACACACACACACACACACACACACACACACACACACACACACACACACACACACACACACACACACACACACACACACACACACACACACAATAATCTCATAGAAACCTTCTCTTAAACAGGTATTGAGGCCTCCAGGACTCTTGTTCCAGGTCAGAGGAGCACTACCGCCATCTGCAGTCCAAAGAGAAAACAGGAAGACACGTTCACTGATTTTCTTTTCTAAATTGATTCTGAAAAGATTGCAATGAAAATAAGTAAACATTAAAGCATGTCACACCTACAAAACGACTCTTCACAGAGTATAATTGAGGCCGATAAAAAAACAACTGCTTTTACATGTGCAGTTACATTGATGTCTAATTCTTTACAACAGAGGTGGTAAAGTCATTTTAGACCATGGGCAATATAAATAGATACAAATTCTTTTTTTGTTGTTGTTGTTTTTTTAGGACTTGCTTTGGTGCCAAAATCAGTTCAAAGATCTGACATGCTCTCTGTAATAGTAGCTTTCTCTTGGCCAACTTGGGCTATAGTCTGTCACATCTGACTTTGCACAATTTGTGCAGTATTTAGCATGTCTTAATGCTGGTGTTACTTTAGCAATCAGGAAGCTTTCACAGCTGCATCACTGACCTCTCAGCTCTCAGCGTTGTTTCTGCTTCTCTCGCAAAACCTATCTGCAATGAATTAATTGAAGACAGCAAAGGCTTTAATTGAAGTAAAACAATTTTAATGGTTTTGTTTTGTTTTGTTTCTTCAGTCATTTTAACACATAGCAAATTATCAAGCGGGCAAAAATTGGCCATCTGGTGGGACGGTTTTAGTCCGCAAGCCATATGCTTGACACCCCTGCCTGGCTGCTCTATAACCTCTATTCATGTCTCACATTTAACACCACCTTAAACCTGTCTCAACTAACCATCACAGTGCCATGGGGGGAGGAACTGCAAGGTCCGTCTGCATTTGTCAAGTTTGATTTTAAGTTAAAGTTTTAGTTAAAGAATCCAAAAATAAGACACTTACCAAAAATATAAAGCAATTTTATTTCTTTTTTTTTTTTTTAGTTCTTTTACACTTTTTTTTTTTTTTAGGGTGTCCACAGCTCTTATTACGGGCACATTTTAGGTGAATTTTAAATTCATCCACAATATGCACACAAGTCAGTATTTTAATGAAATGTTGGTTTTAATGAGCAAAGATAATTGGTGAAATCTGAGCGGGATTGAGTTTGTTCACAGCTCTATTAAGGAAATATTGTGTCATACTTGGCTTTAACCGCTAGAGGGCAAAAGAGAACTGTGCTGTACCAGCCCTGAAGGAGACGATCTTGACTGTCCAGTAGGATTTCTATTTATTTTATTTTATTTTATTTTATTTTATTTTATTTTATTTTATTGTTCACTGGCTTCCCATTTACAAACAAAAAGTTTCACCTGTGTGTTATTATTATTTTGTTGTAGTTGTTAGCTCTCTTAGCTCATAGGCAGAACGTCAGGGTTTCAAGTCCATACTCTTTCTGTGTGGGGTTTTCCTGTTCTCCCTTTTGCATGGGTGTTTTGTTTTGTTTTCTTCAGGTACTCTGGTTTCCTCCCACAGTTCAGCAACATGCATTTGAGGTTTCCTGTTATCTCTAAACTATCCAATGTGTGTGTTTGTGTTGTTGTCCGTCTCTTGGTGTGTGTCCTGTATTAAACTGTCTCTCTTTTCTTGCATGGTATCTCAGCCGATCATTTAATTTTTTTGAGGGGGCGTGTGATGACTGAGGAGGGTCAAGTCATAGGTTTTACTCAATGTGGCTCCTAATAAAGGTAACTTTTTAAAAAGCAGTGTGTTACATGATATTGACCATTGCACCAGTCAGATGCTTGTATTTCTCAGCTTGTTTTCACTGATGATGCTGATTGAAATTATAACAGTGGAAGATACACACGATGCACAATGAGGAACTATGTACTGTTGATGCGCAATGGCAGGTGAACATGCGATACACTGGTGTCAAATATTGCAATAACGATATGACTTGTGATTAATACAAGCATCTAATCAGATAATGTTCATGTGTTTGTGCTTTGAGAATCGCTCTTCCAAATACTAATGCTAATTCTCTTTCCTATCATTTACATCGCTTCTCACTGAGACCATTTTTCTTTTTATTTCATTTTTCATGATATTTGAATCAGCAGTTTGCAGTTGTGTTTTTTTTCTTTTTGACTTTGTTGCTTTTGAACATTTTTCAGTGCTTTTTGTGCTCCCGACTTCTGCCCAGTGGCCATAACAT